>NW_008794408.1:1101812-1131891 GCF_000699145.1 Aptenodytes forsteri | reverse complement strand
GTAAAGAACATGTCTCTCTTCTTCAAACAGCAGCAGCAGCTAAGTGAAAGGAATATTTCCGGATTAAAAAAGTATATTACACTGACAGTAAAATAGCCATATAAACAGTTTACAACAATTTCAGATTGCAGTACAATATGTTGGCCTAAGTAGATAATGAAAATTGTTCATTTATGCTTGCAAATTGAATAACTGAATATTCACTGAAGAGGAAAGTTTCATCAGATACAAATGCTAGTTAGCCACATGATTTCCACCATCTCCCCATGGAAGTTAGGTCCTTAATTGAGTTTTGCACATTTAAAAGTCTTTCCTGCAATCATCTGATCTAAAAACCACAATTCTTTTTTTTTTTTTCTTTTGGAAGAAGCCATATTCTTTCTACCAAATCATCGGTGGGGGGTGTAGCTCCCCAGGATTTTCGGTTTCTGCTGATGTTTTCAGTCCTGAAGGATGGATACCTACCAGAAAGCTCTCAGAATGGAAACTTAACATCTTGAAAGGATCTGATCTCTGAAACCAAATAAAAGCAAAACAAACCAAAATGATAGAGTTGCCTCTACCATCTAAATTTGGAACTGAGGTGTTATAAGTGTATTCTGGCTTTATTTGAGGAGGTACAAGCAGAATTCATATAATCACAGAATCACAGAATGTTTTGGGTTGGAAGAGACCTTCAAAGATCATCCAGTCCACCCCCCCCTGCCATGAGCAGGGACATCTTTCACTAGATCAGGTTGCTCAAAGACCCGTCCAACCTGACCTTGAGCACTTCCAATGATGGGGCATCCACAACTTCTCTGGGAAAGTCTAGGGAATAGAGTAACCCAGGTAATTAATATTATGGAGAAGGTATCCAGCTATGGATGCTGAGGGTTGAAACACCGGTCAGAGTTGGCTGTGACTAAGCTGGACCTGGATGGCACATGGGATTGCTCAGGAACACAGTTCCTCTGACTTCAACTTCAGTGTTCTGAGCTTATTGAGTTATCCCCTTAAAATTAAGGGTTTCCCTTTGAAGGTTTCTAGTCTGTATAGCACAATTATTCTTAATTCTTTTTGTTTTGCCCTCCCGACCTGTCACAGGCTCTGTCAACCTCCTGATGCTACAGCCATTCACATAAATTGAGTTTCTTATTATTATCTAGAAAGCTAAATATTGGTGGAGATTTAGGGCATATAATTAAATATATTTACTCTTATGACAAATCGTAACACCATTCAGCCCCACATTTTCCCACCCACACGAGTTTTGTGCAATTCTGTTTCAGAGAAACTAAATTCATTTTTCTTCATGGTCACTTGGATAAGCAGCAAAAAGAGGTATCACAACAGCCTGTGTTTTAGCCATGGAGACAATCTCCTGTAATATCAGCAAATCTGACAAGCCCGACCCCGAAGGTTACCCCTGTCCCAGCAGACCCTGGAGAAGGTCGATGTGCTATCTTTGGCCTTCAGCTAGTGCCAGGGAGACAAGCTACACTTACTGTTTACTAATCTGGTATCCTACACAAGAAAAGATAGGTCAGAAACTCCACTTTTTTCTGTCTGTGCTCTATTCTTGTCTCGCAGGAGAATGCCGTTCTCTTCTTTGTCCTCTTCTCACTTCTGTGCAGGGGCTTCTCTGTCTCTCAGCAAGTTCTGACATAGCAGGGACCTTTATGAGAGCAACTGAAAATAAATATGTTCAGTCTTCCCTGAGCTGCAAAAAATTTTCCTCTTATTGATCTATCTGGAAATCACAAGACCATGTAGAATTAACTTTTACTTTTTAAATTATTAAAAGAAATACTTGTGTGCAACGATTCCTTTAGAAAAGGTTGAGCTCAGATGTAAATCCAGAAAGCCTTTAACTCCTTCAGCTACTGGTTCAAACCTGCCTTCCCTCTGGTCTTCTTCAGGGATTATCTTTCCTCTGAGGAAACGTGTGTGTAAGTGAAGGAATCTGCCCTGACTGCCTCCAGCTTCTTGCTTTTCCTTTCAGTGCAGGATCTCCACTCCTGACCCTCTGCCTCTGCTCAAAAATCTTTTTCCTTGAGCAGTTTTCCAGATTCTTTCTGAAAACTGAGTTTGTTTCTGATACAGGCTGCTGTGCCATATGGACACCAGGGAATGTGCAGAGCAGCTATGTTTCTAAGAGCCTAAAGGTATTGTGGCTTGGCTTATGCTGGTAAGTCATCTTTTAGGTAATGTCTAGGATTTGCTTGGGGAAAACAGTATGTACAGTCCCAAAAGATGAAACTCATGTGCCATTTGCTCCTCTGCTACCAGTGCTGAATGCAATTTAAGAAGCAACAGGCCGCAGAACCTTTGGGTCCATTCGGGGAGGTTTTGGACCTCTTCAGCCCTTCACCAACTTCCAAGGAGTGAGTGACGATTGATACTGATAAAACAAGGTGACGGTGCTGTTGCAAGAAATCTCATTTGATCACATGGATTTTCCATTTTTCATGCAGGACCCTGGGCTTGAGTTGACTGACACTGGTAAGTGTAGAGAATTGCCAGGTGTCACTGCAGCTGGGCACCGTTTGATCCCTTCCATTCTTAACTTCTCTGACAGCCAGTTCAGCAAGCATCAACAAGATGTAAAACACGTTGCAACAAAATTGTTAATATTTTCATAGTTACATGTCTTTCTATATTTAAACAGTATTTGAACTGGAAAAAAAATCCATTTAAGAAGACTGGAGCTTAAACAAAATACAATGAAGAAGTTATAAATGGCGTAAATGAAACCATGCTTATGTGAAACCAATGGCATTCATAAACAGTAGGAAATCACGTTTTCTAATGAATGAATGAATTTTGATTGCTTCACAGTTTTTGCCTTTGCACTCAATGTGTGTGTGCGTGTGTGTGTGTGCATTTGGGAATGAGACCATCTTCCCCGTTGTGGTTACTTGCAGGAGCACCAAATCATGCCTTTCCATGAGTTTAACAGAAGTGACAACACTGATTGTCACACCACCTTCACAAGGTGGATGGTGAGGAGGAGAAAGCAAACTAGAACAACACAGTTTAGTGTTTTGTTTTATTTTACTTATCGAAACTACATTTCCTGCTTCATGGACCCCCTTTCGCCACGGGAGGAGGGGAAAAAGTAACTGATTCACAATTTTCAAATGTGATTATCTTCTGCCTCTAGTGGAATTAACACAGCAAGTTGGGTCTTCCAGCCACTGTGACTAACAATAATTCTTTTCTAATGCATTCTTATATTGAGTATTCATTCACTCTCCTTTTGTTTATTCTTTGAAAAATAAACTAAGCCTGCAAACGTTTGAGCCGGTTTGATATTGATGTTGGGTCAGGCTTCAGGTTTTGTTATTTATCATTTGTTCAGTGAAATGGAACTTTTTAAAGACAGTTAATAAATCACTTTGTCAGCTGAAAAGTGAACTACCGGGAAAAGAATGGAAGTGGTAAAAAGACTTTTAAAAATATCTTATACATATTCTGTGACTTTCTGTGAAAACTGCGGAGGGAACATTTTCAGTCAGTCTCCTTCAATCCGTTCCTGCTTGTCCTCTGAAACTTTTTATGTGGCTGCAGGATCTAGCGTGAAATACATGTGCACATGCCAAGCTGAAAGATAAATGTGGCTCTTTGTTCTCGCTGGTCCCTCTGGATAAACCCAGTACATTGTAATAGAAATACCTGCAGGACCTGCAGTTCACCTCTACAGGCTAATGTGAAAAGATGTATATATCTGGAACTACCAGAACCAACATGGCATTTCTAACAATAGACCAACACCAACAATTAATGAGTGAAATTGCTAGTGAGGTAATTAAATGGCCATTTCACTTGAACATTTGTCTAAATGCCAGAAAGTTCAAAGCATTAAGTTACAGGATTTGTGTAGCGTGACGAGAGAGAGTGTCCCTGGGACGGGCACGTAGAGCTCATCTGGGCATGTGGGCAGATGATAGGATGCCACCAGGGAGCAGGCCGGGACCCCCGAGCTCAGAGGTACGCCTGCATCCTCTCGTCTGGGCACACCCATGTTGTTGCAAGGTCAACTCTGAGGATTTCTACACTAGCAAAGCCTGAACTGAATCTTTGCTTAAAGCTTAAATATGGACTCCAGTCCCTAGTCTAGCCCAGGTGGGAATTTGAATGCTATTGCTCGATTTCTGCTAACAATGTAATCACATAGTGACATAACAGTTATCATGAAAGCCTTGAAAACTTAGTCCTAAATTTGCATCTCTTCTTCATGGAAAAGACCCCATCTGTGAGAAGAAGTGGTTCAGTATGAATTCAATATTATTGGTTAAATTTCCTTATATGACCCCAAAAATGCAAATTTAACAGATGGAAATATTTCAGAAGGAGCCTGGAATGTCTTTCATGACTGTTATTAATGTAAGTAATTACATCCTGCAGCAAAGCCAATTTATTCAACGCTTACTGTATTGGACAACAGGCATCTTCTGTGCGTGATGGCGTAACAAGCATAGCACCTTTAGTAATCAATTTTTTTACATCAGTGACTCTTTTGGAACATGTGATTGAGTATGCAATATTCATGTCACCATTTTCAGCAATTTTACCCAAAGCCTGGTGATTGTTATTTTGTAACAGTTGAAAAAGCAGTTCCACTTTACTGGAATTTGCCATCGGACTGCTTTGACAATTACAGGATGTCCAACACAGGCAGGACAAAGACAGGACAAAATTAGAACTGCCGCCCTTTTTGGGTACAGTGTTCTTCTTTCAGTTGGGCTGTCATCAACGTTGTATTTCGATGACTTCATAAAGCCAAAACTGCACATTTAAAACCTAAAGGAGGGATGAAATACAGAGCCAACATGAGGAACTTGCTAAGGTTTTATCAGTGCACTCTTGACTGATTTATTAGAGCAGCGTAACTCCACTTATTTCTGTTATTTCAAGAAGCTATTTCTGATCACGTCAAGCAGTGAATGAAGTGTGGTGCCTAAAGACATCCCGGCGGAGATGTGTGTGCTTCATCCCTTTGAGGAAAGTACTGGAGAAGAACGTAGATGCTCACAGTCTAATTCTCATTTACAATAAGGCCCTCTCACGCTGACCTAGCTGTTGATACATGGGCTTTAGATCATGACAAAGGTACAGCTGCACTTATTATTATTTATACTCTGTCATACCATGAAAATGGAATTTCCAGATCCTTGCCCTGATGGGCCAATGAGGCCAAACAGCGTTCACCTCGCTTGCGTGACTAGCCTCATCATCCCTACACAGCTTCATCCCATGAGTAAAGGGAAAGAATGGGTTTTAAATTCCACTGAACTCAATATAAAGAACTCTGTAGAGGATGAAAAGCTAAGGCCCTGATCCTACAAACATTTTCTTGTTTGGGGCATTTTACTTCATTTGTCCCATTGTATTCCTCATCTTCCACACCAGCTTCTTCTTAGGGTTTTGCCACACGTTGATCTCTCATGGGAAGTGCAGCATCCCTGCTAGGACCTCGTTTTTGAGGCTGCTCAACACAAGCCTGGCTCTCACATCCTCACATACAATGAGTCTCGAGGTCTTACACACATCTAGTTTTGTCTTTCTCAGAAGTCCTTGGAAATGAAAAGTAATGAGCAATCCTGCTCACTTATATAAGTGTATGGTCTTATTCTCCATATTTTACTCTTTCTCTCCGTGTTCCCTCCAGTCTGGTACCAATGAGGTTCATTCATTTGCTATGTCAAGTTAGCATGTAAGCTCTTCCAAGCACATGTGCCACCTTTTGTGCTTGTATAACATCTGACTCCAGGGTGCCCAGCGCAATGGATCCCAAATCCATATTAGGGCTACTCATATGTGCCGCTGCATTACAGATAGTAACAGTATTAGCAATAGTCATAAGAACATATGATTAGTGCTGCATTTTTGTTTGTATAACTGTGAACTACACAACTGTGGTTTTTTCTATGAAAAAAAGCCCTGTGATTTCAGCAGCAGTGTAGGCCAATTTCTTGAGCAGGTAGTACAAGAGCAAATTCACCCCAGAGTCCTGATCATCCAGCAAACCTTTTGCTTTTGATTCCCATGACATGATTCCTTTGTGAGGATATGAATTCACAGAATACTTATTTTCAAGGAATAGCTCCTTTTAATGGGGTGCAGGTTGATGTGAAAATATAATAATACATTATGCAAACACAAAGCCTCAGTTAAGTTTTCAAGAGCACTATACAGCCTTGATTTCAGTTGCTTCGGTTCATTCCATTTTTCTTGAAGCTATGTATTCTCCAGAATGCTTCCTCCAACCAAAGAGGTAAGAATAAAAACATTTCAATTTGGCATTAGTTATTCTATTTCTTTTCAGAAAAGAGCAGCAGTCTTGGTAGTGTTCATGCTCTGCTATTAAGGGCTAAGAAACCTTTTCCTTAATTGTATTTTTTCAGACAATGCCTTCATTTCACATTTCCCAAGGCAGATAATGCCATGTTGCAAGGCATCAAATCCTGGCACACCAGCCACACACCTCATTATCCTAGGTCATGGGATGGAATACAACGAACCTGGTATAAATGGATGTCATGAAGCACAATGTAGGATGTCAGGAATGAGTCCTTGACATGCAGTACTTTTCTGCAAAGCGTAGCATGATGAAAGAGCACCTCCTCTTAACTCTCCAGCATCTAAAGGCAACAAACTGAAAGTATGTGCAAAAGCATAAAGAACTCCAGACCTTGCTAACTTGCTCCTTTTTAAAATCTTCTAAATAGAGGTGATTACCTAGTTAAAGTTGCAAGCAGAAATGTTTGAATATAATAGGATCCCAGACAATAGGAGTCTCTTCCTGCTTCTCATCACTCAGGATCCAGGCCATTCAGCTTTGAGAGACAGGATCTCTCTCCCTTTGGAAACCACCAAAGCCAATGATGCATCTTAATTGTCTATATAGGAAAATGTGGCCCTTACTTCAGAAGGATTGCTTTGTTAGGCACCTAAAATGTATGTACAAGCAAACTGCTAAATTAGGCAGACTTGATACAATCCTCTCTTTTATTTCTTGTGTTGGAAGTATATTCGGCTTATTCATGACTAATTTATTTTATGTATGGAAATAGTTTACAGGTGAAAAAAATAAATACAACCTCTAAAAAATTATTTTTACTATGTAAGAACAGAACCGGATTATTTTAGTAAATTAATCAAGATATCTGCATCAAACATTTATAAAAACTGTAGCTAAAACTTCCTGTAATCTGAGTGAAAGCAGGAATTAATTTTGCAACCAGAATCCATTTTAAGCACTTACACATCCTGTAGCCATTAGGGGCAGGGTACGCGTAACAGGGGGACTGAACTGTAATAAATGAAAATAGCTTATTCTTTGGGAAAAAGAAAAGCTATCAGCTTTCCCAGGAAAAAAAAGAAGAAGCAGGGCTCCTCCATCTCATGTTCTATTCATCAGCCTTTCATCACCTCTGGCATTCTTGGGGCATATTTCTACAGTGTTGTCTCCAGACTTGAAATGCATTGTAATATTTTGATGGCATGTATAGTGTTCTGAATCCTGTAAGTAGCATTCATTCTCTCAAGGTGATGCGGCTTGGAGGCAGGAGGGTTTGCTATTTGTAACAACAAAATCGAGGAAGAAAAGGATCACTCAGAGCAGACTACTCTAAGTGTAAAAGTATTTTGTGCAAGAACCCCCCAAATCATGCCGTTTCAGCTTGAATGGGCCTATATTTTTTAAGCTGTTTCACTGAAGCCTGAAGTACACAAATGGAAGCACATTTTAAAACACTTTTGCTTTCCGGGATTTTTTGTAGCTATTACATGAATTATTTAAATCTGTTAGATAAAATGGAGAAGAACGAAGAGGATTCACTTGCTGTTTAGTGCTCTCCATTGAAGGGAGTTGAAACCCCCTCCCAAAACAAAAGCGCAGTCCTTTTGCAGACGTGTGACAGACAAGTGTAAAGCTCAGTAAATGCTGCAGTTACGTGCCCATTTGCACGCTGTTTTGTCCTGAAACAAAAACATTTGGTCTGCAGTTCTCGGCTTTAAGCCTGCTTCATCTTGCAAGGCCAGAATCCATGCAGCCAGCGATGCTCTGGCAAAACATCGTACATACTCTGGTGCCATCTTCCCCTCCTCCCCGGCACGGGAGAAGGGCATTTGCCTTGTGCCTTCTTCCAGGCTCCTTGCTGGGGGCCGACCGGTGGTTGGAGGAGCTGTGAGAGCATCCCCGAGCACTAGCAGGCTCCTGAGCTGCACGCAGCGCTCTCTACGTGCAGCACTGAGTCAGGCACTTTGGGATTACAAAGTATTATATCAATAGAAGAGGACTGTGTGCACACTGTATGAGTCTGTCTGTCTTCCCTAAAATTTACTGCTGTGACTCATGACTGGCTTTCTCTGTGCCGTTAATGGGATAATTGAAATACTTTTCCAGTGGTCAATTTAACATGGTTTATACCCAACAGTGAGATGACAGGAATGGCAATTATACTCCCACGCACATTCTGTAATTTTTAAGCTCCATGGCCTGGGCAGAATATATGCTTGTTTTCTAAAGGTATGGCAGTTTGCGGGTACGCACCGCAACGCTGCACTCTCCCCATGGCTCGCAAAGGATTTCGGTGGGCTGTAGGCTGTGGCTGGAATGGGATCAAGTCTGCCTTTGTGTTGCTCAAGCCAAGATGTCAGAGAGGTAAGGTAAGGAAAGCAAAGAAACAGCAGCAGAGTAAGTGACATGAAGGGACGTATGGAAAGGAAATGTTATTAATGACAAAGCAAGAGAAAAACACTTAGCAAAGATGAACTGCAGGATGATACTTGATGGATAGCTGAAAGAGAGCTGAACCCGAGGTGAGGGATAAGTGAGGAAGACAGACAGACGAAGTGAGAGACAGTGAAGTCAACTACTTGGGCTGGTGCAGAGGAGGGATGAGGGAGCGTTGTGAAGCATGTGCTGTACGGGAATGAGAGGCTGAAGGTGTCCTGCTGCCTTCCCTTTCATTATATGATAGCACTTGCTGGTTGCAGAGGAGCAGCCTCGCAGAAGGTGCAAACAAGTCCTCACTCCAGAACTGGCGAGCTCCAGGCAGACCTACAGGCGTTTTGCACAGCAGAACAGTATTCATTGGCTTTGTGAGAGGTCTCAGCAGCCAAATCTGTGGTGGTGACAACACACTCGGGGGTCGGTCAGCCTTGTCACACAGGCGACGCCTCTGATGACTGAGCTGTTGCTCTAGGTCCCTGCTAAGAAAGCAAAAGTTGCAAGCTGTTGCACTGATCGCCTGAAGAGTAACTCTTTGTCATTTAGGGAACAACCTCAGTTTCTGCAGCAGGGGCATGTTTGTGACACCATTTAAGACTGAAAACCTTTAGAAGAAACATCTTTCAAGAGTGAATTCCCTTCCCGGGGCTAAGCGACTGTTTAAGTTACAAATGCTGCAGTCTATAAAGTACTATTCTGATGTAACGCAGTTGGTGCAAGACTGCAGAATGGGGGACTTGAATTGGACCTGATTCCTTTGGGTTGCTGGCAAAAGGATCAGGTCTGGGCTTCCCTTTTTCTGCAGTTTTTCAACATTGCCCAGTGCAATGACACACACATGCACTTGAGACTCCTCTCAAGACTGTTATTTGGGTGCAGAAAATGGTAGTCTACGCTGGTGGAGTGTTGTGCTGGTACGGCCATACAGCTTTGGTTTGCATGTGAGTCTATTCAGACCCGGACCCAGACTCTGTGCAAGAGAGCTCTGTGCTCTGTGCAACAAACTTTCCTTGACTCCCAAAATTTCCTCCTGCATCAGCAAGATTCACACAAAGCTTTATACAGGGGCTTTGCTGGGTGAAGGACTTCGCCCAGTGACGTTATGACAGCTTCCTGGTTACATATTAAAATAAGGACAGAGGACTTTTTATTTTAAAAAGTGAATATTAATAAAAGTTAATATTAATATCCTTTGAAATACCTAACTGGAAAATATTTTTTTACAGCTAGATGGAGTGATTATAGCACTTTAAAAATCAATCACCGTTCCCCTTTTAAAAGGTTCTCTGCATTTACCAAGCTGATGAATAGCCTAATTAAATTCAAAGGAGTTAAAAAAAAACAAGTTCAGAAACTGAAGCATCCTGAAGTGCTATTTTGGGGAACACAAAATATGACTATGTCAAAAGCCTGTTTGGTGAAGCAGCATGTGATGAAAACTGCCTTACTCAATTGAGGCTGCTCCCTTTCTATCTCTCATAAAGATCTTGAATGAAGAATAGCAGTGCTGTTCTTTCCGGTTCGGAGTTCCTGTTTCATCCTCACCTTTTTCACTTCCAGTAGTGATGTAAAACAGGAGGAAATTATAAATGCAGTAGTGTAAAATACTGCTCTTTGTTTTTATTCTTTGTAGAATCGTGGATGCATAATCACTTTTATGGCTTCTTTTACTGTCCAGGCAGAGCAGAGTTCCGTTGTGCAAGGCACTACGCAGAGCATAAGGAGGGCTGTTATTTTAGTGTAAAATGGACATGAGAAAAAGAAAAAAAATCTTCTCTTAAACTGGGAGATTTAAGGGATACTACTGCATTGCTACAGCTAAAATATTTTCATTTTTGTATCTTTGATTATATAACTAATTCTATTTATTATCTATTTACACCTATTTATTGTTCATATCAATTTATGATCTATACTGAATTTATGCCTTCTTTCTTCCTTACACTTCAGTCCAGTGAAACAACAGAAGGGTGCTACAGACACTTATATTTGCTTATTCTAAACTTACAGTGAAGCCTTCTTTTAGTTTCTCAGGCTTGTTTAGTTTTCAAATATGGCAGCAGGAGTTAGTATTTCCTTAAAGATGGTCAGTGGATCTCCTATATGAGAAGTTACCTAATCTGGCATTTGGATGCTGAAGAACAAAATTCTCTTTTCTGCTGTTTGCCCGCCCTCCGTGCAATAGCTGTAGAGACCAGCTGTACACAAAATTTTGAACTATTATCTCAATGTAAATGAGTTGAAAGAAACAAAAGGGACAAAGAGTATTAGGGCTAGTATTTTTACCCCAAATTTGAAAAGGCTGGCTGCAAAAGAAGAGATTTAGGTAGAGGAAATGATAGAGAAGAAAATATGGTTGTGATTAAAGAAAACATACCATGCAGGCAACTAGAGATAAGGTCCAGAAAGAAACTCGATGGGTAGGTGAGAGATGGTGTTGAACTACGGCTGAGGGGCAAGCGAGAAGGTGAAAGAAACAGGAGGCAGCTGAGGCAGAGACTCACAGCATTAAACCCAGAGGTAGTGGAGTAAGGGAGAGAAGTCAGAGGACTGGAAAAATGACAGCTGTGGACAGACACAAAGTGCTGTGTCTAAGAAACACAGAGAAGGAAATGCTAGTGAAGAGCTTATTAGAGCAGTCCAGAGAGAGAGAAAGGGAGGAAACAGCAGGCATGGAAGAGTAAAATCCAGCTCTACGCTGGCCTTAAGTGTGGAGTAGCGCAGTTCAAAGGAAGGGGCAGGTGTCAGCTAATGTGAGGAAAGGGACAAAGCAATAGGGGAGGATGCTGAGCTACAGTAATAGATCTGTGGTTTCTACACACTGTGCTCAGCGAAATGTGGGTTGACTGTTCTTCAAACTGTCAGGTTTTGAGGCGTGTTCAGGACTACCCTTTGCCTTGGAGGAGAGAGAATGAGAGATTAATCTGATTTTCTAGTTGTAGATCAATGCTTTAGAAAAATAAATAGAAGAATTTCAAGTAAAAAGAAAAATGCCAGCAGCTCCTTTTCTTGTTTGGGTTTCTTTTTGCTACTGGAGTTTGACATTACATTCTCTTTTCTTCCAGATGCATTAGCACACACTTTTCTACAAGAACAGTGTCACTGGCAAGTTTGGATTGACTTCTGCTACTGACTGACTTGGAAAGTGAAGCCTTCTGGGGGAGATAAGCTTATAAGTAGCTCCATAAAATTTCTACTTGTCTCTTTTTTTGCATTGTGCGGAGGTTATCAGACAGCCAAAGTTCAGTCACTCTCAACTGCAGTTCACAGCTCAAGAACACACAGGTGCCAGAAGAATTTATTGCAGAGTGGCACAGCCTGATTTCAGTGTGAGAATGTCATAGCACATAAAATTTGGAGTTTCCAAGAAACATCTCACAATGAAAAGCTGAAGCCTGTGATAAACTTACTAGGTGGATTTGCTAACATTTTTGTTTTGTAAAATTCACGTGTCTGGAAAAAATATCAATCTCCTGACCATTTTATTTAGACATTACAGTTGTTAGTTTCCCCCCCCTTTTTTTTTTTTTTTTCCTCCCTTTTTTTTTTTTTTTTTTACCCTTTGCACCTCAGTAGACAATGATCTTGGGCTAGTACTAACAATACATCCTCCTACCAGTAGGCAAATGGCTGATGCATCTCCACTGAATAGTGAGTACAGTTGCACGTTTGGTTAGCTGAATGTTGGAAATTTTTAGAACCTGTTTTTGCTCCTGTATGCTGAGCCAGGTTTGCAAAGCATTAACAGGATGATTATAATTCCCTGATATTGCTTTGTGCTGATCCCACAGCGTGCCTTGGCTATGTGTGTGTGCAAACAAGATATACGTATTGCTTTTCCATGTTTAACTTAAAACGGTATGTGCTGGTTGGCAAGACTGCTTCTGTGTTCCTATGCTTTATTTTTCTTTTGGCTTGCTCTATTTGTAAAACCTATGCTCTGTGTGCATAAGGCATAAGTGATCTCTAGCTTTACTTTCAGGCGTACAAAGATACCACCTAAGGTGCCGTGTTGCATCACGGCATTTTCATTACTCAGCTCCCAAGTGGAAAAAGCCTCATCCCTCTTGACTCCCCCAAACTGCACACTGCTGGGAGCAACAGCACAGAACTGCAAGACCATCTAGCAGTGATAGGTTTCATTGGGTATTTGTCTGGATATTTGGGTTTCTAGGTTTCTGAATGTTCATGACTACCTTCTTTTGTATTGAATGTAATTTTATTTTTAAAAAAACAAGGCTATGTTTAAACACCGTTATGGCTGCCAACCGACCATCTCGATGTGGGTGGGAGAGTTTACGTACTAATGGTATGTAATTATTTACACCAGAGCAGGATCTGTGCCAAGGAACAAGCAGGGCAGGTGCTGCCCACACAGGCAGGGGAGCTAGGAGCAGAGGGTGACAGTGGGGCAGGACCCTGACTCACCTGGTGCAGACCCAGAGCACCCAAGCAAGAGGAGCAGAGCAGGTCCAGGGATGGTCACCTGGGTCAGCCGAGAGTCCAGATGGCCAGGGCAGTTCACAGCAACAAGGCAGGGCCAAGGTCAAGCTGGGAAGCCAAGTCAGCACAGCAAGACTAGGCTTAATGTGGTACAAGACTGAGCGCTGCCTTTCCTGTTGTGTAGCTCAAGTAGGGACAGGGGGCTGAGCATAAAGCTCAGCTTAAGCCTGGGTTTAAAAGGAGATACAAGTTAAGGGATGGATAGGACCACTCTCTGACCCAGCTCCTTCCCAGCCATCTGCCCCCAGGGGACAGAGCTGGGCCATACCAGAGCTGGCTTGAGCATGGGCAGCCAAACCCAAAGGAGGTGAGAAAAGGAGGTAGAAGAGATTGCAGAGCTGACTCGTGCATGCAGGGCCATGAAGCAGATAATGATTCAGAGAAGCTCACAGTCCTGCTCCTCGATCACCTAAATCAAGGAAGCTATTGTGGCATCCTGCGGCTCCTGCCCTGCCTCTTCTTCCAGTGGAAACCAGACTGTGGGCAGGAAATGGATGAAATGCAGCCAGAGCTCTTATCTTAATGCACAGTCCAGATATGGCTGGGATAGGGACCTGCCTCCAGGAGCTGGAAGACAACATGGCCTTTATTGTTTAGGCATAGATATCAAGGAGAAAAGTGGTATAAGTGCCCACTAATTTTGGTGCCCAGCCTGAGACAACCAGATTCTGGTGTTTCAAAGTTGTTACTGTTTTGCAGCCCATGACACACAGGTATTGGGTCCAGTTTTATAAGAGTTAATGTGAGGGGCTATTGGAAAGAGTTTGGAGTGCTAGCCAGGCAGTACTTTTCATAAGAGCATCACAATGCTTGTTTTGGGATCTCAATCCAGCATCTAACCATTTCTAAAGTGAAGCCACCACGCTCATTTTGGGGGGTGCAGAGAACCCTGCAGTTCCATCTAACCAGTGCGTAGCACAGATAACATCTTCAGCCACTGCGATGATCAAACTCTATTGCCTCTACTGCCAAACCGAGCATGTTTGGTAATTTTCTAAATTGTTTAGATTTGTGCAGATCCTTATGGGAGAGAAGACATGCATCCTGCCAATAAACTTGAAGGTTCTTCTTTATAGAGTGGGAGCATTAGTGCTCTTCACAAAAATGCTTTTAATAGCAGAAAGACAAAGGGCTTGTCCCCAGTCTCCTTTTTACCTCAAATCTTGTAAGAAATTACAAATTCCCAGCCTGGGAAAAAAATTAGCCCAGAACTTTGGTTAATCTTTGGCAACATTTTAAATAATTGAAAACAGAGTTTTCTAATGGAATGTGTCAGGCAAATTGAACTGTAGGAGGGACTGTCAGCTATGCCTACGATTTCTTATACTCATCTCCTATTGGAGATATCACTACATAAAAATCTTAAAACATGATTAGCATGAGCACTGCACCCTTCCTAATAGTTTTCCTTATTTGAGCCTGATAATTGTCCATTACATCACCGTTACTGCAGTTAATCATACCTACCTTTCTTCACAGGTTTGCTTTCTTTGCAGTTAAGTTTTACCTCAAGTAACAGCTGTTTTTAGTGTTGTTGCCTGATGGTCTAGGATCATGCTGGTCCTTGTTTGTGGCCTCTTGGGGCATGCAGATAACATAGATGTCTTGAACTAAATCCAGGAGGAAATGCTGTATGAGACCCTTTACCACTACTTGAGTGACCCTTCTGCACATATCTAGCTTTTAAGTGTCTGAAGTTAGATGAAATTAATCCCGTCCCAATTGGAGTTATTCACTATTACCCTCCTCACCATCAGATGAAGCACAAAGAAACATGAGCAAGTCCCAAAATCTTCATCTTCATTTGCAAGTGTCATCTAACGTTTTATTGCCATTCTCCAAGAGCAGTGAAGATACAATCCTGAACGCAAATACAAAGTAGGCAAATTCAAACCCATGCAATCAAATAAGCAGAAGGTTATCTGCCAGTCACATCTGCCAACTCTGAGGACTAACCACGTCTAAAAGCTACGTTGTCATCCAAGGTCATAACAATCTAAAGGAAGAAGGATCTGTAAGCCATCTTTAATCATAACATGGCCAATTTTTTATTTAAAAATAATTAAGGTTGTGATTTCCCTCTAATTCAGTCCAAGAATATCTCATTTTTATCACTTTGAAGAAAACTGATCCAAAACAAAATCATGACTGAGGGAATATCACATCTCCCCTTCTCAACATGTTACACATGGATTCTTATGAAGCTGTTGGCTTTTGTCCCTGCTGGAGAAACCCTTCACTTGCATTCTTCAAGCAGGAAGAGTCTGATAAGTAACAGAAAGTCCTTCTTTCCCATCAGCTCTTCCAATTGCTTCAAGCCAGACGGAGAGTTCTCTTTCTGCTTCCCCCACCTTTGATTTTGGAAACGCTAAACTATTTATTGTTCAGCAAGAAGCCACAGCTTGTCTTTCCCTTCTCATCCTATTTTGTATCTCCTGCTGCTGTAAATAGTTCCAGACTGTCACCGTGATTCTTCTTCAAAGCTTTTCCAAGCTTATGGAGGATGACTCTGACCCAAGTTTTGTCAGTTGCTCAGTTGTCCCCAGAGATCCCAGCATTACCACTGTCCACAGCAATCCCAGGGGTACCAATTCATCTTATTCTAGAATAGACAGCTAGGACAGATAAAAGTGCCAAGGACCTCATCCAGCCATAACATCTGTGAAAGCTGGAAGCAGCAGCAGAAGCACTGGCAGCTGTGTGCCCATAACCTCGAGGAAGACAGCATTGCTCTGGTCATTCCTGCTTCATGTTCATGTTCAGAGGGTTTTCATCTAAACTACGCAGGCTCGAACCTGTTTATTTCCATACTGATATTTAAATAAAGCTAAAATTCTGCAGAATTTGATAGCACTTGTTTGGAAGAATTGAGGTTAGAGAGGAGCTATTTCGTCAAGTCTTACATATTTAGTAACTGACATCTTCTACTATATTTAGCTTGTGTACTGAAGAGCAGATAGCTGATTATGCAACAAATTGAACTTTTTCCGGCCTCTTTGCAATGAGCAGGGCATTCAGCACCCTGATTACAACTGTAAACAGTTAATAATTATTGTAATAAGGACTGTTATCATTAATCTAGCATTAAACTTCTGAGATTTTCAAAGCATTTTACAAAATAATGGAGACTTGTAACACTGCTGTGAGTTAATTAAGACCTGACATGCTGCTTTTTTTTTTTTTTGAACTGAGAATTAAGGGCCTGATCTGGAAAGGAATGTAGATGATATCGGCTCAGGTTTCAGTTTTAGCATTAATAACATTGATAACATTTAATTAAGTGTTTAAGCTCATGTAATTTATGTGCCTTAATACAGTAACTGCAAAGTTAAACTAAGCTAGTGTTGGCCAGACTTTTCCAGAAGTTTCTCTTGCTATTTATAATGAAGGCAGAATTAACCCGAGTGTTAATGAACTTATAAATCCTGCTAGTGTAACATTTGTTAAATGTGTGAGGAAAAAGAAGAAGGCTGGAAGAAAATTCATGCAGCAGAAAGCCATTCAGTTTTTTTAATCCCTGGTTAATGGTGAACCAACTGTATAAGTATCAGACATAAGGATTTTTTTTTTTAAGACCGGTATTTTTGTCAGTGTTTAATTTCACATAGTTGGCACTTTCCAAAGATTACTGAGGAACGGGCATCGGGACTTTGAGATCTGAAGAAATTTCCCCAAATACCCAGGCCTTTCGTCTCTCAGCACTCTCCTCTAAAAATTAAATCCTCACCCTTCAATGGGAGAATGAAACAGGTTTCTGAAGCATCGTTACTGTGCTTTAGAACTCCACAAGTAAATCAGGAAAGATGCTGCACAAGAAACAAACATCTTATACTCTTTGGTTTCTCCCAAAGCGCTAATTATCAGTGCTATGCTTAAAAAGTCTATCTGTTCTTCTTTTTGTGATCAATCTTCTAATAATTTAATAAATTACCATGGCAAAAGAATGACTTTGACTGGTTAACTGTGCAGTAAATTGGCTGTTATTAGTCAGCAACATTTCTTAATACTATGTTTGTGTATATAGCTGTAGGTGAATTGCCAAAATAATATAGTAAGTCAATAGGGAAACCTGCAGTTCTTCTTTCTAATTTCACCAAAAAAACAGTATTCACATTTGAAATAGAGAAAAATTTAAACAACATCTCTGTAGCTGATTCTATCAACTTGCTGTTGTTTGATTCATTCATGCTTATGCAACATGTGGGCATAGCCATGATAAGCCTTCCGGGGTTCACCCATTTAAAAACTGCAAAAATTGCTGTTGATTAATTAATGTATATTTTATCACCTGCTGAAGTGTCAGCCCTGGGGACATGGATAAATTTATATTCTTAATTCCCCAAGGGACCACACATTACCTGTGCATTACCGCACATTGGACACAACAAAGCAGATTGGTTTTGTCTGAAGCAAGTTGTTATCTCCCAAGACAGCAGCATTTTGCGTTTGACTTAATGTATGCTTGTGTATTACTGCATGCAAAATTAATTGATTACTTTTGGTCTTCTTCTGATAAAGACACAAAGTCTTTCACTTCCCTTCTCTGATTTACTGACATTTTGATGTAACTTTTAATGTGCTATCTTATATGTCTTTTTTTCTTTTAGTAAACCAACTGCCATTATATTTTTGACATTTTGTTTAGCCATGACAAACAGTAACTTCAGATTTAGTAGAACTTCAATTATCTCTCCTTTAAGCATCGATATTCCATGATTTTGTTGCAAGCCACTCTTCCAAAGGAAAAATATATCAGAGCTAAAGAGCGGTAAACAGAATTGCCCGGTTTCCATGTGATCCCATCCTACCTTAACTCAACCACGTAACATCACCTATCAGGCAGTAAGGAGGCAAAAGCATTGCCCGCCAAATGAATGATAAAACACTACATAACTCCTGTCCCTTCAGCTTTCCAGTCTCATTCAGCCTCGAAGGACAAGAAGTTTTATGCTCTTTTCTTTCCTTCTGTAGCTGTTTCTACACTTTTGTGGGTTGGGTGGGTTTTTTTTTCCTAATAGCAGCTTTTGGGATTTGGAGAGCAATGGACTAGTTCGCTGATTAGTTTCCTCAATTTTAATACCCGTCATTTCTCCGACTAGGTAAGAGAAGGCAGCAGATACAATGGCTGAAGTCCTGACTGCTTTGTGACATTAATTGGGAAGCTGACACAGACGCCAGCTCAGATCAGAAGCAAGCGCAGAAGTGTCGGTCTCTGAGCTCAGACTCACACAGCCACCGTAACTGCCTGATGGCTGAGCCACGGTCACTGTCGACAAACCTGCCCCAGCTGATGACGAATGCGATGCACTACGATTTAACTTAGCCCACGGTGAAGAGGGATAGCAGCAAGTTGCTTCCCGTACATTCGTCACTGTGTAGGAACGCGTGCACCAATAGGTCTTGCTTCTCGGCAGATATGCACTAACATTTTACCCTGCGGCAATCTGGCCATGCATCTGAGCCTAGTGAAGAAACTAGCGAAGAAAGTGCTAACGTAGAAAAGCTCGGCTACGGGGAGCTTGGAGGGAAGAGAGAGTATTTTGTCATAGTCACAATGCGTTTGGAGTGTTGTTAGAGGCGTTTGGCATACCACACTTGGCTCCTGATGCATGTCTTCCCAAATGTGCTCAAAGGCTTAAAAGTTTTAATTAAAGCCCTTTATTTAAATTACTGACTACTGAGAGTGTGAAGAATTTTCTGGGTGACAACTGTATTGCTTATGGTGGACCACTCAGTCACCAGTTAGCCATAACATTAAATTTATATGACACCAGTATGTAAGTTAGCTAGAAAACCATGGAATATCATATGAATCCATTTGGGAAGTCACTGTCTCAGAGGCTGAGATTAAAAATTCAGCTTTGCATAATCATCTGATATATAAGCACCAACTGGTCCAGAAACTTTACTCGTTTCTGGATTACTGTTATTAGTCAATTTTTAGTCTGTTAGGAGTATCTCAACACACGTTAATCACCACAGATTACCATAGCTTAGTACCTTCTCGCTCATCCTTCCATTTTTCAGCCAGTGGGCCTGTTATGAAAAGCACTATATTACTTTTAATCTTTTGTTCTATTTTAACCTAGCACAACCCACTGCCTTTTGTTCACGTATGTGGCAGAATGTCACTATGGTGATAACCGTGCTATTTTTTTCAGCTGTTTTAATGGTATGCTAACATTTGTTGGAAGCGAGAGATTTTGCTGGGGTACTATTTCTTACATCTGGAACATATTGCCCACTGAGGTTTGCATTGTTGATTCAATTTCTGATTATAAATCCAGACCTAAATTTTATTTGTTCTCCTTGGCTTTCACCGAATGAACTAAATTTGTGGGTTTGTATTCTTTATGTGTAATTTTCTTTAAGACACTCTGTGAAAATCACTATGTAAGCACAATTTGTGCTGCATGGTGTTATTAAGTATTCTCTTTTAAGTTGTACAGCGATAGAACTGTATAATTCATTTTGTTGTAGCTTCCCAAACAAATATATTTTGCTAAAATATTTTTGGTTAAAAAATGATGTGTCATGTAACTACTTCCCACTGATTTTAAAGTGAACACAAATAGGACAGACTGGAGGATTTTCAAACGATGTGTTCATCTCATGTATTTTCTTCAGGTTGAATCTAAAAAGGCTTCCACTGGTAAAACACTGTAATTTTCTCTGCCAGTATTCCTATGGAGGTCAAGATTTTAGAGTCAGATCATCAATAACAGAATGTATACTTCACAGTTGAGATATGAGAATCAATCTCCTTTCTTTCACTTTGAATTTTAATATTACAGATCATAGTATGGAGCACCATGGTATGCAGTACTGCCTAAATATTCTGCTGGTGAGAAGGCATTGTAAGAACTGCTATTTAAAATTTAAAAATCCCATTTTTACGTCAGACCAGGAGGTGATTATGCACTGCTACTTTGCAGTTCACCGTAACAGCAGTGAATAGTGAATGACTGCTTCGAAAACATGGTTGGCTGAGTTTCTAAACAGATTTTAACCAAACTGCACTTCCACAGGAATCACCTCTGGTGCATTAGACATCTAACAGGTTTTTTTGTTGTACCACTATATATTGTGGTGTAAAAAATTTTGGTTTGTTTGGAGAACAGTTCTTACAGAAGTTGCCTTTAATGCTTTGCAGAGTGATAGCTTTGTCCATGGAGCCGCAGACAAATTTTACTCTCAGATCTACATGATCAGCTTCCACTTATCTTCATAGTATTGACAAATGTATATACAAGCTGATCTAATTTCACTATGCCATAGCTTACATTGACAAAAAAAGCTCCAATTCAAATAAATCCTGTACATTCCCTTCTTTAATAAGCATTAAATTTGAATCAAAATGCCACTGAAACTTAGGGATATCTCCAGATTTCAATATGCACCTGAGTTCCACTGAAAGTAATAAAGGTACTGAATCATATCCAAATGGAAATACCCTTCAAAGTGGGCAAGTGAAATTTAGAACGGGATCTGAGTTTATGTGACTCAAACCCGTCTTTAACAGTTGAATTACCAAGTTACAGCTTGGTTTATTGACGTATTCAGAGCACAGCAAAACTTGAGATCCTCTGCTAAGCTCTACTGTCTCCCAATTTTGACTTTTTTTTGAAGGAATCATCATCTTTCTGAGTCACTGAGGTACAACAGCATCTCTTCTGCTCTTGTCACTGGCTCTTTTCAGTAGCTTCTCCCTGGCTCACCACTCATCAATGTCCTATCCTGACTGCTCTGCAGGCTTTCCATTCCTCAGTCAACATATTGCTGGCATATATTTTTATTTTTCCTACTTTTCTGGAATCCTGCTTCCTGAGAGACCGCTTTTGCTCCATATTCTCTGTAAACACTCTGTTGTATACTTGTAGCTTCTTAAATCTATGTCTACTCCTCTGCCCAAATATTCTGGGGGGGCAGATCTAGGCTAAGTAACTCAGAAACCAGACTTGTACCTCAATTTTCTGTTCCTAGTTCATCAGTTCTTGTAAATTGGATGAGTCTCCTGTATAGCTAATGCAGTGAAGAGTGTGCTTTTGAAAGCCTTCAGGATGAGGCCCTATCTGCCTAAATTTTAAGTGCAAGTTAAAAACCTAAATTAGGCACACTGTGTGTCATGTTCCGTGACTCTCTGGCCGGAGAGATGGGATATTGTTTAGGCCTGTACTTCCTCAACTTAAGACTACTAAAATTGAATTTTCTTTCTTGCTATCCCTCTTTTATGTTATTGTCATTGACATTTCAGATGTACTTTCAGTAATTCAGATTTCCAGCTGTGCAGTTCTCTGACCTGTCTTATGCTTCTCGTGGGCAGCTTTACTTTTCTAACATCCTTCAAAATCCATCCTTTTCTTTACATCTCCACCAGCAGAACTTCATGTCATTTTTTCTTTTTCTTTTTTAGTTTTTCCAAGGTTACAGTATCCTTCTCTTCCTCCAGTCTCTCTTGCTGAACATTTCCTTCTTACAATTGTTCAGCTTGCAACATACGTGCAATTCTGCTCTAAATTACAACTGACATGAGTTCCAAGATCCTCATTTGGGTCCTTATCTCTTGCAAGATAAAGCATTAACTCTGCTCTCTCCTGTTGAGAGAACCCACACTACGTTGCTGCGTAACTGTGGTTCTTCTCATTTGAGTGCCTTTCTGCCCTCATACTCACTCTGTTGTTTTCCTACTTTGTTTCTTTCTTTGCCTTTTCCCCCTCTTTTGGAGGTTTTTCATGTAGCTCTAACTTAAGGTGGCGGAGGCGGGGGCAACGCAGAATACATGATGGTAGGTTCCTGTTCTCAGCTGGCCTGGCAGGACCCTCTTCCTCTCTCCATTGACTATGGAAGGAGGCAAAGACAGCAAGCCTCTGTTGGGCCAGCCACCCACTGTGTCTTCTCCTATACTCTTCCCTCTGGTTAGTGATTTTCTTGTAGTGCATTAAGGAACATCTCTCCCTATAACTCCTTCCTATCCAAAACCTATTTCTCTGTCTTCAGCCTTCCAATCGAACAATGATTCCCCGGGTCACCGCCTAGTGGATAGGGGCAACACTATCTTCAGGTTGATTGCTATGGAAAGCAGAGGAATTTATCCTTTTAAATCCGAAGGATATTGGTAATTGTGGCACTTGTACAAGATGTTCTTGTATGCAGGGAGTGCTTGCTTCAAATTGTATTTTTCGCATAGCTTTTATTTCTACAAGTAAGATTTATTTTTAATATCAAAACATTCACATCAGGAGATAATTTTTAACCTTCCTTGGTTTTATGTTTAAACTGCACTGAGAGTAGTATTTCAATTAAAATATTTGTCTTAGACTTGAATGACAGAGCAATTATTAATGAGAGATTCTGCACCACAAGAGCTGCAGAGAATGAAACAATCTTTACAAAACACACTTTTTGTCCTTCTCACTTGAACAGTAAATGATTACCACAAGAGCTGCAGAGAATGAAACAATCTTCACAAAACACACTTTTTGTCCTCACTTGAACAGTAAATGATTATGCTACCTGCCTGTGAACTGCACTTTTTGTCCTAATTGTACTTTGAGTTTCCAGGAGAGGGTGACACAGGACAGAAGACACCCATTCATTCTAGCATCTGTCAATTCTAGTGGACTTCCACTCCACGTGAAATAGCATGAGCTGATCAGTCATTTTCCCACAGAAATCCATTGCACTTCCACGCAGCTACTACCACGTCTCAGTGACCAAAAATTCTGGCCTTGTTGAATTTGTATTCTGTCTAGAATACCGTTGACAGGAAAAAGCAATAGAAGACTTTAGTTACCTGCAACTTCCTTTCAATTCACAAAAAACACCGCACTCTCTTCCCTGACAGCTCAATATGGAGAGAGGGGTCAATCCAGAGTTTATATTCAAGGTTAAAGATGAAAAAAAAAAGGACAAGACTTGCTATATGATCTTTTTAGCCTGTTCCACTGCCACTGCAGAACTTTTTTTCTGCCACGCAAAACTCATAATGCTTGCCCCGTCTGACTTCATATGATGGATTACTTAAAGTGAAAAATTATTCAGATAACACCTCACATCACTCCAGTGCAATCTCACATGAAGATAAGTGCTTGAAGTGCTCCGAGCTCAGAGTTGCAGAAAGGGGAGACTGAAGAAGTTCAACAAAAACAAAAGCCAACATGAATGGGCTTTCAAAGAAAGATGAGAGCCGAAGTGTGAAATAAGATGTTACAGCACTCTGGTAGAGAGGACAAAGCCTCGTTTGTGTCTGATCATTGGTCCTTGCAGTCTGGGAATGAAAGGAGAAGAAACATGACTATAAGACAGTTTTATTTGAGGAGTAAGGTAAAATAAAGGACTGACATAAACCAGATTCCTTAAGATCTCCTCAGCACTGGAAGTTTCCTTTGCATGGGTAGCTTCAGATAGAGACTTTCAGCGTTTGCTCCACGGGGTTTATGGCATCCCCATCTAAAGCTGGTGTCAAAGGTCTTGGCCTTACAGCCAAGAAACTGAGCCTAGGATTTACAATGTCTCCAGCAGTTCCTTCCACTTCTCCTACTGGTCTGGGACATCTCAATGGTAGAAGTGGCACAGCTAGTAAATCTGACTCAGTTTTCTGCAGTGTTTCCACACTGACTTTGGGCGATAGCCTAGAGATATCTCTCAGAAGCACAGCAACAAAGGTGGGAAGACGGTATGGTGCACGGGCCAGGAAACTATGTGCCCCAGAAAGCTGTCTGAGAGCTAACACTCACAAGTAGTTCCTTCTCCAACCATCTCTTTGCACACAGAAGTTTCCTAGATGTAGCAGCTCGCATGTGCCTAACTGGAATTTGGCACAAGTTCTGAGCACTTATAGATACAGAAGCATCTGAACACCCAATTGATAGGAGAGTTTCCTTGCACAGATGCCACTACTAGCTCTGGCAGGGCCATGCATGACTCCACAATTCCTGGAAAGGTTTCACTTGGCTGTGAGCGAGGAGGTAAGGAGGGCTTTGAAGATATCCTGGAAGGGGAGTGGGAAAACCTTTGGTAGTCAGTAAGTAGGTGCCCTGCTTTGTACTGCCATTCTGCCATGGGGTCCCTCTGACCCCAAGTGAAGCACCTAACCCCCATGGAGTTTTCTCCACATGAAGAGAGGCCTGGTTGCCTCCTACAGCTTGGACTTTGCAGGGCTTGAGGCACATATGGAAGCTGGGCTGTGGGATTGGAGGGGTTTGGCAGAGATCTGGGTGTAATGGGGGCTGACAAGGGGTTAGTGCATGGTAGGAGGAGGGGGCCTGAAAGTATGGCGTGCTGACTGTCCCTGGCGGGGCCATTCTATGTCATGCAGCCTGCTCTGAACAATGTTTCTGACACATTTGACAGTGTCCGTCATGAGTGAGGCTCTGGCTGCCGTAGAGATGCGGGTTGTCCAGATCAAAATTTCTGTGCAGCAGGGAAGGGAAGGTACTGTCCCTCCTGGCAGTTACCCCTCTGATTAGCATCACCAGCACCCAGAAATGGAAAAGCTGCATCTTGCACTTTGGACCTATTGAAAGGAGCGCTGAGCACACCCGAGCTACAACATCAGACCCCAAAAGGGCATGGGGACAGCCTGTGGGTGCAGTGAGCTCCATGATGTGAGGTTGTTGAGAGGACTCGAGGGAGGGCCAGAGACCAGATGCCCAATTGTACAACAGCAGCCACTTTTCAACACTCCTGCCTCCCCGCAAGACAGCCTCAAGGCCAACATAGGTTGTGCATCTTCATGTCCTGAAGATGCTCTTGGAAATTCTCCTACAAGATGTCACAGACATAGCCCATACAGTCCACATTCAGTATTTCACCTTTAAATAAATGTCTTTCTCCTCGGAAGTAAAATCTGGTAGCATCTAAATATTTTGAATTTTGATGCTATGCCAACGTATCTGAATGCTTTTTCCATACGTACAGATCAATTCCTAGGAGAAGATGCTCTCTATTCTCCCTGAGGAAAAGCGTGTCTTTGTCTACAGTCAAGCAAAAAAGAGGAAAAGAAAAGCAATAAGCAACTTCAGTTCCTGCCATGCAGGGTTGTTTCAGATGTCAACCAGCAGTTACTGCTCTCCAGTTAGAGTACTTGTGGTTGAAGAAGTTTTAACCTTAGACTTTACAATTAAAACAAATTAAAAGCCAACATATCTACCCAAATTTTGTTTCAGAACAAGTAAGTTTTATAATATCTAAACCGACAAAATTTGTTATATAGGGAACTGATGTCAGATCCAGCTATAGTCAAAACATAAAACTAACAGAAACGTTTGTTATACTTGGATATTATGACATGCTAGAGTAAACAGGATTTTGACCGACAGCTTCTCAGTGAGACAATCTTACCATCCTTGTATTGTAAAAAGTATGTTAGTAGTAGAGCATAGTAAGTGGTATATGTTGCCAATATGCAACAAAACCTGTTCAGAATTTGTGATGCTACTTGAAAACAGGTGATGTAAAGACAGCTTCAGCTTTTCTTTGTTTGATGGATTTACAAGAACATTAGAAAAATCAGATAAACCTACTTAGAGTATCTAAACTCCTTAAACTATAATAACTTTTTCCCGAATTGTTACACTTTCATTATTTTTTCTGATTTTCAGGTTAACAGATCTATGATTTTGCAGTGGTTTGTGTTGTAGAAGCCTCATCTTTCTTCTGTTTTGTTGTCAACTTTTTGGACTGCTTGTACTTCAGGTACATCCAACAATATATCTGAGCTATAATGAGGAGGCAGAATTCAGCCCAGTATTCATGTTAGGGACTTAGTACTATTCATTATAATGTATTTTTTAATAAATATTTTCCAGTCTTCTCTTACAGACCGGCCCTTATAGCTTTACACAGGCAAGCTAGGCTTTTCCCAGTACTGTACTTTGCAAGATGACAAATTGGTAGACATCTCCATTCATCACCAAAGTGGCACCACTCTAATATATAGGTTCTGTAGTTGAACGTAATTAAGATATGCATTATTGTTGTGTCACTGCAAGAAAAGAAGCAGCAAAAATGTATCTTTGTCATCAGGATCAATCTGAATATGATGGCATCTGTGGATATTAGTTTTACTAGTGTCTTATGAGAGCAGTTCTTTTTTAATTAACTATCTGAGGTAGTTCTTCCCTCCGTTCGTTAAACAGGCTTCTCTGGTTTCCCTACCAGGATTTCTATGTTCACTTTTCTCATTAATCTCCCTCTACAAAATCTGATAGTAACTTCATTTTCTTTCCCTGAGTTACCCCAGTCTTTTCTCTGTTCATGTAAACTTAGCTGTAATCACTATTTCTTTCCCTTTCCTTTATCCATTCTTCTCCTATGAACTTTTATTTACCGTTTCCTTAAAACCATGCTTCTCCTTTCCCAACTGCTACAACTTAGACATTTCCAAAATTTCTTCCTTCTGAAACATCTGGAAAGTTAGGTCATTCTGTATTTGAGGACTCCCAGCTGCGAACACTTTCCTCAGATTCTCAAACACTTCAGGACTACCTAGAAGGCTCTCCTGGGCTCAAGGCTCATTGCAATGCATGATCCATTCTACAAGTATCATAAATGTCACGGTGTTGAGGAGCATTGCCTTTCAATGAAGAACTGAGGTGCAGAGATGACAGCCTGCCCATGCAAGTTCATGGCAGAACTTGGAGACAGCAGGCAATTTAATGCCTTTACCACTAAACCACCTCACCCTCGTAGCTGGTAATACTGAGTCATGGTTATCAGTCACAGAGGAGTACAGATGATTCAGAGGTTCATTAATGAAGCATTCTTTGATGTAGTTGGAGGCTATACTAATTAGGTTCAGAGATACAGCCAGAAGATTCAAGAATCTTGTTGTTTCCTTTTGTTTGCTTGTAATTGCTGTTCTGCAGTACAGCAGATTTCCATGCTAAGGGATTTATTTCTAGTTGCTAACAGAGTATTACATTACTCTTTAATGTAACTCTGTGGTGACATTTTTAAATAATTCATACACATTTTATATGTGCCAACTTATTTTTAAATGGAAGATGTAGATGAAAATCTTAAAAGGCACACATCTGTACTGGGAGCCTTGCTGAAGACATTGCATTTCAGGAGTCGGTGATCTTGGACAGGCCACGTCTGCTCTGTTAGGCCTCGTACTTAGGGCTTGAGAAGCCCCTATGTTATTAATATAATCTGCAACTTATAATACAGCGTTGGGAAAGGTACACCCTACGTGGATCAAGGGGTGGTATGTATTGATCCTGACCAGGAGAGCACTGGTTGTTGAGGAGGGTGGTATGTATTGATCCTGACCAGGAGAGCGCTGGTTGTTGAGGAGGGAGTGAGCCACATCATGGTTAACCTGAGCAGGCACAGGCCAGTCCTGTGCTGGGCTGCACGTCCAGCATGGCCTTCAGGCTGTGTTGTGCCGCACACGCCCTTGGCCGCAGCATGAGCTCAGCCAGCTGGTTGTACCAGGGAAGCCTGCAGGCAGCTCCCACTCGGTACAGGCGATCACACCACCTGCCTGGCCTTGACTTCATCTAAAAGGGTACCAAGAAGTTCTCGTGTGAGCATCCTTTAGGAATAGAGTTGTTTTCTTGTATACAATACAATTCTCGTACTATACAATATCTCGAATGACCAAAAAGGGAGAGCTTCTCTCCACAGACAGGGTCTGCTCTGCGCAGCACGCCAGGGGAAAATCCACCCGGGCTAGGTCCGATGCTACATGAATGCGGGTGCCCAGCATCTGAAGGGACATAACATTTACTCACTATCTATATTCCTCTTCCTATTCTGTCTTATTAAAGCAGTTATCTTATTAAGCCTTTTGTTGTCAGCCCTTTTGTATTGAGATCCAGGAAAAGCCCTGCACCAGCTCACCCTCTGTCTCAGCCTCCCCCAGGACAACCTCCCCATCACTCACCTTAATGCTCTCACACTGTGCAAAGTCACTAAGGCTCTTAAACAAGCACTAACCTGATTTTTAAAAGACAGCTAAAGAGCAAAAGCTGAAAGAAAAAAAAAAGAGGAGAGTGAAGCAGCTTCCAGTAGCTGAATTCAGGACCTCTCTCTGAATTATGTATTGTTTTCTGCGGTCACTGTCTACAAAAACAGAGTGTTTTCATTTCTATAGCTTAGTAATAGGAGGCAAAGCAACAAGGAGGAAATAAAATTAATGGTATATTTCTTGCTAAAATATTACTCTGAGCTTGGAAAAGCAGCACCTGAGAACTTCTGATTCTTAGGCAAGAAATTTGGTGGGGTCTCTATACGCTTAGAATAATACTTAGATTTCTCAGGCAGAAAGTCAGATGATGATATGATTAAATCATGGGAGCATAAATCAGGATTCTCATCCAGGTGACTTTCATGCGAAACTTTAATCAAACTTTGATTAGGTGTAGATTCAAGAGGAGAGACATTTTTGTCTTGCCTATCCACCTCTGTGTTCACCTCTCCCTTTGTTCACTGTGTAATAGTTTTTGAACCTACCAGCCAATTTCAATCAAATATGACAGACTGGTCGAGGTCTTAAATATATCAGGCACCAGGCAAAGCGGTGGCTGGGTAGAAAAGGGTCCCAACTGAACACTGCCATGAAAGGAAAGGTAGTGATTTCTCAGCCCCCTATCAATCCCCAGGAGAAGCTGTCCCCTGGCAAACAGCAAGTACCTGAGGGGCAGCTGGCCAAGGCATGACAGCCCCAAGCCCAGCAGAGCTCAGACTAAGCTGGGAGCATGGTATGCCGCACCTAGGGATGGGGAGGATGAGAGCTGGGGTGGAGAAAACCAGCTCTCGTCTCCTTGCAGCATAGGGAAAACCAGAACGCGCCAGTTCTGCTGCTCAGAGAACTATTTGCTTTTTCCTCTCGCCTTTTTTTTTTTTAATCTTTATGTTGTATAAGAGATGGAAATGTTTCTGTCCTTTTTGATCAGTCCATAAAATCAGTTAACCTGTATCCTATTTCCAGCAGCGACTGGAACAAAAAAACCATTTGTACAAGTATAGAATTGCCTGTCCAGATTGGGACCCCTATTCCCATGCCCTCTCAGTTAATAGCTGTAGCTTGGCCTGAACATGATGTTTTATATCCCTTCTGTTTTCTAGGTTGGCTTTCTGAAGACAAAAGGAATTCATGTGATTGCTCTGCCTACCGGTTTGTGTGTCCAGGTGTCTCTCACGCCCACCAAAAACCATTGAACCCACTGGCCGTTTTTAGCAAACCTTGAAAAAATAAGAGAAGTCTATGATAAACCATGTCAAAATTGGTGGTTCTGAAAAAGGGCTTATATTAACGTACCCACTGAGAAAGGGTCTGGCAAAATTCAGCTCCAATACACCCAGTTTGGCAACAGCCTGGGAGCCAGCCTGCACACAGAGAGCTACAGTAGTGCTGCCTCTGGCAAATGAGCATCGCGAGCTGGGGAGTTAGGGCTAGGGCATATTGGGGGAAAGCAGACGAGGGGACAAAGAATACAGTAAATCAGTTGGATTACTGTTTACAGACAACTTGCTTCAGAAACTCTTGCTTCCGTAATAAGAAAAAAAAAAGTACAAAGGACTCATAATTTTTGTGTCAGTCTCTTCATGTTAGTTATTCTGGAGGAAAGGAAGAAAACACTCCCTGGCACCACGAGAAAGTTTGTACAGAATATTTGCAGGGAGTGACTCCATTGTACTAGCAGAAGCTTTAACCAAAATGACTGAAGTGTTTATGAATTTTTAATCCATGTAAACCAGAGTAGTTTAATTACATACAAAAAAGGATTGCATAACCTGTGTAAGATGTTGAATATTTCATCTCGGCCTAAGGATGCTAGAGTGTTCCATTAGTTGAAAAAGCCCTTGAGGATGTGTGAAAGTGGTGTGTGAGAGTGTCTCTATGTA
>NW_008794408.1:1090572-1101494 GCF_000699145.1 Aptenodytes forsteri | reverse complement strand
GTGTGTGAGAGTGTCTCTATGTAAGTTAGATCAGGAATGCATGCATACTTACATACATATATGTGTGTATCTATAGGGGAGGAGAGAAAATAGCTATGGGCAGTGTAATATTGTGAGGAGTAGGTTGTATCTCACTGAGAGGAAGCAGATATTTATAGAGAAATACACAATCAGCTTTCATTATAAAATCCTATTTTAATAGTATAATAATTTTGACTTGAAGTATTGTTTTGCTTTGAGTCTTGCCTTTGATTTCCTTTAAAGAGAAAAGGGAATGCTTATGAAAAGTCTGAATGACATTCATAAACGCTTATCTGAGTATCAGGATGTTAAACAATACCCTGTTTGTAATATTTGGCATTTGCCTAAGATGTCTTTGTTTTTACGCAATCAGCTTGCTGCTGAATGTTCACACTCCTTGTGGCTATTTGAAGAAAACAAGATTTAATTTAGCAAGGTATTTATTGTTAATTTGTTAGATAATTTGGTCTCCACTGACGTAAAGAGACTTTATTCATCCAGTCATTTATTTTGCTCCTGGCTTCAGCAGAAGCACACTATAAAACATATGAATTCTCCTAATTGCAGTTCAGAGACAGCATTACTACATTCCCTGCAGCTCAGGATTACAGGTTCACACCTTCTGAAGAGCAGGGATCTGAAATGAGTTCAGCGCCCATGTTGGGTAAAGGTAAGTTCGGCTATCCAGCCACACTCAGTTAAGCAAGGACATCCTTCTCCCAGTAGGTACTGGAAACTGCTACTAATACATTAGTTTTATTCATCTGTCCTTGCCACGTCTCCTAGATTAACCCATTAATAGCATGTAAGAGTTTAATCATTTAAAGCTGTTCCATCTTTAGCCCTTATAAAGTATAACACTTGGCTTTTCTCACCTGTCACAGACCTGGAGCCAAGGTCAGCTCTGAGTTAGATAGCAGCATTTTAGTGAAGTCCAGAAACATGGGGACAACGTTCCTCTGTAGGCGCCCGGTCCAGAGGGAGGCCTGCCTGGGCACAAGGATCACTGCTGCGATGTGGCAGAGGAGAGCAGGTGAGGAAGAAGTTCAGCAAGCGCTGTTGTCACTTACAAGGCAAACTGCAGTTTGCCTCCTCTGTCCGACCTCCTAATAAGCTCATCTCTCCTCCCATATATCTTCCCTAAAAGACAGAGCGACTTGTGGAGTGGGAGTCTGGGACAAGCTTCATAGTACAGGCACAAAAAAATCTCTCTCCAGGAGTCATGTGGCCAAAAAAACCCCAGTTTTATAAAAAAAAACATGTTTAACTAAAGGTCTGTCAACATCCGGGGAAACGGTTAAAGCAATAAGTGGCTGGTCTTTGCCATTTCCCTGTGAACGTAAAGAGGTCTGACAAGCAGCCACCCTCTTCCTCTGCTGGCGAACCAGACTGCCGCTTTCCTGTCTCCTCTTTGATTTAGTCCGAGCTGTCCACAGTGCTCCTTGGCCCGCTTTTCATTCAGTGCCATGAGATGGAGGTTGTCCTCAGCTCCTCACCGGGAAGGCCCTGGGCTGACCTGCCCACCCTGCGTCCGTGTGTGACGTTTCCTCCAGGGCAGCTGGGGTGAACGGCAGACCTAGCCGAGCCCACCGAGCCCATCGCTTTCACACTGCAGAAAAGGCAAAGCTCATGCTAAGGGGCAGCAGAGGCCTGGGCTTTCTCCTTTAACATGCCCCGAAGCTTCTCAAAACCCTGAGCCTTCAGGTCGTGTTGGGCTGGTGCAGGTGCAAGACAGGCTAGGGTCCAAAAGGACATGGGCCCACGCTGAAACAGTGTCAACCTTCTTATCCAGCATGAGCTCGGGGTTATATTTCATTTGGCAAGTTTAAACAAGGTTTTTAATGAACACGGGCATGGGACTCAATCACAGAGGCAAGCTTTTCTGAGGTAACCCCAGGAAATGCCATCAGCATACCTGTGTGGCAGAAACTCTCTTTTCCCTCTTGGTGAGGGGTCAGGAGTTGTAGCTCTCAGGGCTCCCGGTCAGCACCTGCCATATAAACACACTGGACATCTCAGCAACACCTGCATCTCACTTGGCTTCAAGGGTTCACCCCCTCTGTTAGGCTGTGGTCTCACAGACAGTTGCCCTGATATAATGGCTTGTCACCACCAGGAAGGAGATGATTCACTTCTCTGTCCTGCTCCCTTCCCACAGTAAAACCAACAAACAACTCAAAAAAACAAACCAACCAACCAAAAATGTTTGTTTTGTGCTGGGATAGCAAACCAAATTAGTTTTCAAAAGCTCAGCAGGAGGAGTATGCATGCAGGAGAGGGCAGCAAGGCTGAAAAGGAAGCAAGACCTCTCAGTTGGCAGTGGTGGATTTTAAATCCGTTCACCCCATCCTATGAAAACTAAATTATGAATGTAGAGAGATGAGTGGCTTCTAGCCTAGCAACTTTAAAATGGATCTTACCTAACTGCAATCCAAGGCAATTTAAACAATTCAGTACATTTAGGATTGCTTTGTCAGTGCCTCACCCTGTCCACATGAGGAACACACCCTAAATCCCATTTCTCCAAAATGGATGCTTTTAACTCTCGTTTTTGCCTTTGAAAAATTAGCTTTATCAGTCCTGGTTATCACCTGGAAGATATAATTTCACTCAATGGATTTTAGCTGTTCCCACAACTCCTCTAGGCAGCTTTTCAAGAGATATCTCATCTTTGCTTCACTCACTGTCCTCTTTCCCCTAATCCTTTCTTTAATGCCACATAATCAGACAGAACACTATCAGTTAGTCAAATTACAGCGCAGATGACACTCCATCAGCCAGAAGGAAGAAGAGGAATTACAGAGGCTGGACCAGACACATGCCAATATCTAATTAGTTGACATCTTGTGAAATCCTGTGAGGTTTTTGGAGAGTGGGGGTAGGGAGTAGAATAAGGGAGGGTGCTAATAGGTGTTGGTGATCATTTTTCCAATGGAAGCGACTGATGCCCCTGTCTTTGAAAATTGTCATGGGTAGAGCATTTTTCTCTCTCTAAGCATTTTCCATCTCTACTCTATGATGCTGCCAGGAAACACTTCAAAGTTAATTAGAGAGTATTTGTAAAGCACTTTGAATATTCAAGTGCTGTGTAAGTACCAAGGTATTATTAACTACGACCCAAATGAATTAGGGAGGCAGTTTAGACTCCAACAGCACCAAGCAGGCAGTGGTGCCAGGCTGGCTTAGAGAAGAGGGGAGCTGGGTGGGGAGAAGAGGGCTTCAGAGATGTATTTCAAATTCACCTGAGACAGGAGAGTAGCAACATGAGGAGCTGGCCATCCTAGACATACTAAACCAGCAGTCGCTGGAATGGCTCACAGGTATAATTCTCCCTTACTACAGGTTCCTAAACAGAAATCTCTGCACCACAGCATTAGTAGTTACCAGTTCCTAGTTGGGAGGAACATCCATCAGCTTCCTCTTTGCTACACTGTTCCAGTCCTTTTTCATATAGAGGATGAAGAACTTGGGCCTTTTGGTGTATGACCATTTTCGTGTTGACCCTCTGATGTTATACACGGAGCACCTCACACATTCCCAACCCCAAGGGAACAGCTCTTCTGCTGGGGCTCCTGCTGAGTTGAGCTTTTCAGCTGGATCTTGTCTCTCACCTATCCACGAGCACAAGGCTGGAAGTGACGAGAACTCTGTGATGCTTTTGATGGTTTTTTGGCAACTTCCCATCACCCTGAGTTATATGAATAAAACTCAGCAATGGGCTGCAGCTCACTGAGGGAAAGAATCTGGAAGACTTCTGGGTGGATACATTCCCAGTATTATTCCTCCCCAGTTGTGCTGCTAGGCTGGGCTACGTAAGTTTGAGGGAGCAGAACTTGAGGCCAGGGAAAAAGTGCTTTCTTATAGCAGTCTGCTGCTCCATTAATGTTCACTCTTTCCAAAAGACATGGTTCCTTTGAAATCCCTCCAGGCTGGTATGGTTTGGACCAGAGATCTGGTGACCTGCAACATTAAGTTTTGAAAACCACTTGATTTCTGTCATTTCTTGGATCCACGGAGAGACAGGTAAGCCGTTTTACTTACCTTTACTCTTAAGAGAACCATGGAGATCCTCATGGGATGGATTCTTCATTCACTTGGAGTATACTGTGAAAACTGTGATTGATAGCTACCACCAGCCTGCGCAAATGTGTCCTACTGTGTGCGCAATGGTCTCACAATCCATGGGAGCTTTGACTGGCTAGCAGTTTTTAAAATCAGACCTTTTATGTTCAATGGACATAAAATACATAACTTTAGGTACCCATTAAAAGTACTTAGAAATCCATTTTAGTGCACAGCTTGTTGCAATTTTCTAGCCTTTGTTATCCTCTGCCATTGCTTTCAGCCATTTCTGGAAAATTCAAGGGAGAAGAAAGAGATAATAAGGTTAATCAAAAAAGAAAAGAAGCTTCTCTTAGAGCACATTAAAGACATTAGAGGCGATAGTATATTTTATATAAACAATGAGACAAGGTGAAGGTGATGAGCACTGTTAACATCAGGACAATTGCCACCAGTTTTAATGGCATGTGAAGTTACCTAGGCTCTTGCAGGTGGTGAGCATTGCCAAAATTTTCATGCTCAATTTTAAAAGCCAAGAAATTGAATATTACATATGCCAGAGTGACTGAAAAGGAATCGTACCTGAGGTCTCAGGGTTAGGAAATGTGCATTTACCATCTATTTAATTTTACATCTTTTCTCAGGGAATAGGCAAGCAGAATGCCCACACTGATCCCTGGCAGGCTCCACTTGGCTAAGGAGCATCATGCCTGCATGGTGCAAGTTGGACAGTTGCCACATGCCCATGCTTCAGCTTCGAGCCATGAGTCCGCAGGCTGAAATCTGAGCGTGTTTGTACGGGAAGGTTGCGGTCCCCAGCCTCTGCAATGCAGCCGGCCAGTGCCTCGCTTTTCTTCCTGAGCCACTCCGCCCACCCACCCAAATTTTACTGCTCCAGGTGATGAGCCCTGGATATTTTAAATGTCCAGTAGCGCTTAAATAATTCATTCGGGCCTTTTAACACTGTTCACAGATAGGAAGGTGCCCTGGGTGGTGAATCACTTCAGTTCCCGTAGGCCTTCAAAGGGTCTAGTCACAGGACTGAGAAATGCTACGGGAAGCGGTGGGATTATAGCTAGTGCTCTTGCTGGCAGGAAAGGAAAAAATCCCAACCCGGTGACAGAGCAGACTTCACAGCACACAAGGTTGGAAGATTCTCAATGGGACACTTGGAAAAAAAATCAGTTTTGAGCAAGCTCATAAAATGGACAAAGTAACTATTGATTTTATCAACAGGTAAATAACAGCATTTCTTTTTGCCCACACTTCTGAGCAGCAGTGAACACTGGAGCCTATACGATGAGGAAAGGAGTGACTCCTGCCCCTTTTGGGTACGGCTGTTGCGATGTAACTACTTCTCTCTCCTGCAGGACACTATTTAACCCTATGAACGTCAGGGTTTCGTTTTTAGACATCTAAGAATACCAATGTATCAGCAGCTCAAGCTGCCAGCCAGAATCCTGTCAGATCAAATTGCACCACCTGGGCAACAACTTGAGTGAGTTTAAACAAAGGGTTTCGCATCAACAGGACTTTCTTTGGGGGAGGTACGTGGGGAAGACAAGGCTGGCAAACCTACTGTAGCACCAGCCTAGGAAACCCAAACGGTTACTAGTCCGTGGGACTGCCATCGCCTCCGGACAGAAGGCGGCAACCCTCTCTCCCCTTCAGTCCTTCTGTTGTAAACTGCTGTTGAATTGCCAGGTACCACCTTCCTCCATGCTTATACTCACTGAAACCTGGACTCCAAATATTGAGAAGCTCTGTCTCTCGTTCCTGCCGAATGGACAATGTGTAGGGGCCCCCTTACCTTCCCGGGTAGCTCTGGTGTCTGTTGTGGCTCTGCCGCACGGTAGGGATTCCCACCAGGAGGCTTCCTGCAGTAAGTGGCCGTGTCCCCAATTAACAACCATTTCTGCCGCCACCACTTCGCTGCTGCTGGCTGCCTGCGCTCCTCCAATCGCCAGAAGTCTCCTCTTTGTCAAAGGCATCATCCACGAATGCCATCACTTTCAAAATGATTTATTTTATTTTAGAAATAACTGCAGTACAGCTCCTGTCTGCACCTTTGCCACAAAAAGGGAGACAGCCTTTGATAGCCTATTTTTGTTCCACTTCACTTTCAAGGCCACAGCAGCTAACTCTGGTGGCTCCTTCCCCTAGACATTTTTACCATAATTCTCTCATTCAGATATTTTCAAATAACAACATAAATGTATGACTCGTCACTATATGTATGTATACATATATTTATATATATAAACTTGTATCTATAAATGGTGTATACATATAGTTGGTGTATAAATGGAGTATATATATGGTGTGTATGTGTATATGTACAAAATGGTGTGTATATATGTAGAAATGGTATGTGTATATATGTCTATATATATGGGCATAGATATATATATGAGGCATATTTTAGGAAAATGTCCTAAACTATTACTTAATTGCGTGGAAAATAAGTCCTAGGTGACCCAGTCAATAAAACTCCTCCAGTAAAGGCTGATCCCTGCTTCCTTCCCTACTTGCAGTTCATCAGGACTTTACAAGACCAGCTGGACGCCTCCCTCTCTTCATGAAGGGAGATGAACAGTAACCTTCTCTGCAAGGTGTGAGACTACAGGCTTACGTATGCTTCAGAAACAGAGCCTGATATTTCGCTGTTTGAAGCCTAGGGTCCGCTCATAAATTTTGAAACTTGTATTAAAGCTGTAATGAAATTGGCACTGAGAATACTGATCTCCCAGAGCAGTGAGAAGAAGCGAGATCTACTTTTTTTTTATGTTTCTCTCTCTGTTTTCATCAATACACTAACCTGTCACAACCTGTTCCAGCAATCTTTACTTGAAGTACTATTAACACATTGAGCCATGTATTTTTTTTTTTATTTTATGACAAAACTACCATAACGACTCAAATATTTTCAGCATGCTAGTAATGGTTTTGCCATTTGATTGAACTCCATTTCATATCAAATAACATATTAGTGTAATTTTATAACAGGCACAAATAACAAACATAGAGCTTAAAGCAAAAGCTGGGGCAAACAATTATTTCTCATGAGAAAAAATCGGTTCTGAGGTGGACGATACTTTGTTGGTAAAATAACATAGGTTTTGGTATTTGGTTCACATTCTAGCCGGATAAACTGAAATACAAGAAGATTATGAGACAAAGAAATCTAATAACTATAACATCTGACAGAAGTCTGAAAGGGAGTGACTCCCTTAGGACAGTAGACGATGCAAGTTCTGATATGCGAGGGCATGCAGTGGTAAAGATTAGTAAATACTGTAAAAAACTGCAAACAAAGAAACAAACATTGATGTGAACATGTGGAATATTTCTTTTTTAAAGGACAAATTAAACATTCTAAGAAAAATATATAAAAACTTTGACTGCAGTCAAAACACTAAAAGGGAGAGGAAGGGAGAGGAAGGAGAATTGGATCAAGCAGTCGTTTCCAACTCATAGACCAAAAAACTCTTTGTTTGGTGGAGAACCAGTAGAATTACATATTTTCCTATAAGGCATCCTGCAAATCTTCTTGGAAGCCACATTCTAGTACGTAGTCTCTGATGTCTCCCACTCTCCATTGCAATCTTCCAGTACTCATGGCTACGCAAATGTTAATTATAAGGCAGCCAGTGGATCTACGTTTAGTCCCAGTTTACTGTGAAATCTATGAACTTGCTCATCCTTGTAGCTCTTCTCTGAACTTCTTCCAGTTCTGTTTTCTTATTTCTCCTGTCTGGAGACTTTTTGTGTTCTTCCCTTTTTGAGAGGAACAAGCAGAACTGCATGTAATGAACCATGGAGCTGTGGCATAATGACGTTCTGTCTTATTCTCTGTACCTTCTGCTAATAACTCTTAGTATTTCATTTGGGTTTTTGACCTCTCAGGCGCTAATTCGATGTTTTCATCAAAACATCCACAATAAGCCAAAATGGCATTTCTGAGTACATGTATAAATACATATATATGTATAATGATGTATCATATATAAGCTACAATCTTCCTCTGCCCTCATTTTCCTGAATGATTTAGCGTTATCTGAAACGTCTTACCTTGCCACATCCCCTTCTCCAGGCGCATGCACGTGTGCCAGCATAGATCCATGCAGAACTCACTTATGACTTCCTCCCATTTAAAGAGCTGAAAACTTACTTCTGTGCTGCGTTTCCTATTCCAACCAATTACTTGAACATGAGCCACCAGCATCCCCTGGCAGCAGAGACAGCCAACAGCATCCGGGGCTGCATCAGCAGGAGCACAGCCAGGAGATCAGGAAGCACTGGTTACCCCCTCCTGCTCAGCAGTCACCAGACCACGTCTAGACACCGTGGCCAGTTTGGGTCCCCCCCAACACAGGAAAGACATTGCTAAACTGCAGCGAGTTCAGTGATGGTCAGGGCTGGAGCAATGCCCTTGAGGAGAGCCTGGGGCAGGGGCCTTGTCCAGCCTGGGGCAGAGCTGGCTCTGGGGACACCTCACAGCTACCCGAGTGCCTACAGGGAGGTCGTCAAGGAGATGGGAGTCAGACTCTCCAATGTGGTGTGCGGTGGGAGGATAAGAGACAATTGGCATAAATTTAATCTCCTCTGAAGTTTCACCTTTCCTGTCAACCAAAAACATTTTAAAACCGGTAGACTGTCTGCACTGACTTAAAAACCAGTGTGTTATGCCCATGCCTCACGGTCTTTTAAGGCTCACAGAAAATAACTCCTTTATTTTTGAGGATTCAAAAGTCTTGGAGTCCCATTCTGAACTGTTTTTCACCTCACAGTGACTTGCAATTCCCCTTTGTGATTCCACTTCCCTGATCATATTTGTATTCCTCACAAATTAATGGGTAAGGATAAGTAGAAAACAGACTCCAGGAGACATTCGGGGCTAGTTATCCGGACAGGACAAACAGGTGTTAGGCATCCCATTGGTGTGATATGGAAAAAAATGTATAAATTTGTTGAATTTATTATTAATTAGGCCTAAGGGTTATTTTGGAGTTGGAGGAAATAAATTAGCAATTGAAAAGGCATGTTTTCCAATTTTCCAGTTCTATCTGAACCGTAAAATATTTTGAGCATCTAATCAAATCAAAGAATCAAAGAGCATCTAACAAATCTTCCATGTGAAGATTTACTAATTTATTTTTCTACTACCAATTTATTTTTCTAGAAAGAATGTTTTTCTTCTAATAGAAAGACCTAATTGTTAAGACTTCAGAATAATGAAATAATGTATTTGCATTGCTCTACAACTTCTAAGGTGTAATTTTTAACAGAAATGCTGAATATTCAATGTATAGAATTAAGGACAGAGGACTAGAAAGCTATAGAGTTATCCTACAATTTTTTTCTAAGTGACTACAACTTAGAGCAATGAATGATGCTTCAACTAGGTTTACATAGAGCAACAGTCACATCTAGTGGTCACAAAGTTAATTATTTCTATACACTTTGCATGGCTAATCTGAAAGACATTTTTTATATTGAATATCAGAAGCTATTATTTTCTATTTACATTGTATGCATCTTAATAAAATTTGAATACCCATATAAGGAAGACACACATATATCTGTGTACAAATATATACTTTATAATTCTGAATTATGTTAGAGCAAAAAATGCTACAACACTAACAGAGAGAAGAAGAAGAAATTCAGAAGGCATTTAAAGGTACTCATATGGGTAAAGAAACCTTTTTGATTTTGGCATGGGATGATGCCATTTATGAATCCAGTCAAATGTAATATGTAAAATGGTAATATAGCCAGAATTATCAAGGATTTGAGGTTTTTATTCCCTTGAAAGCAGGACCATCCTGAGGCTTGCCATATATGACAGCAAGCAAACATTTACAACGTTTTATTAAACTAATCTTTCAAGGCACGCTAGAGCACACAGACAAAAACCTTTCCTCTCTTGGCTAGCCCAGATAAGTTGCTCTTCTGGCGGAAGAGAGATCTGCCTGGGAAAAAAAAAGGAAACCTTCCCAGAGATCAGACGGGGCCTCCATCGCCACCACTCTGAAGGACTTCAGGGAAGCTACACTGATTTCCCCGGCTCTCCCAGCGCAGCCACTTACCACAGCACCTGGCCTTCCTGACTGCTCCATGCAGGGCCACCGGTGCCTTAATTGCCAATGAGGACTGATCAGCAACATCCAGTCCTTGAGTTCCCCAACTAAAAGAGGGGATATGGCACTACGTATGGACAAGGGATAGCTCTTCTCCCCAGCCCAGCCCTATGCAGGATGAACTGGTGCTTCATCTGATGCTGATCTTGTCCTCTGGCCTCTCTTCAAGGATGACACGGGCAGGAGGGGGCTCCACATGATCCAACCACAGAGTCTTACAGATGGGCAAGAAACAAGCTGACACAGCTGCTAACAAGTCAACCATCCCAGAAAGTGATGGGAGTAAGTCCAGCCATACAGATAGATGGAGCATTAAATCATATGCTCTCTCACCAACCTAGAGGCAGTTCACCCTGCACACCGTACAGAGCAACCCTGCACGGTCAGGTCTCCTTCGTAAGCCTGCATGGGCATGCAACACCCACTGCCTTTCACATCATTATAAGTTTCATTCTTTTGGTCTACATGATATTCCTTGAAGATCCCTTCCCCAGATTTCCTCTGCCTTATGATGAACTGATCAATATCACTGCGAGTGAAGAATCTAAGTATATGTAAACTACTTGGGGATTTGAGGTATGGGATTTGGATAACACATCCAGAGTATATCTTCTTGCTACAAGAGATGTGGTGGTTGGAGGCCGTCTTGGGCTTAGCGACCATGAAATGATAGAATTCTCGCTTCTTGGTGAAGTA
>NW_008794408.1:1085821-1089987 GCF_000699145.1 Aptenodytes forsteri | reverse complement strand
AGGGGAGGTTTAGATTGGATGTAAGGAAAAATTTCTTTACTGAAAGAGTGGTGAAACATTGGAACAGGCTGCCCAGGGAAGTGGTGGAGTCCCCATCCCTCGAGGTATTTAAAAGACGTGTAGATGAGGCGCTTAGGGACATGGTTTAGTGGGCATGGTGGTGTTGGGTTGACGGTTGGACTCGATGATCTTAGAGGTCCTTTCCAACCTCAATGATTCTATGATTCTATGATTCTATTAAGACTGCAAGTACTCCTGCGGAGTGCAGTTTGGTACAAACCAGCTACACCCCACTGAGAATGATATCCAACTTTCCTGGGAGCTGGAAATAAGCCACAGAACAAGCAGAGGACAATCAAACTCCTTCCATTGTTCCCGGGGGCTCTGCATCACTCTCCAAGTTTGAGGGCATTATGTTTTCCAGTACATGAAGTAAATTCAAGGGAAGCAGGTCATTCCTGGGTCAGGCATACTTACTGAGTCAAAAGCAAAGAGAAAAGTTCCGAATCACAGAGTTTCTACTAATAAGATCAATGTAACAGTAAAATGAGACATGCCAATGTGCAGCACTGCCAGCATGAAAGGTTACACTTAAACTTGTCTAATTTACTCTTTTACCTAGCTGCATTCAAAGATTACGCAGAAGTCACAGTTATCTTCAGTAGTAAATAGAGCGCTAGTTCAAACTGTTCTTGATAGCTCTTTTCTTAATTAATGAATGAGGAAAGAAAGATTGTTCCTTTTAGGCTTGCACTGAATTTGAAAACGACAGTTAAGAGAGTTTGCCCACCGTTGGTGCAGCACGTTGCACCGATACAAGAAGTAGCAACAGCAGGTGTTGTGCTGAGGTGCAGAAATACTTCCTGAAACCTGTGGCAGACCTACTGACCGCTGCAATCATTTGCATTTACTTGTTCTGCAGAGTGAGACTGCACTGAAGAATGAAGCCGCATGCGACGCACATAAACAATATATAGGCAGACCCAGCACATATGCTAGTAGTTTTTGCTATCTTGTTTGTAGTTGTTTCCTTTTCTCTGTTTGAAGGCATAGCACTACATCCATGATAAAGACACAGTAGACAGAACATAGCCAGAGTTGTCATTCGTCTTGGCTGGGCACGTGTGAATATGCTCATGAATCAGCAGAGCTGTCCAAGGCACCCGAGCTTCTCACACAGCCTTTGGTTGAGCTCCATTATTATGAAGCCATATTTTAAAAACTCATTTTGAACTTTATCACACATGATTGGCATTAGTTGCAACAATGCACAGAAAAAGAAAACTGCTTAATTTTTAGTGGATGTCCACATTTTTTCACCTGACCTTACAAACAAACAGTGGAGAGATTCTGAAGTGTAGGATATGTTTCTACTTCTCAGTTACTCTGTTCTCAGTTGGTTCATAAGGTGAAGCCTTGGTTTCATATGCTGTATTTTTCACTTAAGCTTTCAGGCTTTGTCCTTTAGTATAAGAGCTGTAGAGCTGTAAGTAGAGCTGTACTCTGAACCATGGGGGCCACCAGGCAAGCTAAGCCTGGCCTATCTCAAATTCAGGATATTCTTTATCACACCATTAAGAAACATGAACAACTTTTAGTTCTGAATGTTTGCTGCCCTCAAGAGGAGAACTTTTAACAAATATCTAATCCATGACATTACTCTATTAAAAGCACTGACTGAGGGGTGTTGTTTTTATGTTTCGCAAAACAAAAACACATCCCAGTCATTACATCTCCAGCCGACTATGTCTTTCAAGAGTTTGCACAATCTGAAACACTTAGCTTTAGAGTTATTCATATTTTTAAATCAGATAAAAAGAAAAAACATATACTAGATAGCTGTAACCCCTCCACTGACAACATATAGTTTCAAATGGAGATTAAATATGTATTTGGAAGACAGATCCATGTAAGGTTACTAAATAGACAAGCCTCATCAGGTTCAGGAAGTCCCCTGAGCTGAAAATAGTAGAAGTTTAGATTACTCACAAATATAATTTATGTTTGCCCAGATCTTACTCCTCCCTTGGTGTCTGCTACTGTGCTTCACTGGGAGACAGGATACTGGATCAGATAGACTCATCAGCCACTCTTAAGTTCTGAAATATAGTCTTCAGGTATTGGTTAAGTAATCCAGGAGATGCCTCTGAGGAGCCCAGTGTCCTCATTATCTCCTGAAAGGAGCTGTGCAGCTCTTCAGAAAAGGTATTTCCTGGAAGCAGTCAAAAACTGTCCAGGAGATTCTTGGTAGTTTGTTCTTTTAGCAAAACTGGATTTACAAATTTCTTTGAAATTCCTGTTTAGTCACATCTTTGCCTTTCTGGGAAAATTGAAGAGTAACAAAAGAACGGAATTAGAGAGCAACTTAAGAAAAAAAAAAAACCACAAAAAAAAGAAATAGTTTGAGTATTTAAGCTCAAAAGCAATCTAAATAGTTTCAGGTATCATTCAAGCCTTCTTTTATGAAATACTTTCCTTAATTGCTAGATGTTCTTTTAGCCTTGTGCTGCTCAAGAAATTATGTTAAAGGCTCATATGCCATATACAGTTAGCACAGAGAGTGTGCCTGTGATACTGTTTAGCTGATGGGGATCTCAACAGAAAATGTTGTCCCAGATGTCTGCACCTGCATATAGAACACTGGAGGTTGAGACAACAGTACCATAAGTCAAGAACAGCATAGGTTATGCTGTTCTTTGTCACCTGCTGGAAAACAGAAAACAAAAGGCCGTTACCTTGTACAGGACCTTGTAATTTTCTCCTGTGCTTCCTTTTCTCTTGTCAGTCCAGGTTGTCACGTAACTGCCTCTATGACCCTGAAGAGAGACAGCAATATCCCTGCTGAGGGCTACTAATGTGTTCAAGTAGTCATTAAAAAAAAAAAGAGAATTACTTACAAGATGTAAAAAGTTGCTACATGTTGTAACTAGTTTGTATGAGTGTTGTAGCTGCCTCTGTTTTAAAATGGAGGTAAACTTTCACAGTATTTGTGCCACTGCATGGTGCACAACAACAAAGAAAGATTTAAGTGGGGGATATGGATGTCACTATTTTCAAGGAAAGAGCTGCTCCTGTTTGGAGAGATTTCTCACAAAAGACACCCCTTACATTAAAGGAAATTCACAGTAACTTCTCTTACCTTGATGCAGATTTCTTTTTCTTTTCTTTCAGGACAAGCTGGTACTTAAAGCACATTCCTCTATCCTGATGACTGGAATCCAATAGCTGCTGCCCATTTCCTATTCGTGTAAGCCAAAGAAAGATACCTGGTGCTCAGCTTTGTCCCTTAGAGACAAGAACTAGAACTTTAGAGCTCAGATCATGTCTCCATTTTAGTTCAGGCTCATCAATAATAAAAAGCATTGCCAAATGATCTTGTAAAAGTGGTTACAGGAAAATCTGGAAATAGTCCTAGTTGGCTTATTGTGTAGTTTCTGACTAAGAAAATATAGTTTCAAACGCCTTGTATATTTACTTCTAAATGAACAAAGCATTTCTCAGACAGAAGCTCCTGAGTTCCATTATAGGGAATATGTGTATGTTTCATATATGTATGCAGATACATGATACATTTTTCAGCCTTTCTAAGGTGGAGCTTTAGAGTTTAAGCAGATATAGGAAATCTTCAGAACCGGCTTGTAAGGATGAATGATTTACATTCCATCATACATGGATCAGGGCAATCCCAAGCACAAATACAGGCTGGGCAGAGAATGGGTTGAGAGCAGCCCTGAGGAGAAGGACTTGGGGGTGTTGGCTGACAAGAAGCTCAACATGACCTGGCAATGTGCGCTCGCAGCCCAGAAGGCCAACCGTATCCTGGGCTGCATCAAAAGAAGCGTGGCCAGCAGGTCGAGGGAGGCAATTCTCCCCCTCTACTCCACTCTTGTGAGACCCCACCCGGAGTACTGTGTCCAACTCTGGAGCCCTCAGCACAAGAAGGACATGGATCTGTTGGAGCGAGTCCAGAGGAGGGACACGAAGATGATCAGAGGGCTGGAGCACCTCTCCTACAAAGACAGGCTGAGAGAGTTGGGGTTGTTCAGCCTGGAGAAGAGAAGGCTCCAGGGAGACCTTACAGCAGCCTTCCAGTACCTGAAGGGGGCCTACAAGAAAGCTGGAGAGGGACTTTTTACAAGGGCATGTAGTGATAGGACAAGGGGTAA
>NW_008794408.1:1078087-1085404 GCF_000699145.1 Aptenodytes forsteri | reverse complement strand
TAAAGCTGGGGGAAGAAGAAGGAAGGGGGGGACGTCCATTAGGCGTGATGGAGCCCTGCTTTCCTGGAGATGGCTGAACACCTGCCTGCCCATGGGAAGTAGTGAATGAATACCTTGTTTTGCTTTGCTTGTGTGCGTGGCTTTTGCTTTACCTAAACTGTCTTTATCTCAACCTACGAGTTTTCTCACTTTTACCCTTCTGATTCTCTCCCCCATCCCAGCAGAGGGAAATGAGCAAGCGACTGTGTGGTGCTTAGTTGCCGGCTGGGGTTAAACCACAACATAGTGTAACTTGCACAAGAGTATTTGCATTCATAAATTTAAAAAGAAACAAAGCTGTGGTGTCTTACAAAATTTGACTAATTAAAAGCCTAAAAACCCCAAATTGACTTTGATGTAACAGAACAAACACTGTTGCAATGCTGACTGCTTTGGCAATCACCCTATTATACAGTATTCCTGTGATTGCAGAAACTTAATACAACAAAAATAGTGTGAAACCACATGGAGGAAGAAGGTGACACCTATGTTAAACAAAACCAGTTTTGGTCATTTACATTCATTACCTCACAGATTGTTCTCCTGCCCTCGTATGTTCACCTGCAGCAAGATGTCTGTGTCCCAGCGGCCTGGCTAATTTCACTTATACATGACACAGGGGACAAGGGACATCAGCTATCAACTCCTAACTAAACCTCTTGGATTCCTCTTGCTGACAATGGGTTTTAGACATAGGTTTTATTCACTTTGCGAGTTAGTTATTATGGCATGAACTTTTGCGTCAGAATCTTGCTTAAAGGTTCCTCCTCCATAAACTTTTGGGAAGGCTGCTACCCATGGTCTGTGTATCCTCTCATTTGGGCATCTTTGTGGCTACAACCTTGCTGCCATCCGCCTGTATCACAGTTCAAGTCTTCTGCTTAAGCACCATCATGCTGTGGCCCTATCAGAGCTCAGGCCTTCTGGTCTTGCTGTAAACAGCACACTCCTTGGTGTTCAGCCCTTTGACTGATGTTAACCATGTCCTTGGTTATCAGCATATGATGTTCTTCAACCTTTGCTTGGTATTGTTTCTTCTGGTGCTTTTACATACGTACATTTCCTCTGTAATTCATTCTACTTATCTTTGTGTTTATATTACAAACCTCTGCATGTTATGCAAGGCCAAGTCTGGGAAAAAGGCTCAACTCTATTTCGAGCTTCAGAGAAACCTGAAAAATTAATCCACATGTTCAGCTCCAGAAATAGCAAGTATATATTTATATCCAGCAATTTCTTTGCTCATTTCTGCAGCATAAATAAGACCCCACAGGCCTTCTTGCATCTGTCCTCCACTGATGAAGGCATGGCTGTCTCAGTTCATTCATGTTCTTAAACAGAACGTATTACCTTGGCTTTGAATGCTCTCCAGCTAAAAAAGGATCGTGGAGGTCACATTTGCTCATCATTCTGTGTTACACCATTGCAAAACTCAGCTGTAGGTTAATGAGGGAATTACATTCTCTCATTCCTTTAAATGTCTGTCTCATCTCCCCCATGTGGGGCAAAAAATATATGTCTAATTTTCTTAGGGAAGGCAAGTTTCTAGAAAGTCACTCTGCAATTGGAACACAACCTCCAATGATTCAGGTGATTCTGAATTAGGAATTCAGAGAAGGAATGCTTCCTATAGGGTCAACTGCCAGCTGTGTTGAGGGCCTGTGGTGGCCCTCAAAGCTCTTACGACTGGGGATGTGTCAGAGCCCAATACTCTCTGAGCAGGTTCTTTGAGGTGTTCCACAGGAGGAGGGCCTCATCTTTAATACCAAATTTCCTTATTTGTAGATATTTGATGTTACACAGGATTTTGACTTAGCAGAGTGATACAGCAATGTACTAAAATCCCAAGTGCAATATAGCAATTGCAATACACAGTTGGGTCACAACACAAAGCCGATTGCCATTACCAGTCCCTGTATGCTCACCGTTACAACACTGGGCATCCCAGTCTCCAGGGAGGAATACGTGAGTTGAAACCAGCTCAAGTCAGTTGCTCTCTTCAAAGTTCATTTTCTTGGTTGTTCAGCTTTTATACTTTTAGGTTTGGCTGAGTCGCCCACACGCTTCTCCACCCATGCTGTTTCTCTCCCCTAATTATCTCAGGCAAGGCTGTTTACACAACTCAAAACCCCACTGGTACAGCTGGGTATCTAAAACAAAGGTCACCCTCAACACCCTTTGTGCTAAGTTCAGCTTTCCTTACAATGATTGGTGGCCATTCCTTATACTCTTCCCTGAGCTCATCATTCTTGCCCATCTTCTCTGAGCCTTCTTTTGTTGTAGGTGTTGTCACAGGGTGCGATTCTCTTCCTTCTTTCTTTTTATACCAAGAAAAACAAACTTGAAAAACATTCGTTAGTTACACTGAAGATAAAAAGTGAGTATGGCATTTGGTTTTGTGCCTCTATTCTCAAGGAAATGTTTTTAAAAAGCAACCCTACTAATAATTTTGCCACAGAAGACCACTAGATGTTTGAGGTTCAACTGGTACTGAACTTCAGCTGCAGCTTTTTGCTGAGGCCAGTGTCTTGCTAAATGAACCCTACCTTCTTAAATTTACAGGACTAATCAGTTCTTTGAGCAGCATTATTGAGAAAGCGTTTAAAGCAGTATATGAACATACAGATATAATTTCAGACAATTTTTAACAATTTTGTAAATGACAATACAGCCTAAAACCATTAGATGGGCCTCAAGAGTCTGTGACAGAGAACAGTAAGAATTCATTAATTTTAGCTTCTGCTAACTCTTACAGGCATATCTGAAACACAATTATGTTGGAGAGTAACAGCCAGCTGTTGTTGACTAATGATCTCATAATTTTATGTGTGTACAATGATCTTCTTGTTTTATATTTATCAAGGGACGAGCATGGCAAACTGACCCAACCAGGTAAGTAACTTCATGAAGACAAAGCTGATGATACATTGTCAAGGAAGGAAGATTTGTTATCAAAACTAAAAGATGGGCATGTTTTTCTCTCTATGAGGAAAGAGTGTCAAAGTGCTCACTGCACAGATCTGATACCTTTGTCCACGCTGAACTGTTCTGTACTAATCAAAGAAAAAAGTACTAGGATTTAACCTTCTCTGAAAATCTTTATGAAATAGACCCACCAAAATACTTACACAGGCTTGTAGCTACCCAAGCACTTTGTGGAAGTCTCAGTATAGGGCCTGGTAAACAAAATCTAAATCCTGTAAACCCAGCTTCCCTGCCAGCGTGTGCTGCGGACCATGTGCAGCGGCCAGGGCTCCCCATGCAGCGCCGTAGTCCCATGGCCTGTTTAACCGGGGTGTGCCGTGCTGTGAGGGACCATCTCCGCTCTGCACCAGCTCAAGCATGACAGAGGTGGCACAGGAGCCCGTCTCAGGTAAATGCTCCCAACTGCTTTCGTGGGACAGTTTTCAGCCACATTTATTCCTTGAGCTGCTCCACCATGAAGCCACACCAGCACAAGTGACTGGGTGTCCTGGTTTCGGCAGGGATAGAGTTAATTTCCTTTCTAGTAGCTGGTACAGTGTTTTGGATTTAGGATGAGAACAAAGTTGATAACACACCGATGTTTTAGTTGTTGCTAAGTAGTGCTTACACTAGTCAAGGACTTCTCAGCTTCCCATGCTCTACTGACTGAGAAGGCTGGAGGTGCACAAGAAGCTGGGAGGGGGCACAGCCAGGACAGCTGACCCAAACTGGCCCAAGGGACATTCCATACCATGTGACGTCATGCTCAGTACATAAACTGGGGGTCGGCGGGTGGTGAGCAATTGTACTGTGCATCACTTGTTTTGTGTATTATTATTATTATTATCATATTATTATTATCATTTTATTTCAATTATTAAACTGTTTTTATCTCAACCCACGAGTTTTTCTAACTCGTGCTCTTCCAATTCTCTCCCCCCATCCCACCAGGTGGGGGGGAGTGAGCGAGCGGCTGCGTGGTACTTAGTTGCCGACTGAAATTAAACCACGACACTGGGGAAGCAGAAGAACAAGAGTGAATGGCCAAGGATCAGGCTGGGAGGGAGTGGGAAACTGTTCCTTCTGGAGGACTTGTGTTGATTTACACTTAACGGGAGTAACGAGAGCCAGTGTGAAGGGAAGGGAGACAAAAGTCAATGGCAGGAATTAAGTACATCTTGATGTCCACCTCATTCAAGGACCATCTATCCCCATTATAACCTAAAAGTTAAATACCGAAGCTAACCCTCTCTCATAAAGTGGGAACGGGGAGGAGTCTCTACCGAACACCGCGGTAATTAATGAACTCACTCGAAATACTGAAGTGCCTCCCTTGCCTAATGTGATTTGATCAAACGCCTCCTCTCCCGGTCTAACTGGTAGGCTCATTCCTCCTCCCAACGTGTTGTAACTGAGGCAGGGTTGAAAGAAGACATGAGTGGGTGAGATCTGTAACATGGTGACTAAGGTAATTGCTTGCAACTGAAATTTAAAGAGTTCTTGTGCTCAACTCCAATTGATACTTTGCATATAATAATTTGGTGTTAATTAGAGAAAGAATGAAAACGCCAGTACTTCTCCACCCATGTCAATGCCTGCACTAGTAAGATATTAGGTCATGTTGTCTCCTGTTCACTTTGGGATGCTTCCATGCAAAACAGAAACACCTGACTCAGAGAGAACCCTGCAGCAGCTAGAGCATTTAGTTTGCAGAAAGATGCAAGCTTAGACAGAGAAGAGATTTGAATCCCAGCATCCGACTTCTGGGTGTAACATCGGGCAGAAGACGCAGCAAGTATCCTCAACCTTCTTCTCTGAAGTGCGTTAGGGCTGCATGTGACATCAAAGGGGATCGTTGGCTCGGCTCTGGATCCTGACAGGCCTAACACATGAGCAAGGTGGGGAATTGCGCAGTGCTGTCAAGACTGAAGCAGCTTTGCTGGTTCTCAGAAGCAGACCTAGAAGCACATCCGCATCGGGAGTATTCAGAGCTGAATCTGGATGGAGCATCATATGGAAATGACGGAAAATTATATGGACATTTCCCATGGAAATCTAGCCACCTGTAGACACTTAGATGTTGCCAGGCCTAAAACCTTATTTCACAGCAGAGGAATGATCCTTAGGGAAAATGGACAGCCCTGGTTTTCAACGCTTTCAAAGGGATCTGCAAATCATGTGCACCTTTGAAAATCAGAGTCCTGGGATGCGGCAGCAGTTGCTTACTCTTTCACTTTGGCTCAGGCCCCAGATTCGGAGCCAAACAGCTGAAAAGGTTCCTAATACGGAGATGTGAATCTATTTAACACAGCAAACCCAGATGAACTGCTGTACAAACTTAGATCCCAAGAGAAGCTAAATCATTACTGTAATGACCAAACCATACTGTCTCAAGAAGTTTTGGGACAAACTCTTCTTCTAAGTTTTCAACATGGCAACTTTACTTTTGCCTTTACTTTTGTGGAGCAGCAACAGTATTACTCAGAGCAAAATAAAGCTCTATTTTCTACAATTCAGAAACTTAGATACAGTAAGGGGAATCAATGTTGAGTGTGCGTATTATCATTATAAAATAAATATATTGCAGAATTATTGTAACAAGCTCTATAAGCAAACTAAACATCAGAAACCTGAGAAGCTCAGAATTAAATGTAAAATTCAAAAAATCTCAATATGTTCAGATCCGCAAAGGCTCAGTAAGATGCACAACCCTAACCCTGTGTTCTAACACAGCAATTGTACTCATACAATTAATACAATACAGTTATGTTTTAAAGACCGTAACCAAAATTAGGTTTTCTTTCTTCTCTCATGGTATTAAGTCTGTTAAAAGGTGTCTGGCACACCTTCCTCAAATCCTGATTTTTTCCTGCAGAACCTGCCCTGCTACTTGGCAGTGCACATCACTGAGTTGTACATATCTGTACAATTAATGTACCTGCTAATTAGATGAGTTGTTTGTGGTATAACTCTAAGACCAAGGCAACAGAACGGAGCAGAAATTTTCAGGGTTAGTAATAAATGTTTCCAAATTGTAACATACAGCTTGTTTATTGAATGGAATATGAAACATTTTGAGAATTCGGTGTAGTTTAATGTCTCAGAATATACTAGGAATAGGATATATTAGACTTCTGTTGATCTGAACGTGCTGCCAGAAAGACAAGCATCTCCCATTGAGATGCATTAGCAATGACACACAGAAGGAAAACTAAACTCAAATGGGCAGTGAATTAGGTATTAAACAAGTGAATAACCACTCTGTCAGAATAATTCTCTCCCCTGAAGTAAGATCAGTCAAGGTTTTATGTAATTCTAAAAAAATCTGAATATGGCTGTCAGACACCAGCAGTATTCTAAGAAAGTCAAGCACATGGTATCTAGACGTCAAAATGTAAAATTTTGACTTATGATTGAAAGCCAAAGAGGGAAGCAGATTGAGTTACACAGTGAGTACATACGGTACAGCTTTGATTTTTTTTTTTTTATCATATGTATTTTTAAGGCAGTGCTCTTCAGGTTTATTTTAGTACTTTACTTGCAAAAAATTCTGTAAATCTCTAAAGCCATTGATGAGCTGGAAGACATTGCAGATGGTAGCCCACAAAATGGGGAAAATGCATAATGTACTACTATTTGCTAGCACCCCCCCCCATTTCTGCTAAAAAAGAACAAATGCCAAATTTAGCTCAATGAAAATTAATGTGTGACAAACATTCAGTAATAATCTCAACAGACCCATGAAACAAAAAAATTACACAAAATGAAAAATTCTCAAAAGTCAAAATCCCCTTTGCTTTACCATGAACATATTAATGTATCCAGACAAATTTTACCTTTTTCCCCCCAACGTAACTCTCTGAACAGAAACTTGCCTGAAGAAAGCAAAGTGATACCCAAGTAACCAACCACTTTGTACCCTTATTGCCGGTTAAAATGGCTAAAAAGCCACGTGTCAGACACTACAAGTAAGACATCTTTTTAAAAACAGTTCTCTGTATATTTGGTTTCAGATACTCGACAGTTCAGCTTTCTTTGCAAGTTTGTATGTGACCATGAAGGCTAGAAACTAACTTTAAAACCCCTCTTCAAAGTTGAGAGTTTCCCTTAACTACTTCAACAAAAATTTCATTTGGAGCTCACCACAGCCTTTAGGTAGCCTTTTTTGTTCTTCTCTTTGCTAAACAGTTGCACAGGCATCAAACTGCCGCGCAACACATTGCAGCACCTGTGCCAACCCACAGTAACGGAGACGCAGCGCTCCTGCAGGCACTGCGACCACGGAACGCGTTTTTATCCCGGACAATGAATCAC
>NW_008794408.1:1066024-1077126 GCF_000699145.1 Aptenodytes forsteri | reverse complement strand
CTGCCCCCGTGGCGTTGTGCGGGCCGAGGGGCCGGGGACGAGTGCGGGGCCGGGGCGTTCGTCCGGGAGCGGCCATGGCCCCCGGGCGGCCCGAGGCGTCGGCGGGCGCAGGGGAGGCCCCTGAAGAGCTGTCCTGGGGACTTGTCCTTGTTTGTTTGCTTACAGTTCCCGCTGAGTATCCCTTCGCGTGAGCGTGGGCGCTGGTACGGGAGGGCGGAGGAATCCTGTAGACAGGGGCTCCGCACCAGTCGCTTCGGCTGTTTGTGTAAGGATCCTCCTTTTAAGCCACTCACAGGCGTTTTGTGGTACTTAAATCTCTTTGGCTGTCTTCTTTCACGTGGAACTCATTATAAAAGAACGCTTTGTGTTTTTGTTAAGCCTTAGCATTACTTCAACAGTAGGTAGCTAGAGGCTGCAAACAGCCGCTTAGATCTTTTACATGAAAAGTGTATTTCTGGCAAAATTTGCATACCTCTCTTTCTCAGTGTATTTTTCGTGCGTTCTATTGCAATAACAATCTGTATCAAATTTGGTTCTGCCAGCTTTTTTTGGATCTGCTAGCTTTGTGACTCAGATCGCACAGTGATTGCCATTATGATCTCGATCTCAGTTTTGTAAATTTCTGTGTATGTAATTTTAATTTTGGCATTTCTCAGCGCTTCATTATTTCTTTTAACTCTTGTCTCTCAACATTTCTTTATCATGTAAGTTTGTATGTGGCCTTTTATGTCACTACTGCTTCCAATTTCTTGTCAACATGTTTTCTCTGAGATGTGGCAAAGGAAGCCTTGAGAAATGATTCAGAGAGTTGTATGCAACTCACTTGGATACTGCATCCTTTATTTTTTTAACTAAGCAGGGCCTGTGCTGGTTTCTGCCCTTTCTTTGGCACAGGCACAGATTTTACTCTTAAGTGACCTAGTTCAGGGACTTAACCCTGGCAGATCTTTAGTTCAGCGTTTTGAAATGACCCCTTATGGGGTTCAGGTAAGTGAAAGGGTGAGTGAAGAGGACAGGTAGGGTGGAGGGAGGGACTGGACAGCTGTACCTTCGATAGATTTAAGCTGGAATGAAACTGGTGCTTTTGGCGAGAAGTTGTGGGTAAGTGGAATAGTAATTAGGAAGCTTAAAGAAAGCTAGCCAAAAAGCAAACAAGATAATACAGTCGGCAGACCAGAAAGCTGTAAAAGACAATTAGGAAGATGTGAATATAAATGGGATGTCAATAGTTCTGAAGCTTCACATATGAAAGCAAAAAACCTAAATCTCTAGAGATTATAAATGACGAGTGGTCAACCAAAAAAAAAAAGCATGAGTTTATGGGCAGTAGAGGGAAGCTTTGTTCTGAGATAGGTGAGGGCTATCATAAGGGATAAGGGATACTCATATCGAGGCTTATAAGGGATAAAAGGGATACTTACGAACCCTCATGATCTCAGTGTTGACCACACCAATTTTCTTCAACCTTTTTTCTTTATGTGGAGGATAAAATTTCAGGTAGTGAAGTAAAAGATTTCTATAGAACTTTGGGGGGGTGGAATTAATCTTGCAATGGTTGAGAGTGAGTTTGCAGGGATGTTAGAGAAACATGAAAAGAAGCTGTGTGCTCTTTCCACACTGACCACTTAATACATCTGACTTAGGCTACTTGCTAACTACAGAAGGGGGAGGCTTATTGTACAGGGAATTATAAAGGAGATGTAGGCCGTGCACAGTCTGTAGAATAGCTTTGTAAGTGCTTTTTCAGCAAGAGGATGTCCTCACTCTGTGGAGTATCGGGCAGTTTACATTTTGTGTCCATGGAGTAAGACAGTGTCCTGGGTACAGACAGCAACACAGCGTGGCTGCGCTGCAACAAGTAGTTTCTAACCTTGGGACAATTTTTTTTTTTTAATGCCCCTGTCTTCTCTGTTGCTGCTTTTTCTTACTGTCAGTCTTATTGTCAGTTCTTGGCCTGGCATGGAGTTAGAACTATGAGAATTGGGTCAGTTGCTTAGAGGGAAGAGAAGGCATATGTAGCAAGGTTAATAGGTATTACAACTTCGAGTTCAGGTTAATGTCAATAATGATTACAGGCCAAAATGAGCTACCCTGTTTTGAGTATAGTGGGTTTTAGTCAAAACAAAACAGTTTGTTTTGCTGCTCCCTAGCGCCTCATTCCTGGGTAGGGTTCCTTTGCTTGTTGATGTTATACTTCGGTTTGTAAACACTGATACCTTAAGTGTATGGCATATGATCACTTGCTGAGGGACAAAAAGATTTGGGGACAGAGTATAACAGGGAAGTACCATTACTTTTATATGCTTCCCTGGACACTTGCTGCTATAGAGAGAATAGTTACTGGGCTTAACAAACCTTCTTGTATCGATTTCATTTTTCTATTGGTTGGCTTGTTTTGCCACACAAAATGTTAATCTAACTTGTACTTACTTTCCTTTTCTTTCTGAATCTTTTGTAGCCACTGCCCTCTAGGGAACTCTTTTCACCTTGTCTTTCATTGCTTTACGCTCGACCTGCTGATGCCAACTGTAAAGTTCAGTTTGTCTGCTTCTTTCATGCTAGTTTTTTCCCCTCTCAGCCCTCTTGGTAGAATCTATTTCCTATTGTTATCTGCCAAGTCATGGCTTGTAATTCCTCATTAAGGCCCAGTGACTGATGAAATTTTAGGTGGGCAGATAAGGTACGTTTAATGGAGTGTTGTGGTTGTGTATGTATAGTCTTTGTTCAACCCCACCCTGTCCTTTCCCTGTTGCTGTTGTCACTTCTTGTTATGTTTCACGATAGGTAAGTCAGTTCATCTGCTTCTTGCAATTTTGATTATTTTGTGAAGTGCCTGTTGAAATTATTATTTACTAAAATTAGCTTGTACTTTTATGAGACGACCTTTTAGCAGTAGCAGCTAGTTTGGTTTGGCTTGCTTTTCAGCACTGAGTTAAAAAAAAAAAAATCTTGAAAATTATTTTATTTGTGATGATGATCAGCTGTCCCGTGACCAAAGTGCTGAAGAACTTGTTCATCTCTTGTTGCTGCAATAGCTGTCAGTTGGAATCAGTAATTTTGTATGGTCTGGCAAAAACATGCTCAAATGCATCTGGCTTTGCCTTTTAATTTGGGATTGTCACAGATACTGGTGCTTCTCTACTTCTATTATACTGATCAGCTGCCAGGATTATGCAGATAGATTATTTTTAATGTGATCAACTTACTAATTTATTTGTTTTACAAAGTCAGACCTAATGTGAAAGTATGTTTTTCAAACTAAAATGTATAAACAACAAAATAATTTTCAGTTATAAGCTAGTAGACTATTTAGTTTTTCAAATGGCTGTAGGTAAACCATGATATTAAAGGTAGGATTGGGGATTTTGTTATAAATACACTATACAATATTTTTAATTGTATACAAGTTCTTCATTTTTTGAATTTTACTGCAAAAGGTACTAAAATGTACCTTCTGTCTCTAATAAATTCATTACTTCAGGATTTCACACTTCACACAAGGGAATTGATCAAATTCACGTGATTTCCCCGCCCCCCCCCGAATTACAAGACTTGAAAAGGAAAACCCAGTTGAACTCTGGGTTTCGCTGTAGCAACTACTGGTACAGAATTACAAGACTTGAAAAGGAAAACCCAGTTGAACTCTGGGTTTCGCTGTAGCATTACTACTGGTAGGCAGTGTGCCAAACTACGGTTCACGTCAGCAGAAGCAGCCATATCAGTTACTTGCACTAAATGACCGTGAACCTGTCTGGATCGCTGCCATTAGGAATTGAACCTCGGACCTTTGCACCTGAAACTCTGAGTTTCTTGTGTGTGACTGAAAGACTCCAATTTGTTGATTCTAACTGTACAAACTCACGTGCATGTGTGGACCTGCTATTCAGTTAGGAGGCAAAGAGCCATATAGTGTAGGAATTGCACATTGCCTTCCTGGCTAGGAAACAACTTTTAAAATTACCCAAGCTTGCTATGGCATAAATCTGTGTTATGGCCACCTGTTGCAGTGTAACTTGTCTACTTCAAACAAGTCACCTTGGATTACATTTTCATTCTTGTTTTCTTGTGCTTTGATCACTGAATAATTCACTTTGATTAGAGGCATATTGCAAAATGTCCGATTCTGGTAATCTCAGGTTTGGCTTGCAGTTGCTTTATTATTGGAGCAGCTCTTGACTTTTCTGCGAGTGGAGGCTGGCATTTGAAGGCATTAATTACAAAGGCTAGAAAATTATATGGTTTGAGTGCCTATGTACTGTGTTTCCCAAGTGAATTTTCACTACTGTGTAACTGTTGTTCAGTAGATGTTTTACCACCTTAACATGCGTTAACAATTTTCTTAACTGAACATGAATTTCTATGAACAGAGTAACAGTGTTGGTTTCTGTATTGGAAGTTCTTCCTTAGCAAGCCTCTTCAAAAGCAGTACTTGTTACCTTCTGGGAAATGAAATGAATGTTCTTTTTATGGTTGCTATGGGTTTGGGATTTTTGGGTTTGGTTCTTTTTTTTCAGCTGTTTAAACCTGTGTTTATTGGGGGGGGGGGGTGTTTTTTATTTTTCTGTTTGGGGTTTTTTTGTTTGCGGGGTAGGGTTGGGTTGTGGTTTTCATTTGTGGTTTGTTGGGGTTTTTTTAAACCTTAAGAATTTGAGACCTTGGAATTATTTATCCTTATTTGTTGAGGTGTGGTAAAAGCTTGACCCTTATTGTCTTTTTGGCAGCAACAGGGTGGCTTTTATGAAACACCTTGATCATGTTGTTAACTTCTAGCAGCTGAATTCACAATTCCAGAACATGATTTGAGCAAAACTATCTGCCATATATTATGTCTAGCATCAAAATTATTGTTAGAGAATAAAGGCAACAATACCAAATATTTAAATGATAGAAAACAGCAAATGTTGCTGCTTTTCTGAACAAGAAGCTTTTTTCACTTTCAGTGTAGTTAGTGTAGAAGAGGTGTTGGGAAGATTATTAATTTTTTTTTCTTTTTTTAAAAAGCAATCTTTAATGTAGAACTGTAAAAATAGGTCCATATGGCCAAATTTATGATTCATAAAATCATAGAATGGTTTGGGTTAGAAGGGACCCTTAAAGGTCATCTAGTTCAACCCCCCTTGCAATGAGCAGGGACATCTTCAGTTAGATCAGGTTGCTCAGAGCCCCGTCCAACCTGACCTGGAATGTTTCCAGGGATGGGGCATCCACCACCTCTCTGGGCAACCTGTGCCAGTGTTTCACCACCCTCAGCGTAAAAAATTTCTTCCTTATAGCTAGTCTAAATCTACCCCCCTTTAGTTTAAAACCATTCCACCTTGGCCTGTTGCAACAAGCCCTGCTAAAAAGTTTGCTGCCATCTTTCTTATAAGCCCCCTTTAAGTACTGGTAGGCTGCAATAAGGTCTCCCCGGAGTCTTCTCTTTTCCAGGCTGAACAACCTCAACTCTCTCAGCCTTTCTTCATGGGAGAGGTGTTCCAGCCCTCTGAATTCATATTTCCCTTCAAGCAAATACTACTGTATATGGAGTATAGTTTATTTGCTGAATAAACTCATACAATACCTACTAGATGAAGCATGTTATTACAAGAAGATAACATTGAATATTTTTGCTGAATGTTTAAAAAAAAAAAAAATCTTAATCGTACTCTTGGTAATAGTGTAGAAGGTTCCTTTAGGTAAAAGGAACTTTAAGTGGGTTAGTGGTTTCGTTTTTGATGTTGTTTAGTTGCCTGCAACTACTGTAAAGTCTATCAGGGCTAGTTTTCATTTAATTTGAGGAGGCTTTAAATTTATGCTCCTAAACTCTTCTTAGCTAGTCAGCTCTCTTTCTCCTCACCCTGGTAAAAATGCTCTTTATACAGTATTAGGTGTATATATAGCCATAGCTCCTAACACTTCAGATTGATTAAAACATGAAGCAGAATCCTTGAAACAGGAAAAATATGATAGTAACTTGTGTTCCTTTTAGATTTAAGCTCAGTTAAGAGACTCAAGCTTGTGAGTGCATATACTTCAGCACCTTTCATTTTGTTAGAGTTGTGCACTCATTACTGTAAAAATTGGCCAGAATGGAGAGATGGAAGCAATGCAGCAAATCATTTGAACACGAATAGTAGTTTTTGCAAATGGTTTTGCAAATTTAGGCTTGGTTTTAAATTGAGGCTCCTGTGCTTTATTAATACAATATTTTTACTTGTTTCTCCTCTAAATCCTTTTTACAAATGAGTTAGTGAATTTGTATAAACCAGAAAGATGGACACGTTGCTCTTAGTTCACTGAAAATTTAACTCATTTCAAGTTGGTTTTATGTCCTTCAGTTAAAGGTTGGGTGCTTAAGAAAGTTAGTTGATATTTTTGTTAACAAAAATGAAAAATTTCCTGGTTTGTATGCTGAAGGGTAATCAACTACATTTTCAATTTTTCTGTGCTCATATTTTCAGATTACAACTGATGGGAAACCTAAGATAATTGATATAATTGATACAACAGGCAGTGGTGATGTAACTACATGTACCATTGTAGAACCTAAAGATGGGGAAATTACCGGTCTTTCTGGAAGAACTTTAAAGGTGAGTATTTGGTGGTACAGAGACACCACTGGGCATCTTTTTCTTTCTTTCTTGTTTAACAACAAATTTAGCACCTATTTTGGTTTCTGCAGAACTTACTTCCTTTTAACCAGATCTTATCCAAAACTACTACTGCATTTGTTCATTGTCATACAGATTGCCTGACATTTCTTTTACTTTTCATGTGTCTTTATATTGAATATTCTCTATAGCTGAATGGGGGAGTGTACAGAGTTTTGTTGCAGGCTTGATAATTATTTAATTACTCTCTGTTCAGATCAGTATCTGATATAGTTTTGAAGTTGGCTGAAGAAAACATGCTAACATGCTTTAAAAATATCAGACATGATTCTGTCTTTAAAAGTGCTGGTATTTTCCACATTTGTATAAATTACAAGAGGAATCGTGTTAAGCTCGTGTGGTAAATAGTTCTAGAGACTGAAAAATCTGTGAGGACTTAGTTGTAGGCTCACTGCATTCTCACTATGACTAGAACAGAAATGGTGTAGGCTTTTCAGAAAGGATACAATGAGATCTAGTAGAGGTCTCGGCTATGTAGAACTGGTGATGTTACTGACATGTTCTTGATTGGCTGGTTAGATTGATGAGGTGATATGGGGGCATCAAATCTTTGGATCTCTCCATGCTATCAGCTTTCTTCTGAATTTTGCGCAGAATGTGATTGTAAGGATGAATCTGTTGCTCTCTTTTGCTGTTGTTACTAGGAATAGTGGATCTGATATACTGTCTAAACTGCAGCAAGATATAAAATTAGACATTTAGATGTTTGTCATGACCTCTACTCATAATACCCCTTCATGCTAGGGTGCTTCTTTTCAATCATAGTACTATTATTTCCCCAGACCTCTAGCCAATAAAATCACTACTAGGGCTGGATGTTTTAAAAGTAGAGTATCAGGGCAACTGATAACTAAAGGTGTTCAATGGCAGTGTCACATGAATTGATACTGATTTCTTTGGAACTGGATTGAAATTGCCATTTCATGTTGCTGAAGCTTAGTGCAGTAGTTACTGTCATGGGGACAGGGAATTAGATTGGAGATATCTGCAAGTCTGTTCTGCTAAGCTCTCTTACACAGTGTTGATTTTTTTTTTTTTACGCCACTAGTTAACCTCTTTTTGAATATACTTTTCTGTAGATTCCAGTGAACTGGGTAAATCCTTCAGGCAAATATCACATTGGCATAAAAAACGGCTATGATATCTATCCTAAAGCTCTTAAGGAGAGGATTCAGGTAAAGAACTACATTTTGCTTCTGGTGTATAATCATATTTCACTGTTCTGATTCTTAAGTTTTTCTAGGAAACTACAGTATATGATTTGCTAACACACGTAGGCTGCTAGCCAGTGCTTGAGAGCTATTCTCTCACTGATTTTTGTTTAGTTTTGACATGATCCATTTCTTCTGTGATTTTTCAGAACAACAGGAGGTGGCCCAGTAGACTTCCTTAGAGTGGTCCATTGAGGCAAAAAGTCTAGAAATTACTGACCCCTGTTTCTTCTTTCTGTGTAGCAATTGATGTTTATTTATAGTATTGTATTGAATTTTTTTAGCCATTGTGTCTCAAATCAGAACTTTTAAATTATTATTGTAGTCTTCATACTTTGACATATGTATTTGTCAATATATTGAGGAACCCGGTTTTATTTTACAGAAAGAACGCAAGGAAAAGCTCTGGGATCCTGTTCACAGACTGGCTCTAGCAGAGGCCTGTAGGAAACAAGAAGAATTTGATGCTGCTCATAGCTCTCCCTCCCAGGTTTGTATAAGTCTAAATAAATTTGTAAACTTGTTGTTTGCAACAATTTGTTACTGGTTGAGAGGATTGTAATATTTTATTAGATGAGTGAAGGAATGATACTTGTGATTATTTTGGCAGATAACTTACCAGTGTGTCTTCTGATTAATTTAAAAAGTCTGTGTATGGATGGTGGTTTGATTTGCTTAGTGTTGTTAACGTTCTAAACTTGTTGTCAAATATGAAAAGGGTATTACTTCAAATACTTTGTAGCATATTTTTAGTAAGTTTTATTTTTAATTTAATATGCTCTTTTTTGAGGCTGTCATCCTTGCTGTGTTCGAAGTTGGAATCTTCTAAACATATCCTTTCTTTTGTAAACTAGGTACTATAAGTACCAGAAATGCCTCAGGTCACTTCTGTATCATTTAACAATCTGTAAAAGAAATGAGGGCTTTAAATGTTACAGTTACAGAAATTGGAAATAGTTATACATAATAGGCCAAAAATTAATAGTGCACTGTTGAAGACCATTGAAATTCTAGATGTTTGTGAGTCCTAGTATAGTCTTACTTTCTTGATGAAGTAATGGAACAAATGTATAGCATCAGAAAGTTATATAGGATTACCTATCTTGTAATAATTTTAGAAATACTCTAACTGTATTTTTGTTGCCTTATTAGGTAAATAAGCTAATAAAGGAAGAACTTCAAAATCAAGTGGAACTGTTGAATTCTTTTGAGAAAAAATATAGTGATCCTGGCCCAGTATATGATTGTCTAGTATGGAATGACGGTGAGACCTGGAGGTAAATGCCTAAACTTATCTAAAATGTCTTGTTCTGCACATAAAACAGCAGCTTGCATTGAAGACTGTGTTAACTTTTCAATTTACCCTCTTTATAGAGGTCTTAAATATTACTTGCTTTAAAATAACCCTGCTGTATCACTTGAGTTGCGTGACAAAGTTCTGATCCTAAACGAAGATGGGGTAGAATGAAGTCTTATTAAAGACAGCATGATATAAAGTATAAGCTTGTGGGATTTTATTCTGAGGCAGAGTAAAATTGCTTTGAGTATCCATTGGTGATAAGGAAAAAAAAAACCAAAACAAAACCAAAACAGAAGTCTTTGCACAAACTTCAGGATGTACTATGGCACTTTTCTTGACTGATAATGTGCATCATACAGAACAGTGGGTAAGACTTCAAATGTTTGTGTACCAGCACTGAACAGCTAGCTGTAGTAAAATTTCTTCCTTGAAGAAATTGCCTGAATTTCCATATGCTTGCTTTTCAAAGACAGATTTGTTTGAATTTAGTAGTGTTTGAAAATCAGTTTATTTAGAGATCTTTGTAGTTTCTGAATCTAAGTGTAAAAAAACAGGTTTAAAAATATTGACTTGAAGTAAGATACCATAAACACAGAACCAGACTTCTTGAAGTCTTTATGGTACCCTTGCTGAGGGGGGGAGATAACTGAAAGTTGACAGCTGCTGGAAAATTGCCTTTTTTTTGTTTTTTGTCAACAGAGCCTGCATAGATACAAGTGAGAGTGGTGACTTAACTAGCTGTACAGTGCTGAGAACCTACAAAGAGGCTCAGGAATATGGATCTTTCGGAACATCTGAGATGTTGAATTATTCTGTGAATATATATGATGATGGAAACCTTCTTTCCATTGTGACAAGTGGAGGTAAATGAAAGTAATCTTAAGAAAATTTTGCTGCTGAGTAGGTATCACGTGAAGCAGCAATTAGTTTTGGGTCCTGATTCTGATACTTGGGATGGCTCAAGGTAGCTGTCTTAAGACAGCATTCATTACTATGGCGATCAAGATCAATATTCAGACTTCCTGACCTAAACCTATAATGGCAGCTCATTACCAAACTTGTTTGCATTTTTGTCTGAGATATTGTCAACTTTGTGTTCCTATGGATGTATACATAGAATGTGTATGCTTAGGTACTCTTTAAGATGTTCCTGCATCTTAAAGCCTAAAATAGAGAGAACCTTCTTTCAAAGTGCTTTTTTGTTTTGTTTCTTAAATATAGGGTGGTGATTGATTTTTAGCTGCTGTCCTTTGTGCTTGTATAATTTAAGAATCTTAAATAAGACATCCATCAGCAAAAGGGGTATTAATCTTTATTTTAGTTTATCCAAATTTTTTTGTGATGGTAGGTGTCACTATAGCTGTAGCTCCAACCACTCTGAACTCATATTTGTGTGTTCTTTATATAATCATGTTTTGTTTTGGAAGCATCCTTAGTGGTTAAGGTGGTATGGATGTATTTGATTTGAAAAAAGCTCTTAATTTCTCATGAAACTATCCCATGTCAGTAGAACTACAGAAGCAGTTCTTGGTTCTGAATTGATGGTAATTTTTTGAGAGATTCCTTTTTATACTTCTGTGCAGTTTTATTTCTAATTTTTTTCTTAATCCCCACTATCTGAGTCATCTCAGGTATAATTTTCATAACTTTGAGAAAGAAGTGTTGAGCCTTCTAAGTGACTTTTGTTAGTGGAATTAAGTTAATACTTCCTTTCTCTCCACCTGCTGCCTCCTTTCTCCCCTCAAAAAGCTGTTTTATTTTGCAGATTACTGCTGTATACTTGCTTTTTTTTTCCCTTAGTATAATATGACATTTATTAAAGTGATTTGAACCCTGGGCTCATTTTATAGAATCACAGAATCATTTAGGTTGGAAAAGACCCTTAAGATTGAGTCCAACCATAAACCTACACTGCCAAAGTCCACCACTCAACCATGTCCC
>NW_008794408.1:1002187-1065354 GCF_000699145.1 Aptenodytes forsteri | reverse complement strand
TCTGCAAACTTACTGAGGGTGCACTCAATGCCTTCATCCAGATCATTGATAAAGATATTAAACAGAACTGGCCCCAATACTGAGCCCTGGGGAACACCACTTGTGACTGTCTGCCAACTGGATTTATATACTTGCAGCTCAATAAGTGAAAATTGAGCTGTAGTGTATTGAATTGGTATGAATGAAGTTCACTAAACATACAGTGATAAAATTTTTCATTTGCTCAGGAGCACATGGAACACACGTGGCTAGTATTGCAGCTGGATACTTTCCAGAAGAACCAGAAAGAAATGGTGTGGCTCCTGGAGCTCAGGTTCTTGCAATCAAGATTGGCGATACGAGACTAAGTACAATGGAAACTGGCACTGGTCTAATAAGAGCTGTGGGTATTTCACTGAATAAACGATTAATCTCAACAGTGTGACTTAATTGTAGAACATATGGAACACTTTCTGCTCTACTTGCTTATAAGCTGTGTTTTTATGGTTCTAGAATATTTCTAACAAAAAAAACCCCACAACCAAGGACCTCCACCCCCCCAAAAAAATCCAAAACAAACAAAAATAACCCAACAAAAAACCCCACAAAACCAACCAGAATATATTTTAAAACATGTCTTAAGACTAATGTTTTATATTAAAACAAGACTAATGTTGCGTAGAGCACTTACAGGGTTTTTCAGACTGATAGAGTTGCAGTGTGTCTGGCTAGCTTGACACATGGGCTAAGTTACTCGTATGCTTATTTAAAATTCCTTATTCTGTGTTGTAAGTGTATTTTTTTTATAGTTACTTAGATAACTAGAATACTAAAATACTTAAATAAATCTGGAATAGAGACTAGTATCTACCCATGTGGCTGAATTTGTTTTAACTCTTCTTAACTGTTTCTTAAGAGTGAGGAAAAATATTACTCCTTTTTAGTGATGAAAGGCCCAAGACCTTTTCCATATAGTGAGTTGATGGGGAAAAAGAAAAGGAACTGAAAATAGAAAATTATATTTGTGGCACATAGAATATCTTGCTATAGCAACATGAAGATGTACAATAATGTTTTTGTGACTTTTTGGAATTTAACCAAACTGCATAGGAAAGGAGAATTTTATGTTGTTGAGGACAGGCGTTTGAGACAATACTAATGATGTCTGCAGTTTTCTCTTAAGGTAATGTCTTAATTTATAGCTTGGAACATGGCAAGAATAAGACTGTTCAGGGGGTGGTTGTTTTTTTTATTCTGTTTTACACTGGGAAAATACCACTTAAATAACTGATTGAAGTAAATTAAATTATTTTCTTTTGTTGAGTCAAAAGAAATTTATCCCTTTTTCTTTGATCTGTAGCAGATCAGTTTAAGCAGATGTTTTTTGCCATTCTTTAAGTGACTTATTCTATGACTAGTACGTATTTTGGCTTTTATTTTTACTTTATCAGATGATAGAAGCAATAAAATACAAATGTGATCTTGTCAACTATAGCTATGGAGAGGCAACACATTGGCCAAATTCCGGGTAAGTACTACTGTGGTTAATATGAAGTATTTTACTGTCTCCGAAGTGGAATTACATTTGTTGAGCTTTGTGTAAATGAACTGTCAGTAAGAATGAATTGTCCAGGCCCAAATGATTCATATACATTAAACTGTTGCAGTTTACATTTTTAACTGTCTTCCAAAGTTAAGTAAACCTATCGAAAGTGTTATTGATTTATAATGCAAAGAATATTTTTGAATAATAAAGAATTTTTGTAGTTGAAACACCACATGATCTATGGGGTTTTTTTGAAGACCTAATATTACTACATAACTGTTACTCCTTTTTAAAGCCGTAAGATATTTTTTGTGGTCGGCTTCTGTACTGGAACTGCCTCTGCTAGGTGTGGGAAGCAGGCCGCGTAATATTCCTTGTTCTGTGACTGGTCATAGGGATTCTGCTAGAGATGGGAGTTTTGCCCTGTGGGAAGAAAGCAATATTGTTGATTAAATGACTTGTTTTCTCTTACATCAGGAGAATTTGTGAAGTAATTAATGAAGCAGTGTGGAAACACAACGTAATCTATGTTTCAAGTGCAGGAAATAATGGCCCTTGCCTTTCTACAGTAGGATGTCCTGGTGGAACTACATCTAGTGTAATAGGTAAATAATTTGTTTAGAAAAAAAAATTTGACAGTATTCAGTTTCTGTCTTAGCAAGCTTTGTACTTGTGTTACATGTTTGAGATCACTGGCTGATTGCTGAAGTAAATCTAAAAAAATATCAAAGACTACTGGGCTACAAGATTAATTCTGAGGGAGGCACTTGCTGTATGCTTAGGTATAAAAATTTAGATTATCTTCTTTCAATTCGAGACCTTATGTAGAAAACAGGTAGGAGGTGGATGATTTGATGTCTTGATTTGATGTGGCTCTGCATAGAATTTGCAAAAGAAATCTTTATGGTCTGACCTATTTGAAGATTCCAAGATCATTTTTTTAACTAACCGTCTGAGCACACCGCTTCACTCAGACCATTAGCCGCTGGTAAGCGCAACTTGTAAAAAATATAAGCAAGTTGGATTCTAATTATTCTTTTGAAAAGTCTTGTAATGCATTCTGAATTGTCAGAACCACAGTTTTAGATCATCTGTCTTCATCAGATAATCTAATTTCTATTTGTAGTGCAACGAAGCTTTTTAATTTGGATATAAAATAATCCCATGACATGACCTAGACAAGTCCTTCTAGGGGAAGAATTCTTTCAACTGCAGTACCACTTCTGTGCAAGTCTATTACTGGCATAAGAATTGTTTTTTCTGATAGGCTAGTGTATGTTTTTGATATTTCAGTGAAAGATTGATGTATAAGACTTAGCAAAATGTCTAGCATTCAGGGGTAACTTCCCTAGTCTTAATTTTTATATAAATGCTCTGATACTGCATTACTGCTTGTTAAACCTCAGAATTCTCATGCAAGGAGACTAGCATGTAGACTTGAAAGTTGGAGAGAGACTATTTTAGGACAGCTAGTAGAATTAATGCCGATTACTTTCTAAAAGTTAATCTGCAATTAGTCCGCTACTGGGACTGGGGTTGGAACTGGAACTAACAAGCTCTTTTCAGGTCTGCATTGGCTTTGCTTTTACAGTGCATCTACTCTGTCAATTCAGCTTACTTGTTGTATCACTTTAGAGACTGGGTGATCATTCACTCTGCATGCAAAGTAGCTTGCTTCTTGTCCTCCATCTGGAGTGAACTAGATAGGGTTTTTTGTTTTTTGAGGGTAAAGCAAAATACAGTCGACAGGTTGGCTTGGTTCACACAGACAATATGGACGTGGACCTTGCCAAGTTTGTTTGTTAGCTTGGTATGGTAATTTTCTACCACCCTGATAGTGCTTGTGCCATAAAGAAAATGGAGTGTACACTTTAGAATAGGTACACGATGCAATGTGCATCCTTGACATCGTGTTCTAAAAATACAACTTTCGCAGGCTTTGACATAGTCATTTATGTGCTCTGGGCACTTTGAACTGATATACAGGAAAGTAATGACTGTCTTATCACTGTGTTTGAGCTGTGTGGATGTGGCCATCTGCTCCAGGTGGTGTAGCTGTGAGCCACGTGAACATGAACCAATTCACATAGGTTGCTTTGAGGTATGGTTGGTGTAGTTTGTAAAAGTGTAAACACAGACAAAGGGGTGCGGGAGAGAGTGGAAACATGTAAAAGTGATTGGTTGTGAAAGAAATGTAGAAGGTGAATACATTCTATTCCAGTTGAATAAAAATGAAACTTTGAAGTTTACTTAATTTTTTAATACTATATACAGTATGACCATCAGCATTGTTACTGCATAGCATGCTGCTTTACACTTGCTTTGTAAAAATATCTGGATTTAATGAGATGGAAAATATGTGTTTCCATTTTTAAATGTCAAGCAAAAATTCTCATAATGAATTTAAAACATAGAAATATTTTATTTTTGCTTTTAATAAAAATTCATTGGACATCTAAAATGCTTGAATGTTTTTTTACAGGTGTTGGTGCCTATGTATCACCTGACATGATGGTTGCTGAATATTCTTTAAGAGAAAAACTGCCAGCAAATCAATATACTTGGTCATCCAGAGGGCCTAGGTAGGTTATACTAAAAGAACAAATTCATTACTTTGGGGTTCATATTATGTAATTCAAAATCTAAAAATTGGTCATTAATAGCAGAATAAAAGTATTTATTTCCCATGGGAAGTGCATAGGTAGCCTGCTGTTCTTGGAAGGCCTTTGTATGTCGGGTTCTAGGACTCCTGGGGCAGGGGGAAGACCACTGAACAGCCTCAGCACAACCTGTATGTTTCAGGAAAGTGTATTTGATGAGTGCGAACCTATTCAGAGATGATAAAAGTTGGTGAAAAGTTGTTTGGAAATTTGTTCTTTTTCTGAAATTTATTTTTTCAGAGGACTTTTTCCATAGCATTTATTTCATTAAGTTAGTGTGATGAAGTTAACTATTCTGTTAGTGTTGAAGATTAAAAGAAATACTATTACTGCAGTGGTGTTACTTCTGGCTTCAGTGACTTTGCTGTGATGGCATGACTTACTCAAGGGTTTTGCTTGAGTCCAGTAGAGGTGTGAGTAGGCAGAAAAAAATGCTTTTCTATCTCACGTTATAGAAAATTTTCTCAAAGATCTATAAAAGAAAATTTAGAGGCAATGAAAACTTCAGTTTTTATTTCATGTCTCAGAAGCATTTGATAGTAATGTGGTAGCCAAAAGAAGAAAAAAAAAATAGCATCTCTTCCTGAGTTCTTGCCTGTGTTTAGACTTTGGAATTGTTCTTGCGAGTCGTGGAGTAACTGTATACTGTCTTTTATAGTTTAGCCTACAATAACATTGGGTGAAGGAAAAAATAAAAAATGTAGCTTGAGGTTGGTTCTTGGTTTATTTGCTGGTTACATAGCAAATGCTTCCCTATTAGCATTGGTCTTTAAAGTTAACTGTCACGGTGTTCTTATATTTACAGGCAAGTATATTGTTCCAAGAACCTTATTATGTAGAATTGTCATGTTTCATGTAGGGAAAAGAGAAATGTGGTCTCTGCCTTCAGCTGAGAAAGGGAGAAAGATTTGTAATTAATATTGATATACATACACACATGCACACATATGTATATAAACTACATTTTGTGTGCTTTGTCATTTTGCATTCTAAAATAGTCAGAATGAGCATATGTCAGCTGAAAGGCCCAAGTCTGGCCAAAGGAGGATTCCTCTTGTGTAGGGTGCAACACACAGGTGACTGGAGAGTTCCTAAAGCTTTGCTAGAGCAGGCGTGGGACAGGGGATCAGTCTGTCTGAGTAGGCAGTAGAGGCTTTCAGGCAGATACGCTGTGCACTGCTTGGCCAGAAGTGTCATGAAACAGAACCTGTTATTTACATAGGGCTGTCATAAAATATGTCCAAATGTTACATTGCAGTATCATACTGAGAGTACTTTGATTTGACACACATTTTAGACATATGAAGCTGTTAGTGTGGGATATAAATACCCTAAAACACCCTGCCTCTCCACAGAACTTAATACCTCGGGTACAGTGCTGTCCTTATTCAAGTGGTGCAATTTTTGTCTACCCAGAGCAAGGAAGACAGAGTATATCTGGCTCATACAGTTGAAAACTAGATGCTGCTTTAACTGTGCCATAGGTACTCACTCCGTTCTTAAATATGCTTGGGCAAGAAAGAATGGTGGCTTAGGCCCAGCTGATCCTGATCCACCTCTTGACATTCCTTTTTTTGTCTTCTCCCCTTGCTCTCCTTGTCTCAGGTTCTGTATTGTAATTTGGAATTTGACCTGGTAGTGAAGTGGCAACATGCAAAATTAGAGATCTGGATTTTGGATCTTTTCTAGTTTTCCTCTCCCTTTTACTATTTTTCTTTAAAAATAATGACTGTTAAATAGGCTATGTAGAATACTAATTTATGTATTGAAGTGTTTAATAGGTTTGTTTGCATGCATCATTTAATTCAAATCCCAGAAGATATTCTGCTTACTAAACTGAAGCCTGGTGAAGAGTATTGAAGGAGTGAAAGTTTAGAGAACTTCCACTGTAAAACAGGCATAGCTGATGATGGATGTGACATTTAAAATTGCTACTTAGTGGCATGCTTTTTCTTGAGGTTAATGGATTTAGTGAAGTTATACTTGTGAATGTTCCCTAAAGATAAAATTATTTTTTTAAGTGCATGGATAACTTCAAGATAAAGTGTGCAGAAAAAAAGTTTGTTTTTAAACCATTCTGTTTTAACACTAGCACTGATGGAGCCCTTGGAGTAAGTATCAGTGCCCCAGGAGGTGCTATTGCTTCTGTTCCAAACTGGACTCTGCGAGGAACACAACTCATGAATGGCACATCCATGTCTTCTCCCAATGCATGTGGAGGCATTGCATTAGTATTGTCAGGTAATGTACTACAATGTTAAGTATAGATGCATAGCCTAAAAGAAATTAGATACTTTTTCCTCTAAAAAAAAAAAAATGCTGTAACTTTCGAATTTTTTGTTGTAGCCAATAATACCATTTATTTTTAATTTCAGGCCTCAAAGCTAATGATATTCATTACACTGTTCATTCTGTCAGAAGAGCTTTAGAAAATACTGCGGTGAAAGCTGAAAACATAGAAGTATTTGCACAAGGACATGGTATTATTCAGGTACTTGCTAGCAAAAAACCCAACATAATATAAATAACTGCCAGTGGAAAACTAACCCACAAAAAAAGAGCAACTTTCTAGAGCAAACTCAGTTTGCTCCCATGCTACTTGATTCTCAGATCTGATTGAGGGGAAAATAAGGGAAAGTAGTGGGAGGGGAGGAGGAATGAGATGGTCCTTTTAGTTTCAGCATGCAGTTACTGTAGAATAGATGTGTTAACCAGACACATTCTTAGACTGATCAAAAAGGTATGTGGGCATAAGTGGGATGTGGGTTTTTATCACCCACATGTGGATTTGGGTGCCTAAATTCTGTCCTAATGTCCAAAAATGTTTTTATGCTATTGTCAGAGAGAGCTGAACTTGTTTGATGCAGACAAAAGCTGGAACTGTAAGTTCTGGGCAGTGAAAATACAGATACCCACGCTGGTTCACAAAGCAGTACAGCTGCAGTTGTGCAATGACTGCTCTGGGCCTGCACTGAAAAGTCTGAGTGTTCATTGTGTCCTGTGGACTTCTAAGTAGCTTGGAAATCTGTGATGTGATCCTTTGTATGATGAAGGCATAGTGAATGACAGCGTCCCAGTGCATGAGCTTAGGTTCTTAAAGAGCTGCTGCTGTTTCTTGCCTACAGTCACTCCCATCCTAGCCAAATAGAGGTACTGAGATTTTGCTCTCATGCTTAAACATGCTAGATATTAAATGCTTAGCCCTAAACTCACGTTCTGGGGGTGCTAGAACCTAGTAGGTAATGTCCACTAAGCACATCTGTAACACTGAGTTTGATACAGAAAGCAACAATGGTGGTAGCCATATCAAATAAAAAACATTGCCACAGAAAAATGAAATGCACCAGTCATAACTTATGATTTAGTAGTCTGTGATTAAAAGCATGTGTTAAAACTCTGATCTGGGAGACCGAGGCTGTTGGATGCCCACTTGTCTCAAAGGAGAGTGCCCTAATCTCTGCTGGTGAAGGTAGCTCACTGTGAAGTAGAAGAGAATGTAACATTTTTGGAGTCAGTAGAATAGAAAGCGAGATAGAAGGGTGTCTTTTTAAAACAGAAAGGTGAGCTTGTCATCTGAGTTTACTGTGACAGCTCATTTACTTAAATCCAGGGCTGGATTTCATGACCTGATTCTCTTATTTCGTATCAGTATATAAAACTTATATGGGCATCCCATATTGCTTGTCTCTTCTGAACTGCTCAACTTGTTGGATTGTATAAAAGGTTTAAATGTTTAACTAGTGTTGCTCCACATATGAGAAAGACACCTAAATTAGTATAGTAGGTCTGGGCTTTGAAGTCGTCTTTGTCTTTGAAGTCATCTCTGAAAACTTTGGTTATGCATCTTTTGATGGGTTTATAGCAAAGGAGATTTGTCTGTCTTTTTTTTAATGTTCTTGACTTTCTGTGCTCTGTGTGGCTGTTGCAGACTGAAAATGTTGCCTCATTTTCTATACTGAGTATCGTGTAAGGTGCAATCAGTGTGGCTCAGGTAGCATGTGAGTTACTTCACTGTTTGTTGCTGTGCTTGCTGAGCACTTCATACTAAAGATAATACACATAAATTACTATTAAGTTGAAAGTTGTTAATTTAGAATGTGTTCTTTCTAACAGGTTGATAAAGCCTATGACTACCTCATTCAGAATTCATCATTCACAAGTAACATAGGCTTTACGGTTACTGTTGGCAGCAACCGTGGAATCTACCTCAGAGATCCTGCCCAGATAGCTGCACCTTCTGATCATGGGGTTGGCATAGAACCTGTGTTTCCTGAGAATACAGGTAGGAAAGAGCTTTTGCGGGGGGGGGGGGGAAAAAGTGTAATCTTTAAAAAAAAACCTGTGATGATAAGGAATGATAGGAATCTGTACTGTAAAAGGAGCAAGTGCAACTCTAAATTTTATGGTAAATGAAGGCATGCAGCTAAACAACTTTTCCATTCTAACCTCAGACTTAAAACTGCAGCACTTCCATGTTTTGGGGAAGTCTGTTGCTTCATGCTTCCTCTCACTGAAAAAAGGGATCTCTCTTTGTTCTGAAGAAATTTAAAGCAAAGTTGTGGAGCCAGGGAATAATACGGAAAAATAATCAAATATCCCTAATGTTTCATGAAATTGTAGAACTTCAGGGTTTTTGTTGTAGATAACTCTTGACAAAGAATGATTACTGTTCTAAAGATGAAAGAACTTAGCCAGAAATTAGTTTCTCAATTATTTAAAGACTAAAAATTCTAGATTTGGACTTTAAGTTTCCACAACCTGAGAAAAATGCTAGTTTAACAAACTAGACTTACATTCAGTATCTAATAATGGATAAACATAAATATATCTGAAGGCAATACAGGAATTGATATAGGTTTTAGTTACTTACTAACAGGGTAAAAGTAACTTGTGCAAATCAAAATAAGGTTTGACATCTTTTCTCCATAAACCATTTTGCCCTGCTTTACTTTATTAAATACAAATTGGAACTCACTGAGGGACTGAATTAACTTGTATTCAAAAAATGATGCATGTAAGAGATTGTTACTGAGATTAATTCCTTTCCTAAAACCAGTGTTCCCCACGAAGGTTGGTATGTGACAAAGGGGTGAGTTTCTTTAGGGAAAGAAAGCATATGAATCAGGACAGGTTACTGACTCAGAGTAACTTAGTTGTTTGACAGGTTACATTGCAATTGGTGCTTTTTAAATTTACCATGTGACACAGAGAAATAAAATAATTGTACGATAGACTCTTCTGCAGGAAGCAAACAATCTGAAAACAGTTAGACATTTGTAATGGATGACTGGCTTGTAGCATGATGATGTTTCCCTAGTACCTGTCCAGTTGTTATTTCTGTGCTGTCTGGTGTCTTCAACAAGACTGAGTTTGAGAAACTGTAGTAAGAGATTAAGGGAGGCTGGTCTGCTCAGTCTGTCTTTGAAGTTCTCTTTGAGCTTTTATTGCTTCTCATGTGCCTATGAGGGAATTACAACTGATAATAATGCTCTTTACTTAACAAAGATGTAATGAAATGTCTGAAAATTAAGCTACGGTTAATTAGGACTAGGAAACGTGGAAATTTTTTTTCAAAGTGTCATTAATCTTTAGAGCAGGAGAAAGCTGGTTCTTAATCACTAAAACATTTTAATTAGGGTTGGATGTTTTTCTGGAAGCTGTGCTTTAACCTGTAGCTTTTTTGACATGGAAGCTAATTTGCGGAATGAGCTAAATTGACTGTTTGCAAAGTCAGATTAGATTATCATAGTAATTTTTTAATAGACTTTACCTCTTGCTTAGGTTGCTCTATAATGTAATTTGGTAATTAGCATAACCTTCAGAATCAGTACAATTGCTTTTTATTGTATTTCTCTGCATTAGGCAAGACTTTGTATCTCTACAAGAAAGTTTATGCCTGCTTCCAGTCTGTTGTGGGTAACTGCTGCTGTTGTGGGTAACTGAAGCGTTGCTTACTAGCGTACCTTTGACTTTGTCAGGTTTGACTGTTTCAGTGGGGGGAAATTTCAAAGTCGGGTACAACCTTTATTTTACCGTACACTGCTGCTAATCTATTTTTCTCAAGTTAAAAGAAATAACATAGAACACTGTCCTTTGTGGAGGATCTGACATCCAGGGGCCCTAAGGAATTGGTTCCTATTACATTTTATTGATGTGTACGTTTTAATGGTAACCTGTGTTATAGTAGAATATGATCACATATTTGTCTTATTGAACTGGTTTTAAAATTTGTTTCTTGACAGAAAACACTGAAAGAATATCTCTCCAGCTTCATTTAGCTTTAACTTCAAATGCACCGTGGGTCCAGTGTCCTAGTCATTTAGAGCTTATGAACCAGTGTCGACACATAAATATTCGTGTGGATCCACGTGGCCTGAGAGAAGGACTACATTATACAGAGGTATTGAAGTATTAGTGTTCTAAGCAAGATTGTGTGCCCTTTCCTTTTCATGTGGTCTCTATCAGCTTTTTATAGAAGTAATTTTTAAGGAGATAAAAGCTGTGCGCTGTACAGACCAGAAAATACTGCCACAGTCCATTTCACTAGACAGGCTGAACCCAGGGTTCAGCAATAGTTACGCTATACAGCATTGTATAGCACATGCCAATGGGACTTTGAGTATCTGTGTTTAAAAAAAATAAAAGCATATAGAAAATATGAACCAAATAAATAACCATTCATTAAGGTTCTTTCTCTGGGTATATTTTCACCTTTGACTACCTGGCTCAGTCCTGTATTATTACTGAGGATGGAGATTTGTGTTTTTATGAGGTCTTAAATATTTCTCCCTTTCTGTGGTGGCTTAAGGACTGGCCTAGCTTTTGTGGTGTTGCCATGCAGTCTTATATGCACCCAAGATTTTGCTTTTCCTTGAGGAGTTGCTTGGGTACAGTGATGCAACCTATTTTCCTGTTTCCTCACCTCTACCCCATCCCATTTTGGAAGGTGAATGAGAAGAATGTGTGGTAATGGCTCTGTACAGCAGAAGCATTTTGCTGACTTTTAGAGGCTACGTTAGCTTTTGTGGTGTTGCCATGCAGTCTTATATGCACCCAAGATTTTGCTTTTCCTTGAGGAGTTGCTTGGGTACAGTGATGCAACCTATTTTCCTGTTTCCTCACCTCTACCCCATCCCATTTTGGAAGGTGAATGAGAAGAATGTGTGGTAATGGCTCTGTACAGCAGAAGCATTTTGCTGACTTTTAGAGGCTATGTTCAAATTTGGACAAATTTAATACAAAAGCCACTACATTTCTCATTTTCTCTCCCAACCATCCTCTTTCACTCTGGCAAAAGAAACCCGCTAACAAAAAATATTTTTCATCCCTCTCCATCCTCATCCCAAACTTTATATTAACATTGAAATGTTTCCATTGCATTGTAGTTTATCATAATGAAGGTGATATCAACTTGCTGTTTAGAAGTGACTTGCTTAAGATGCTTAGAGTTGCAAGTCTTCTGTGCTACCGCTGAGAACATTTTAGCAAAGTGATGATGGAACAAATTTTTAGAGATAGTATTTAAAGCTTGGCCATGAATGGCATGGTAAATCGAATTGTATTTTCTCAAACATAATCCTGGAGAACAAGGATTAAAATATTTTTAATACAACAAGAATAGCTGAAATAATAAGGCTGTTTGGGACAAATTCTGAGTTGAAACTAGGTTGAGCTTTTGATACAGGGACTGTCAAATGTGGGTTGAAAGCTTGAAAACTTCTGGGGAAAGACTGAAATGAGTATAAGTGTGAAAGCTAATTTATTTTTTTTCTTGGTGAATATTGCTGTTTTACTGTTTCTAGAGTGACAGTGGTCAAATGAAGATCTTTCTTTCTCAGTGATAACTACAAAGATTCAAAATACTCTGCAACTAGTTTAAGTTTAATGTTGTCTTCTATAATTCCATTTTGACCAAAGATTTTAAGTGACTGTGTTTTATTTTGTTAGGTGTGTGGATATGATATAGCAATGCCTAATGCAGGCCCCCTGTTCAGAGTTCCAATAACAGTTGTTATACCAACAAGGTCAGTAAAACCAGGCTTTATCTTCATTTTTTAAGTTTAGTTTAGTTTTCTGTACCCACTTTACTTGTTGTCATTTATTTCACCACCTTCTTTCTCTGGGAGTTCTTGAACTTACTACTAACATTGATAAGGGAGCAGAGATCTGAAAAGATTCTCGCGGCAGACTTACACAGCAGTGGCTTTTTTGTAGTTTTGGTCCCGGCAGCCAGGAGGCAGTGTGTTCTGGTGGGTTTAGCCACCGGGGCAGCAGCTTCCTGGTCCATCAGGATACAGATGACTTCTGGCTTGTTGAGCAAAGTATCAATCAATATACTCATAGGTTTAGGTCAACTAGAGTTTGTTTTTTCATTTCTAAGTGGTGGACTAGAGTACACAAAGGCAGGGGGCGTTATTTGGCAGGTGAACATTGGGATAAACTTCCATCATGACTTTAATACAGCGAATTTAGAGAGTTAGTATTGTGCTCATCATTGATTTAAACATATGACTTCAGTGGTGTTGATAAGGAAGCAGAGTATCTTATTAAACCTATTCAGTGGACAATCTGCCCTGAAGAGAAAAAAAAAAGTAACTTTTCTCTAACTCATTCATAGAAATATTACTACTTATATAACTTAGCTTACTTTAGTGGAAAGTCAGTCAGCCAGGAAAAGCAGATCCACTGAAAGCTAGGATTCTTTGATATTTACATTTAATCACAGTAACTTCAGGGAGGGTGTCTACATGATGTGGTGGAACTGATGTTTTAAATCTTTTCGATACATTGTGCTGTCAGATTCTGTACTAGTAGGGATTAAAATAACTGGTGCTGAGGACTAAATATCTTCATTGTACACTTTTTTCTGAGAATACTTCTGCATTTAAAAATACTTTAGGAAAAAAAAAAGGCTTCACATCTTGTTTGATTACTGTTTGTGTTTTCTTTTTGACATACAGAGTAGATGAATCATCAAGCTATGACCTGACATATACAGATGTTCATTTTAAACCTGGTCAAATCCGAAGGCACTTCATTGATGTTCCACAGGGAGCTACGTGGGCTGGTAAGGGAAATGACCACGTTAATTGAATAAAAACATCCCATCTGTCAGACTTGACAAAGTTGTTTTGAAATCATTTTGAGTTCTGCCTGAATAAGAACTGAAGGATTTGACTCATGAATACGTAAAATATTTATTTGATTTTAAGTTCTGAGAGGAGTGATTTTGAATTATCTCATGGTTTCTGGTATAGTAGAACCCTGATTCTCAGTCTTCTAGAAACCAGCAAATACAGTCTGAAGTGATTGCCCATAACTAGAGGAATACTGCATGTTTATGGAAAAGTATTGCTGTCTGAGGTTTGCCTAGTTTTTAAGGTGTATGGATATAGTCTTGAAAGATGTCTTAACTGAAGAAAAAGTGATTTTCATAATGGGCAAGTAGCTCATGATTCTGCAAGGAGGAGAAAAAGGGGTTTTTTTTTTTCTTGTCTTCCTGTGTGAGATTACTAAATAATAATCCTTTCAAGAATCTTTCATTTAGGCTGAAGTTAGTAATAAAACTCTTAATTTGGAATTCAGCAGCAGTCTGTCCTGTACAGATTATACATCTGTACCGTCTGATTAATTTTCACCATTTAGTTGAGTCATGTTTCTTTTAGCTGATCTCTGAATTTAGCTAGTTGTCCTTCATCTGAAAGGGTCTTTGTAAATAACTAATATATAAGCATTATTCACATATGGAGCCACTTGGGGTACTGCATAACTTCTTAAATTACAAATTACTTGTTGAAACCAGTGTTTTCCTGGTGAATCTCTGCTTTCCTTCTCAAATTCTTGCCTCTTGAAACTAAACTTAATTTTTTTCTTTAATCTAGAAGTGACAGTATGTTCATGTTCAGCTGATGTGACTGCCAAGTTTGTGCTTCATGCTGTTCAGCTAGTGAAACAAAAAGCATATAGAAGTCATGAGTTCTACAAATTTTCATCCTTACCAGAAAAAGGATCAGTGACTGAAGCATTTCCTGTCTTAGTAAGTTACCTTAGGGTGGTGTGGGGGAAGAGAGAGAAACTCATATGTCAGTGCAGTATAACATAACTCATTCTGGACTTTTTTGCCAAAGAAAAAACAAAACCCAAGAAATTATACATTTGTTACAGTAGTGAATGTATCTGGTTTTCAGTTTTGAAAAGATCTCTAATAGCTTGCTAGTGTTTCTTAATTATTTGGTCATGCCCTTATAATATGTGTTAATCTCTTCAATTTGTTGGTACTTGTTTATACAAACCAGTTTGTTTCCCTTTCAAATAGTGGCTATGACTTGTTGGATAGATTGAGTTCAGCATATTTTGCCTTTAGTGCTTAATGTGGTAGTCTGGGACATCTCCTTGATATTGAAGCCAGGTGATAACTGACTGGCTTACGTTCATACTGCTTAGATACAGCAGGCTTAGCTTGAATAATGCTAGCTCAAGAGTCCAAAACAGAACCAGGGAGTGAGCTAACAGTTCAGGGGTCTGGATCACAGAGTCCACTTCTCAAGTTTGTCTCCTGCCTTGCTTAATTTAGTTGTATAGCTCTAAAGCGTAAGAGTGGTTATGATTTCTGTGCTATTCAGTCCCTTACCCTCTGTGAAAGTGTCAGGTGGGGGACCCTAAGTTAAGTTTGTCCCACTGACACATGGTGAATTTTATCATGTTAATTAAAAACAAACAACAACAGTAAAACCCCAACCAAACTACAACAAAAAAAACCCCAAACCTCCCAAGCTTCATATCATCTTATTTAGGCAGAGAGTAGGATCTCTTTCTGATACACATTTTCTAGGGCACACATATTAAACTCATCTATAAACTAACCTGTCTGCCTAGTTTGAAGGATAGGAAAGGAAGACGTAACATTTAAAAGCTGTACCTTTCTTTGTAGGGTATACCCTGGCACTTTTTGTTTTGATGCGGTCATCAGTCATCCTATTATATTGGAGCTGTCTTGTATAGTATAGTATACTTGTACCAAGTATTATGTCTTACTTGGTACTGTACAAACCTACACAATTGGAGTAAATGGGACATAACAGGGTCTTTTTTGAGCTATACTCCAAATTTTTTGGCTTGGGATGAGGGAGGCTGGGGTGAATAGAAGGGGAAGATGGGAGCTTGAGTCCAACTTTGTGCTTTTGTTATCCAGGCTGGAAAAACCATTGAATTCTGTGTTGCTCGGTGGTGGGCAAGCCTTAGCGATGTTAGCATTAATTACACAATTTCTTTCCATGGTGTACTTTGTGCTACTCCTCAGCTAAACATGGTAAGTTTTCTAGAGTGGTTTTTTTCAATTATTCTGAAGTCCTGTGGTATCTCAGAATAAAAAAAGCTTGTCTTCATTCCTGCCTGTATTTAGAAAGACTAAAAGTATCTTTATACAAGATGTTCATGTTTTCTCTTAAAAATAGGTAAATAGGAGTTCAGTCCCACAGAAGTGACCATTACCATTATTTAGGATTTTTCATATGCCTTTTCATTATAAATCAGTAGGGGAAAAAAATAGAAAGGAAAAAAAAAACAAACAAAAAACCCAAACCCAGCACCAACAGAAAGGACATACTAAAAGACTGAAATTGTAACTATACTTACACTAGCAAGTGTTCGTGTGAATAAACTTTGCTGGGACCACAGTTCTTGAACTTGAATATCTAGACTACCATTGCTAAAAGACAATACTCTGCATACTGTTTTCAGAATAAAATGTCATTAAAATTTATTTTCTGCTCAGTGTTTTATTGAGATGTGCCGATTGGCTTGAGGTTCATCGTTTAGGGCAGTTGAAGGCACGGTGGATGGGCAGTGTCATAATTCCTAAGGCTCTGTGATACTAAAGGGTTGAAAAAGTTGCTAAAAGCATTAGTATCATAATATTTACAGTACTTTGTCTTGCTCCTATGTTCTTTGCTGTCCTGTGCAACCTGGCTTGGCTTGACTTTGCCTCCCTCAGGAGCGGGCTCTCTGAGAGCTGAGATGGCAATACCTACATGAAGCAGCACCATACTAATTTATCCTGGCTCCTCCCTTTTTTTTCAACTAAGGGCCAGAGCAAATTATAGCTGTCCCACGGGTGAATTTGGGTGTATTCAGGCTCTGAGAGCTGAATAAACTGGGGAAAAAAGAGTGGGTGCATTGTGCTACGGTACCAGGTCTTAAACCAGTAGGGCAGGAAAAGAAAGAGCTGGCGGTGGTGGTGTGCACAGCAGCTAGCCTGTGTATGTAGTATTGTTTCTTTTTTGCAGAGTTAAACTATTCTGTAATAATAATTCTAAGCAGAAGCACCATAAAATTCTTGTTTTAAGATTCTAGATGAATAACGCTTGTATTTATTGAATACATATTCAAAGAAAATCATCACAAATGCACAAATAAAACCCAGCCCTGCCCGAAGTGCGACTTGTATAGTTCTGTACAAAGTACTTAAATTAAGGGGGAAAAAAAAGTGTAAATAAGACTTTAGTTCCAATTGCTAAAGTCTTGCAAGTCCCAGTATATCTGCTGTTGTAAAATAGAGATAAGCTTGTGACACTTTCAAACTCACGCAGTATTACTTCTTATAGTATAGATAAATACAGCTTGCGTTGTATTTTTGAGGGACATATCAGATGGTCCACACCTGACGTTATAAGTGCACAGAAGCATAATTGTTATATACTCTTTCTTCAGCATGCTTCAGAAGGCATCGTACGATTTGATGTTCAGTCCCTGTTGAAGTATGAAGATATTGCTCCATGCATAAATCTGAAAAGCTGGGTTCAAACGCTCAGGTAGAGTTTCTGGGGAAATGTATTGGGAAAGTGGAAAAACTATTCGTATATAGTTAAAACAGTAACAAGTTAACTGTGAAATTTAGGATAACAACAATATTCTTGTCAAATTTTAAGTAGGTTTGGAAGCATCAATTAATAAAATTTCTCAGCATTCTCTTTTTTGGTTCCTTTTAACTTCAACAAAATTTGAGAATTATAGTGACTTTTTCCATACAAATTATTTTCCTTAAGCTAGTTTTTTTAAAAAAACATTTACAAAAATATTCCATTGCTTCCAAAGGAGACACTTGGAGGTAAAAGGCACTTTAATATCTAAAGAAACAAATTGTAGAGTTATTTGGTGCTACTGTTTTGTTGTTTTGCGGGTTTTTTTTAAGCAGCTGCTTCAGACCCTGCCCAGTTTTGATCTGGGAAGGCTGTCTTCTCTCTCTTGCTTGATTGGAAGTGTTTTTGTAGGATCTGGTGCAGAATTTTGTGTGGAAGGTTGTGTTTATCCTGTTGTCAGTTTGACACATGCTGATTTGGAGGAAAAGCTTTGTTGGAAAATTCCTAACCAGTGCAGCAATTACTAAAGTCGATCATTTCAGGAGGAAAAAGAAATGCCATACAGTTTAAGCAGTACTTTTAAGACTTGGGCCAGACAATTTCACAGTGGTCAGTAATCCAAAGTTTTCCATTATTTGGACCTCTCAGTGGAGACCTTGGGCTCTGTCGGGGGCTTTTGGATACCTGTAACTGGAATTGAGGTTGCTAGGAGTTTATTGTTTAATGAACATGCCACCTAATGTTAGATTCAGAAATACCCAATTTGATATGTCTTAAGTGAGGAACTAAAACAGTCCCCTAATATATCTTTGCCTCATTCTTGGTTTGTAAAATGGAGATGCTCTTATCTCCTTGTAATATTTGAGGCACTAATCTGACAGTAAATGAACTGCAGTTAAGTAGACTAATGAGAAATATTTATGTATTTAAATTAAGGCATGAATAGTGTCTCTTGAATGAAGTAATGAGTCATAACACAGAGGGGAAAAAAGCACTTAATAGTTTCACATTCTGTCTCTTGAGTTTCAAATGCTTGGAGGCAGGGTGAGTATTAGGGAGACATATCATGTGTGGTATTACTCAGTTCTTAAGTCTTCTGTCAGCAGTCTATCTGGTGTCTGCCAGACTAGGAAACCTGGGTTAAATGGACCTGTGGTCTGACCCGGCACAGGTATTTTACTGGGTGATTAGTCTGTGCTCTTGGCAATGAAAGAGCTGACAGAATCTTACAGAAAAATCTTGATCATGTAATAAAAGGTTGTCAGAATGAATTAAATGTAAACTTAAATGATGCCAGGCCACCCTCATTCTGCTATTCTTTATTTCCAAAGCCCTGATTTTCCTATATTATTATTATTTAGCCTATATTCTTTGATGCTTAAGGTCTAAAGTGTTTGTGCTGCTCTGAACAATAGTTTGTCCTAACTGTATCTGAGTTAACATACACTACCTATGTAGTCCATGTTAACATTCTTCTGTTACTACTCTGATTTCTGTAAGGCCTCTTACAGATTCTCTTCTGATATAACCTTCTATAACAAACGATTATCAACTGTTTATTCTGTCCTCTAATTACTGTGCCATTAATCTTTCAATCTATGAATAAAAGTGCTGATTGCAGCGTGGATACTAGAGATGTAAAGTAACCTGATTTTCTTCCTAATCCTGATGTCTCTTGGTTTTTCTTTTTTTTTTTTTTAAATGGCCTTTAATTTTGAGCATTTAGACGTGCTTGCTAAGTTCTGTTGGCTTCTTTCTTTGGCAGTGTCTGTAATGTCACTAAACCTTGTTTTTGAACTGCCATTCATTTTGACTGGGGAATTTATGCTGCCTGGATAGTTACAATATTTTAAGAGATGTTATTGCATGTGCTGAATTTAACTGTACTTCAGAATATGCTTCCATTTAAGCAAGACAAATTTTGATAAAGGATACATGTTCAAGAGTACCTTCTGTTGTTGTTTGTTGTTTAACTGCAGACCAGTGAGTGCAAAAATAAAACCTTTGGGCTCCAGAGATATTTTACCAAATAATCGTCAACTGTATGAGATGATTTTGACCTATAACTTCCACCAGGTAAGGGTTATGCATTGTTTTTTTTAAAAGTTGTTAATAAATATAGCATGTTTTCTAAAACCAGATTTTAACTTTAACTAGCTTTCTGTCGGAAACAGGGTCTAGATTCACACTCTAGACTCTCTACAGTCAAAATTCTAATTTGGTTCTCTTCAGGAGCTACTGTTGCTTGAAATGGGCTTTAGTTCAGGTATCCTTTTGAATATGCGTGTAAGGATTGTACTTGTTTTATTCAGTAGTGGATTAAATGTTTTGACCTTTCTTTTAATAGCCTAAGAGTGGAGAAGTAACTCCAAGCTGTCCACTTCTTTGTGAATTGTTGTACGAATCTGAATTTGATAGTCAACTGTGGATTATTTTTGACCAGAACAAAAGACAAATGGGTTCAGGAGATGCCTATCCACATCAGGTACAGAGTAATGTATTTATTTTACATTCTGTTTTCTGCACAGTGTGAAAATTTTCATTCTTTTTGACTTCCCAGGTCTGCTGTTAGCTCCTAACATTTCCTGATGCATAGGTATAATGTTCTTATATCTTCACAAGAAGACAGGTTCAATGGTGATATATTTGTATGAAAAAAAGTAGTGACAGGTTTGTTTCCATGAAATAGAACATTGTTGTTTTTTTTTTCTCTTCCAAGGAAGGAGAAAGAGTTATGGTGTGTTTTATTTCTACAAAAAGCTGTTAACTTGTGATTTCTTGTGGTTTTGACTGGTGCTTCTCAAGAAGTGAATTCAAGTTCTTGTTGTCTTTATGTTTGGGTTTTTTACAAAGATGATACCTTGAACTTTTCTATTTAAGGTGGAAAGGATCCATTATTTTTTCTGTAGTCTGACTTGTCCACTGATAGATCAGAGGCTTCTGTATCCATGAAGGCTGTCTTCTGTGCTGTTGATGTCTTCAGACAGCCTTTTAAATGCTATAGCTTGGTTTACTTCCTGTTGCTGTCTTTCAAAGGGAGTTTTTTTGCACAAGACTTGTAGATACTGTACCCTCTGTGGGAATCTCTTTCTGCTGGAACAGACTGTGTGTCTAGATCATGATGGAGGGGGATAAAAAAGAAAAAAAAAGCATAAGAGAAACGTTTTCCATAATTTTTTTGTTTTGAAACTATTTTTTACCAATCCAAAATCACAGCTGAACTTCATCAATGGAATGTTTATTTTGATAGATTGATCATTCTGGAAGTGTACAAAAGATCAACTTTAAAGCATGTCTTTTGAATCTTATAAATGAATTTCAGAAATTGCTTCATTTTAACTTCTATTCCTTAACCTGCATTTTTAAGGTGCTATAAAATCTAAAAATCACCAGAGTAGTCTGTTACCTATGCCTGGTGGACCACCACGCTGTAAATATCTGGTGTTGTGCATCATAGAACGATTCTAAAGCAATTCAAAATTATTTAGTCCAGATAGAAATACCAACAGGAAGCATGACTCCCTGACCCAGGAGAGGGAGATTCTGGGAGCAGGGTAGTTCTGAATTAGTATCCCTTTTTACTTAGGGCTGCCTTTTGTATTATAACAGCAGCAGCAGAAAGGAAACTTAGCATGCTACTGCTCAAAACATCCACACGGTGCCCCTTTAGGTTGATAGAAACAAAAGAATGTTTTCAAAACTAAAAATTTGAGAGTCTGGGGCTTGGGGTTGGGGGGGGAGCTTTTTTTTTTATAAATGGAGATTGTTATCTGCATATTCCTAACTGAATAGGATAATAAATGTAATAAATAACTGAAGAGTCTGTCAGCTCTTTAAACTGCAGCCTTAAATCTCACAGGAATACTGGGTCCCTCAGTGTGAAAGCTGGTACAATGTTTGATACAGTAGAAGATAATCCTGTGATCTAAACCACAGAGCACCCAAAGTTACATAGTAAACTGAAAGTGTATCAAGGCAAACCTGCTAGAAGTTTTGAACTGATAGTCTAGCAAGAATCTGATGTTATTTGAGCAGTTGATACAGTGTTAGAATGGGAACAAATTATGTCAGCCTATTTTGTGGTCTGAAAACTTAATTTTTTTTCAGTCAATCTAAAATGTGTTTTGGCTGCTATCAAGTCTTGAAAGCACTCTGTTTTCAGGAGATTCCAAAACTAAGCCATCTAGCATATTTTAAATGGCTAGAGCTATATGGATCAAGAAGAACATGACAGTCTTATTTCTGGGTTTCTTTGTGAATGGTGAAGTATTTAATCTTGATATTTATGAGAACTTCTTTCTTTCAGTATTCTGTGAAACTGGAAAAAGGAGATTACACTATTCGGTTACAAATTCGTCACGAACAGAACAGTGAGCTGGATCGCATCAAAGACCTTCCATTTATTGTTTCTCACAGGTTGTCTAGTACCTTGAGCTTAGATATTTATGAAAACCATAGCCTTGCTCTCTTAGGGAAGAAGAAATCCAACAGTTTGACATTACCACCAAAACACAGTCAGCCATTCTTTGTTACATCTCTGCCTGATGACAAGTAAGTTACTGAAGTCCTGTTTTTCTCATCTACATCTAACCAGCTGCCTCTGCACCTAGCTAAAATGATACTTTGATAGCGTCTACCTGTTTAGGCTTGGTAATTCCTCTTGTGTTGCTCTTTCACTCTGGGTTCTTTATTGTAGTCCCCATGGAACATTAACCTGGTTTTAACATTGAACTTTCTTTCTTTGAATAGAATACCTAAAGGAGCAGGACCAGGATGTTATCTTGCAGGAGCTCTTACACTGTCTAAAACAGAACTTGGAAAGAAAGCTGTGAGTATTTGAGATGGACGATGGCTTCTTTTTCTGAAACTTTTGAAGCGAGTAAATGGCATGCCAGGAAGTGCTGTATTTCATGGTTTTAGTATTTTAAAGAGCACTAGGTTTAGTAAGATAACATATTTTAGAAGCAGTTGTTTCATTATAAAGTCAGAGTAACTTTGAAGTAGTTCTATTTTTATTTCCATCTTATCTTTTCAAATTTAATTGCGTTTCCTAAATTTTGAATTCTAATTCTTTCACTCTGAATCCTTGTGTTTCTAGAAGCAACTGCTTTTTTGTTGGTGTGAAGCCTTTAAAAGTGATTTTGTGTAATTGCCTAGCTTAGTATAATTTTTGAATGAAAAATACGTCCATATATATTGTTCTGTGCATGTTGGTTCTCTAATAAACAGCTATACTCTTCCTTGCATGCATACAATTTTCAGCAAAAATATGTACTTTCTTAACACCTACATGTTACTGTTACAAAGTAGTAGGAATTTTGCTGACTCAAATGCATAAGCAGATATTCTTACCTGCTGCACACTGATGTTGTCAACCACTAATATGACTGTATGCTCCAACAGAATGATGTAAGATCTCTGTATGTGATGCTAGAAAAAAGCTGTAGGGTTTTTTTGCTCATAATGTAGCATCCTGTAGAAACTGGTTTCTAACTTGTATGAATCTGTAGTGCAACAGTGATCAGAGTAACCAGATCGCTCTTGTGTGTATCTGGTGCTAAGGAATTTAGGAGGTTCCCTTAGCTATTTTTAAATAGATGGCAAAGCTGAGAATAAATTTGAATCAATGCTGGTGATTGTTAGTATTTAGAGGTAGTTCATCTATGTCCATATATCACTAGATGTGACTGAACAACATGTATAAAACTAGAGTATGTTTTCATAGAAAATAAGTTTCTGTGATTAGGTGGGCACATACCTTTTTAGATCTTGTTGAGTAGAAAAGTTTAGTTCATTCAATCTGATTTGGTTGTAGGTAGTACTTTTGGGGCAGATTGCATGTAACTGCAGGTTAGATAATGTCTGTCAGGAGAATTTATGTATCAATGAGGAAAAACCCAGTAACTAAGAACTCTAAAATACTTAGTTTTATAATAAAATACTTTAATTTCTTTGTGATTCTGGCAAGGTTGCAAGTCTTGTGTGATTCCGGCAAGGTTGCAAGTATACTTTTATGAAACCCATGGTAAATCCATTACAGTAGTAGTATAGTTTCCCTAACTTGAATTCTGCACTTCCTTGAACAACTATCGGTTGTAATTTTCGTCTATCTCATTTTAAAACCAGACTAAGTGGTTATATACAGTGATTTCTGGCATGGGAAGTAGGAGGTAGGTAGGTATTGCCAGTCAAATTTCATGTGATGAAGAATACTTAAGAGCTTACACGGAGAGAAATCCTAGCTGAGGCGTGTCTCATGTCATAGTCTAAGGCATTACTGTTATGGTCATATTTCACTGGAAAAAGGATGGTATCAAATAGCATCAGATACTTTCTACTGCCTTTAGTGAACCTCAGTATGTACCAGGAGACAAAAAAGGAGAACTAGGCAGCAAAGTTGTCTCTAGGTCAGCAAGTGGATGCAACGTGAGGGAAAAATCTATCTAATTTCTGTATATTTGTTATGAAATAGAACAATGCCACTAAACAGTCAAAATCTAAAATCTACACTTTTGAGGCTGAATTTCTGTAATTTATTAATTTAAGCTAAGTGGTTAACAACACTTGCTTGTCTTACAGGAATAATGGACTGTATACACAATAATGCATTGTTTTATTAATTTTAAAAACCTGAAAGAGCATGCTTTAAGAGCATGTTTGATCATAGATGTGACTCTAAAAGTTTAAAAGTCTGTAGGTTGTAAGTATAACCATAATTGTACAGAGAAGGTGTCTCCATCCTGTGTGGTGTGTGCATGTTTTCTTACAGTATGTTATTCTAACTCCCAGGGGCAGTCTGCAGCAAAGCGACAAGGAAAATTTAAAAAGGTACTGAATGTTAGTTTTTGAAAAAGATATACTTAAGTCTTTTTGCATATGACTTAAAGAATTTGTCTACCAGTATTGTTTTTTGATTTGTCTCCCTCATCTACCTGCTTAGTCCTGAGCTATTTACTTCAGCACCTTAAGTATGTCTACTGGTAGAATGACAAAACACTACTGTAATACAAAGCTGAGAGGCATGTGAGCATCTGGATACTTCTGCAATAAGTGCTGTAAAAATGCATGTGGTGATTAGTGGTCTGTAATTTTTCTTTTTATGAAATACTCAGGAATCTTCAGTGTTTGTGGTCAAGATTTTCTGTGGCAAGTGTTTCTGCCTATTCTATTCTGTCTGGAAATTGAGAACTGAATACAAACCTAACACTTTGGTGTAGAATTGAATATCTAACTATATACCAACTCTACTGAATTGAGAGCTGGCTTTATTACAGTCATAAAAAACATACTGTAGCAAGAAGTTTTTTTTCTTAGAGGGATGGACTTGATTGAAAAGTCTCTCAATTCATCATCCTACTCAAATTGAATATAACTTGTTATAGGCTAGAGTTTATACAGTGATGGAGCAGGTAGTAGAATTTACAGAAATAATTTTGGAGTGTGTATAAGATATTTCAGGTAGGGAGTGAGTGACTTCTAACATAGCAGTGTTTAATATTGTGCTTTCTCATATTTTTACATTAGGTTAATACAATTTCTGCCAGCAGTCAGAGAAGGAAACAGCCTTTATTAAAAAAACAAAACAAAAAAAACCCAAACAACCAACAAAAAACCCCGAAGAACTATTTTAATAGGCTGCCTTTATAAGGCTACTGGTTTATTTTTCTTGTTTTGTTCTTAAGTTATGAGGCTATTTACATTCTTTTGTTTTCAAGGTACAGTGTTCTGGAGTGACATGCAAATTAGTCAGGATTCTTGTTAGAAATAAGGCATGAGAATCATGAATAACACAGTTTATTGCTGTAATCAGTTATTTTGTTAATAGTGAGCTGGTAACTGAGCCTGCTAACTTACTCTGGTCTTGGTGTAATAACTGTGTGGGAATGTGATTAGGCTTTACAAGAAGGATTTTAATGCGCGTTGCTGCAATTTTATTTTCATACTGCGTCTGAAAATTATGCAGATCACTTTTAGAAAGATGATTTAAAATCCCATGTGAATGCACGGCTTCCTGATGAATAGGGGTATAAAATCTTCACTAAGTGAATCTCTAACAAGGGAGTTAAACTCTAATCATAATTTAATTTGCATAATAAAACCTAGAAGGATTTTAATGCGCGTTGCTGCAATTTTATTTTCATACTGCGTCTGAAAATTATGCAGATCACTTTTAGAAAGATGATTTAAAATCCCATGTGAATGCACGGCTTCCTGATGAATAGGGGTATAAAATCTTCACTAAGTGAATCTCTAACAAGGGAGTTAAACTCTAATCATAATTTAATTTGCATAATAAAACCTATTAAACAGATCCAAAGGGTTGCATGTTCTGGTTTTTTTCTTTTGTTTTTAGAACAGAGTTTTGTGTTCAGATCTCAGCAGTATACCCACCCAAGCCAAAATAAAAACTGTTTTTCTTGTGATACTTTCACCTATTATTCATGAGGCATCAGTGTACTAGCAGCAAATAAATAAAACATAGTGTATTTGAGAGTATTGATCCATAAGAGCTCCATTAATGAATATATTTTTCTGAGAATCCAACTTTGAGGGCCTCCTAGTTTACAAGTTTTGAATATTTACCCTGCCCTGTCATAAGTTTACATGTGGTTAAGATGTCTTCCAGCATGGAAAACCTGTTTACATATTTCTTTTGTGACCCAGTCAGTCGAAAAGGTGTGTGTGGATTTTTCCTATTTTCCAGAGACAAGTCCAGGCCCTCTTGTAGGATCAGGAGTGTTAATTTACAAGTCCCATTTTTATTTTATGTTTGTGTTTTGCTCTGATACTGGTGACTAGTCTGTGGAAAGTGCCTCTTGTTTCTTTTTTTTTTTTTTTTTAATTATTTATTTTTTTTTCAGTTGAGGAGGGAGGAACTTGTTAGCTTGCACCTATGTGCATGACACTACCAGAAATCCAGGGTGGGCATTTCTGGTTGTTTGAAAGTACTTTTATTTTCACAGAATCACAGAATGGCTGAGGCTGGAAGGGACCTCTGGAGGTCATCTGGTCTAATCCCCCTGCTTGAGCAGGGCCTCCTAGAACTAGTTTCCCAGGACCATGCCCAGACAGCTTTTGAATATCTCCAAGGGTGGAGACTACGCAACCTCTCTGGCAACTTGTGCCCAGTGTTCAGTCACTCCCACAGTGAAAAAGATTTCCTGATGAGACTACGCAACCTCTCTGGCAACTTGTGCCCAGTGTTCAGTCACTCCCACAGTGAAAAAGTATTTCCTGATGTCCAGAGGGAACCTCCTGTGTTTCTGTTTGTGGCCATTGCCTCTTGTCCTGTCACTGTGCACCACTGAAAAGAGTCTGGATTTCTCTGTCACCCTCCCTACAGATATTTACACAGATTGATGAGATCAATCCCCAAATGCTTTCTCTTCTCAGTCCCAGCTTTCTCAGCCTTTCCTCATAGGAGAGATGCTCTAGTCCCTCATCTTTGTGGACCTTCACTGGACACTCTCCAGTACATCCATGTCTCGTATACTGGGGAGCACAGAACTGGACACAGTACTCCAGGTGTGGCCTCACCAGTGCAGAGTAGAGGAGAAGGATCACCTCCCTTGACCTGCTGGTAGTATGTCTAATGCAGCCCAGGATACCATTAGCCTTCTTTGCCGAAAGGGCACATTGCTGGCTTATGTTCAAGCTGGTGTCCACCAGGACCTCGAGGTCCTTTCCTGCCAAGCTGCTTTCCAGCTGTGTGGCCCCCAGCATGTACTGGTGCCTGGGTTTATTCTTCTCCAGGTGCAAGACTTTGCAGTTCTCCTTGTTGAACTGCATGAGGTTCCTGACAGCCCATTTCTGCAGTCTGTTAAGGTCCCTCTGGACGGCAGCACAACCCTCTGCTGTATCAGCCACTTGGTGTCATCTGCAAACTTGCTGAGGGTGCGCTCTGCCCCATCATCCAGATCATTAATGAAGATGTTGAACAGGATTTGATCCAGTATTGATCCCTGGAGTACATTGCTAGTTACTGGCCTCCAACTGTGTGCTGCTGATCACCACCCTCTGGGCCTGGCCACTCAGCAGGTTTCAATCCACCTGACTGCTCATCCAGCCCATACTTCACCAGCTTCTCTGTTTTGCATGAGAGCAGTTTGAGGTTATGCCAGGAAATAGCAGCCTAATTTTTCAAAGCGCATAGTTAATTCTTTTATAACTGGACAAAAATGTCAGTGGGTTCTTTCCACAGAATAAGCAGGTGTCTTTGTTTTACTAGACATATACAGCAGAATCGTATGCCTAATCTATAATTTTCTGCTCGAAGAGCTATTCTGGGGAACTTAGTTTTATCTAAAAAAACCCCAAAACAACCCTTGGGCATGGGTTTTTACTTAATGTCTTCCTGTTTTCAGTGTGTCTGGACTTAAAAACAAAAAAAAATAAAATCCTTTCTGTCTGACTACTGAACCTGTGATATGTATGAAGTTCAGAATTCAGTGATGTTTTTCCTTTGAACTGATCCCCACTGAAGTAGAGTACCCTACTGTCGTGGCTTGGGAAGCTGATGTACCCTTAGGAGTGCCCTTGGTCTTTAATGGGGAGGCACGTGCTAAACAACCATGTGAAAAACAAATTGGTTCTATGTACTTTTCTTCTTTTACAACCTAACTTTTGTAATGCAGTTACATCTGATTATTTTTCCCCCCTTGTCTCCAAGTTTTCTCCTGAACATAGTTAGAATGAAAACAGATCATTGACTTTTTCTGGTCTGTAAGAAGAATTTTTTTGTTGTTTTAAATAATGCAGCTTTTGAACAGCCATATGTAACAAGTAGCTAAGAGATAGAAAATTTCTACATCTTTCTTCCTACTCTGCCATCCTTTCCTCCAGTTTGAAGCAAAAAATGCATTATGCAGATATTGATAAGTACTAGTGGAAGACTAATAAATACCATTGTGAAGTCAAATGTAAAAGGATGACTTCCTTTCAGCATTAAGACACTGTCCCTGTTTAATCAGGAGGCCTTCAAAAATACGATGAAGTACATGTCTGATTTAATTTTGTGTAAGCCTGGCTGGTGACTTCAAGAAACTTCATTCATTTTCAATTAAGTAAGAGTATTGCTGTAAAAATAAGCAACGTTGCACAAATTGTATGCATCTTAAAGTAGATACAAATTCCATATGCACAGTCAACTGTGTGTGCATGCAGATGTGCATGATATCTATTAAATGGAAAATGAGACCTGGGATGTGGTTAGTTTTACTGTGAATGCTTTAAAGTACAAATAACAATAGTTCATATGTCTTTTCCACATAAAGTACCAGATGTTGAATCATTGGACAAAAATCTAAATTTTAATCTTTAAACAAAGTTAACTGTTAATTAAGCTCTTTTAAGAGGTGACTGTTTTGAGGGCATTGTACATACTGTTGATGTATGCAGTTTGTAGTTCTAGTTAAAAGTAAGCTCACTGAAGCTTATCAAACTATGCACAGAGTGCACAGACCAAAGTGCATATCCTATATGCTTCCAAAGTTTTTAACATTGCTTAATTTTTATTAGAGGATAAACAAAGGCAACTTTCTCATTAATTTGAAAGTTTCCTTAAAGTAATTTTTTCAGTTGGATAACATGCTTGCTCGCTGCCTTTCTCTGTTTATAGCTCTGTCTTTTTATAGGTGTATATATAAAATCAAATCCAGTACACTACTCTAGCAGTTCTGTTGCTGTGGAACAGTTAGAGTGAAATTTGAATAAGAAAACAGATTAAAGTGCTGAATTGTGAAGAGTTGCCTTTCTTCTCCTTAATCTCTAATGATGAATGTTTCTGTAATGGCAATGACAGTGTCATTCTGGGATCTTCTGGTATCTAGGGGTTTGCCAAGTTTTATAAATTATGCTGGTGTTTACAGACAGAATAAAGAGAAGAAAGAAGCCTTCAGTCCATCTTAGGGTCTTGTGATAGTCTAGTTAAATGTGATAAGCACCTAAACCTTATTTATCCCATGAAATGTCTGATGTCTGTAGAGAAGAGTGCACCTCTTTTTCTGTAAGCTCTTTGGAAAAAGGAGGGTGCCTAGGTCTGAAGCTCATTGTTTTCCTTTCAATAGTCATAGCTTGTGATGCTTGCAGAGTCTCATGAGACCAAAAGTACCTAGCTGAGAGAATGGGGAGATGACATTTTACTGTTGATGGTTTAGCTACTTAAAATTGGTCTCTTAAATGAAAGTGTTCATCCACATAAGTGGGATTTTGTTAATGTAATCGCGCTAAGTTTGAAACTTAAACCAGCATAGTAGAGCCTTCTTGTATAGACAAGGCTTGAGAATGCAGAGGCCATTTAGATACATAACTCCAAACATATGTTGCCAAGTAAGACTGAAGAGGACTTTCAAGACAGAAATTCTGAAATATTAGAAGAATATTTCTAGGAAGGCAGGTTTCTTTCTTAGGAAAGTATGTCTCAATAGAGGACGTCTTTTAAAAAACACTGTAAACTACTTACTCAGATTTTTGTGCTCAACTAACTTCTTAGGCATCTTAAAATGTTTGGTTTGCTTTAATGAACTACGTTGTTGCTTTCTACCGTTCTCACTACCTTAGCCAGCCCCATACCATGTTCCTGACTTCTGTATCTTCCACTACATGTGCTTGCCTCCATGCCCTGTTCTGTCATGCTCTGGCCTAGGTCTTGCTGAAGTCTTATTTAGATGTACTGCCTGCTTATGCACTTCATACTTGAAATGCACGTGTGCAGGGTAGTTCCTGTGAAAGCTACATTTTAATGTAGGTTAGTGATCTAAACTAGGTTTTAAAAAAAAAAAAAAGTAAATGTAAATTTTGTGGTTCATCTGTGATTACATATTAAGTAGCTGGCAAAATTGTTTTAAGGGAATATTGATGTCACTTTCTCTTACCAGTATTGTTTTCAGTAACCCATAGCAAGCTGCTGGTCTCTCTGAACTATCAATTCAAATAAAATTGTTCTGCATCAATGTTCTTGAATAGTTTCAGAAGTGTAATGTTGAAGTCCATTGTTTAAAGGTTATACATAGCAGTTTCTAACAGTCACCTTTTTACTCACTATTTAAGTAACCTGAAATAACTCCATCTTGTGCACAAGATTTCATTTCATTATGCAACACTGACCTGGTTTATGGGAGACATATTCCCACAAATGTATTTTGGAATAATTGGTATGAATAATTAAATTGCCACAGCAATTGAGCATGCAACACAATGTTTTGCACAATGTTGCAACAGAGTAATGGTATCTAGAGGATTTATACTTAAGTGATCTTCTCTGCAAAATATCCTATATGTAAAATACCGGGACATGTGCCCTCACTGTTTGGGGAGAGGCTTTTTTAAAAATTGCAACATTAAAACCAAAACCAACAAAATGGCCTCCCCCAGCAATTGTAATGTTTTAGAAGCAATGACTGAAATATAATGCTGGCTTATTTCCAAATTTATATGTAAATCATCTTAGGAAATGGACTTCAGAGCATGGTCTGAGATCAGTTAGGATTTTTTTTAAATACCTGTAGCTGATTTTCTCATAAATACCTGTAGCTGCTTTTCTCATGGGAATTGTTGATTAGTGTAGCATGAACTCAAACTATAGTGATACTTCTATGCTAGCATATAGGGTTTAAAAAAAAATAAAATCTTGCTGTTGCGTCTACTTAAATTTGAGCACAGATACAGGTGAAACGGGAAAGTCTGTAGCAGCAAACTGGAAAACAGTTGGCTGTGGATACATCAGCTAATTCAGTAGGCACATGGAAGAAATGTTGTCTCAGGAGGAATAAACTTGTGTATCCTATGGCATGACTCATGTTTATGCTACTCTGGTATTATTTTTTTAGAATTCAGTCATCTTGATGCATTTGTTTATTGCCAGATTTGTCAGATAGGATCTCTAACTGATTTTTTTTTCCTTTGCTTTTTAACCAAGTTATTTGCTTTTTTATAAACAAACAAAAAAACCCCCACCTCACCCTTCTGATTCCCTAACTAATATTATGTAAAATTACATGAATACAAAAATGTCAAACTTGCTAAACTTTGGGCTTTCTTGTCTTATACCCAGTGTGCTGTTTTAATATTTACATCCTTGCATTGCTTAAAATAAAAAGTTAAAGCAGTTCCTGAATTCTTAATGACTAATATTTTTGCTCTCAGAATTCTTACTCAGTGTATGCGTAGCTCAGAGTAGTTGCTTGCTATGATTTAGCTTTTGTATAGCACCAGAAAAAAGTGTACTGTATCCCTCTCAGTATGTGTCTCTTTTCCCACCTCCAGGATGTCCTTACTGTTCACTATCACCTGATACCATCACCATCAAAGGGTAAAAATGGCAGCAAAGAGAAAGAAAGAGAACAGGAAAAAGAAAAAGATGTAAAAGAAGAATTTGCTGAAGCTTTAAGAGATCTAAAAATACAGTGGATGACCAAGTATGTCTGCTGTCATGACTACGCAAGCTTGAAGCAGCTGTAAAAAAATATCCAGAATCTACTTTCATGCTATGTCCTCCTCTCTTCTAGGCTGGATACCACTGACATGTATAATGAATTGAAAGAAGCGTTTCCTAATCATCTTCCATTGTACGTTGCAAGACTTCATCAGCTGGATTCTGAAAAGGTTATTTAACACTTTTTAAACTTGATTTGTCTCCATACATCCATGTAGCCTAAACAACTGAATCTTTCTTCGTACATGTTTGGTCTTGAAGTGACTGCCGTAGCTGTACTCAGTACTATAAAGCAGAAATTCCTAATTAGATTGACAGCTGCCTCCCTAGCTGATTTAATCCCACAGCAGAATGAAAGAAAGTATGCCTACCTATAGTATGTTTGCTTATCATTTACTCCTTGTTAAATTAAACACATCATAAGTTTCCTTACTGCTTTAGGCTGCAACAATATTACTCTAAATGGCGGTTACTGAGACAACCACACATCCCATTCTGCTCCTCTACTGGATTGGTATTTTCTTCTAGCAGAATTGCTTGGACGACTGAGGACAGTAACCCCTTGAAATGACACAGCTGAATCAACCATCTGTCATTGTCCTCAAAAATGAGAACCGTGGACAGAAAAGTTTACATATGTCAGCTTTTTTTGTTTATCTTTAAGATAAACAGCTTTCTGTATATGTCAGTAGCTTCAATATTTTTCTGTTTTATTCTGATTTCATATTTATTTCTGAAATTAACTGCCACCATTATTTAAGAGGATTAATTTGTACTGAAGGGTGGTTTTCTTTCTGTAAAGTCTGCATTTTGCATATACCCACCTCATATTTTACAGTTTGTTTTCAGTGAAATGGCCTACATATGTGGGAAATCTTGATAATGCAGACTTCTTACCAGTTTTTTTGAATCAAAAATTGGAGAAAGTGGAGAAAAGGATATGTTGAATTATCTAATGTTATTTCTGCATACCTTTGCAGTTATCCTAGTGTTAGTAAAATCAACAATCAAGTAGTGTGATTTTTATAGTGCTAAACACCTTGTTTATTCTTCTTTTAGGAACGTATGAAAAGACTTGATGAAATTGTTGAAGCTGCAAATACTGTAATCTCTCATATTGATCAGACAGCATTAGCAGTGTATTTTGCCATGAAGAGTGATCCCAGGCCTGATGCAACTACTATAAAAAAGTACCTACCCAGTAAATAATTTTCTTGCATCCTATTTCTGTAATCTATGTACTTTGTCTCTTCTTATAAGAAATGGAATGACTATAACCTTTTTCAGTAACTTGTGTTATTTTTTGGGGCGCAGGTAATTTCAAACTTGACTGCAAAATTATTTTGTTCTCTTTATTATATCTCCAGAATGCAGGAACACTAAAACCTGCAAATTTTTACTTAGAAATATTAAATAAAATAAACAAGGGTGCTTTCAGGATTTAAATGTGTCAGAAAAATGGGGTATTAAGTTTTTGTATCAAGCTTAATCTCAGATCAGGGGGACCACTAGAATATCGATATAGAGGGGTGTGTTTTGAATGCTACCTGCCTTTTCATAATACTTTGCAACCCTTTGGATCTGTATTTGAAGACAAAGTTGACAGCAGTCTAAGAAGTAACTGCTTGCAAAAGATTTCATTTGTGAAATCGTGATGACCGTACTTGTGCTTCAGAGTATTTTTGGGACCCGTTTTTTTTTCTTTAGTTTTAGATTGTTCCTCTGAATTACCAGTATATATACGAGGATATATGCCATTTATCCTTAGAAGAAAGTATTTTGAAGGTGATATTCTAGTCTGGAGAATAAATGGTGGATTTCACAGTGTGTGGTGTGATGCTGGTTTAGTTGCAAATAGAGCGGCAGATTTGAAGATTAGGTCCTTAAAATGGGAGACGCATGTGTGTTGATTATTTTAGATAAAATACCAGATTTCAATTGTAAAACTAGTCTGTGTGTTCTAGCTATCCTGAATATTTGTGTATAATTCTAGAATTGCTGATATAAAAGGAAAGCTATGACATAATAAACTTAATTCTAAACATTTCTTGGTAAGGTGACCCATTAGGTCATGTGCTTGAATCTAACATCTGATTTGACTCTCCCTGTTTATAATGCCAAGAACTATAAAGCTGTATTTCTAGATGCTGGCTTATTCAATTTTAGAATCCTGAGCTGCCCTTACCTTAAGACATCAAAAGCATTTCAGACTTAGAAGAATGATTGAGCTTGTTTAATGCGTAGTGTCTCTAGGTAAATTTTTACCATTAGTTTAACTTATAGTAAATAGCCATGCTTTAAAAATTATCTTTGTGCTTATTTTCATTTTGTGGGTACTAACTGCTGTAAACTTTTTAGCCTAAGTTTAGTACAGCACCGATTCTGTTATTAAGGACTTTTTGCAGATACCTCATTAAGATTTTTCACACTGTTTTTTTCTAGTGAAATGGAAAAACAGAAGACTACTTTAGTGGATGCACTTTGTCGAAAAGGAAGTGCACTGGCTGACCAACTTCTTCATCTGCAGGCCCAAGAAGGGGCTGCTTCCAGTGATGCAGAAGGCAAAGATGAGGATCATGAGAGCTGCTCAGAAGCTTTGACAGAGACATTCTGGGAAACAACAAAATGGACTGATCTTTTTGACAGCAAGGTAAGAGAGCAGAGCAGATTTTTTTTTCTTTTGCATGTTGGGTTTTTTGATGGTTTCCCCTGGAATTATGCACAACCTTTGTGTGCACAGCCTCATACATTCTTCCCTTCTACTTTTTCATGCTGTCCCCATATGTTGTGCTTCCTTAATGACCTTTTTCCACAGAGGTTTTGCCAAGCCTGTCAAAATCCATGGTAAGCCCGTTTCTGTGCATGTGAATGTAGAGATTAAGGGAAGGGTATAGAACAGTACCGGGTTTCCATGAAAAAGCTGCTTGCTTTATTGAGTTGCTTCTTTCTGTACCTTTCAGGGAGTATTTTTGATTAACTTCTGCGCTGTTCTAGCTGTACACACACAGAAGTGTGCAGCATCCCTACTCTGTTCAGTCCTGCATTCTGTAGCCTCTTCTACACTATGGACAAGAGAAGTTTTGTGTTTTGCTGTCAGTAATGTCTGTAGAGGTAAAGGAAGAAACCCTTGGAAATAATTACACTTACATACTTACTAGCACACATTTCCCTGTCATTTCAAGGTTCCTAATCCTGAGATTTAAGTGTTTGTCTGCTTCGTTCAAGACAGCTATTCCAGAAGGGAAAAAAAAAAATCCACTGTAGGTGATTAGTTATGTAGCTTTTAATTTACAGATTTTATGACTTTGTATGTTTAACTGTTGAGTTATTGAGTATTAATTAGTTGCTGTACCTAACTCTTGCATATGGGCTGTGTTTTAGTGGAAGACAAAGTGACCAATGTATTTGTTTATAATTCAGTTAAATTGCCAAAGCATTTCAGTTACAAAAGGAAAACTTTGAAATTTAAAAAAAAATGCTTAATTTCCTTGACAGTAAATAATCTTCCCGGTAAGAACTTGTGCTTTAGCCAGAGGCCTGAACAAGAAGGTTGATGGTGGTTACCCTCACTTCTTTTAATATATTTATTCTTGTACACCTACATCTTTTCAGCATTCCTCTTCTAATCTTTAACTGATTATAATATCCTGTGGTAGGAGACTTTGTGCTTTAATCATATTGTCTGGCACATGATTTTCTTGCTGCCTATTTGTAAATACAGTACTGTATTCCAGTATAGTGACCCCTGGTTTACTTCTGTCTTTTGATTTTTAAAGCTGATGGGAATAATTTCAGTTGAAAAACTGCCAATATAGACATCTTGTGGGGAGTTTATCACTCTCTGTTGTGGGTTTTTTTTAAGACAGATAGTGATTCCTGGCACTCTTGAGCTGTGTGCTCTTGGGCCTGGAATGAGTAACTCTGATTTGAATCGCACAGATTAGGGATTGAACCTGTCTCTTTGACTGCCTTAACCATGGATTTGTCTAAGTGCATATTCAAGTTTTGCTCTGAAAATTGATGCTGCTGTGTGGTTAAATTTGTACTGAAAGGCCAACAAATCTTTTTAGATTTTTGTAGCATTTCATATGGAAATAACTTCCATCCTGTTTATGCAGTGTGTTTGTCTGCTTTTCCCTCTTGGTTTTACTAGTCAAATTGAAATCTAAACTGATTGACCGTCATGAGCCCTACACAGCCAGTTGCTCACTCCCTCACAGCAGAACGGGGAAGAGAGTCAGAAGGGTAAAAGTGAGACAACTCATGGGTTGAGATAAAGACAGTTTAATAGGTAAAGAAAAAGCTGCACACACAAGCAAAGCAAAACAAGGAATTCATTCGCTACTTCCCATCGGCAGGCAGGTGTTCAGCCATCTCCAGGAAAGCAGGGCTCCATCACACATGATGGTTACTTGGGAAGACAAATGCCTTAACTCTGAACGTCCCTCCTTTCTTCTTCTCCATATGTTTTATTGCTGAGCACAACGTCTTATGGTATGGGATACCCTTTTGGCCAGTTTGGGTCAGCTGTCCCAGCTGTGTCCCCTCCCAACTTCTTGCGCGCCCCAAGTCTGCTCGCTGGTGGGATGGTATGAGAAGCAGAAAAGGCCTTGACACCGTGCAAGCACTGCTCAGCCATAGCTAAAACATCGGTGTGTTATCAACACTGTTTTCATCACAAATCCAAAACATAGCCTATAGGAGCTACTGTGAAGAAAATTAACTCTATCCCAGCCAAAACCAGTACTCTGAGGATACTTTTAGCCCAGAAACATTCTAGAGTGCTCTGGGTATTTTAAATGGGTAGCTTCTGAAAATGGAGAAAATGAACCTGTCATACTACAGCCTGATGACCCCTGGGGTACATCTTTGTCCTGTGCTTTTCTGCAGCCTTTCTGTCCTGTACCCATACATACCCTCACTTACTCAACCCTGCCTGGCCCGCATACAGTTTATCTTCAATGTTCTCTTGCTGATGGACAAATTGCTCTATATCAGTACAGTTATGATTACTAGTATAAGTAGTATTACGAGGGCCACAAAGATGATTAAGGGACTGGAGCATCTGTTGTATGAGGAGAGGCTGAGAGCGTTCACCCTGGAGAAGAAAAAGTTCAAGGAGATTTTGTCTATGTGTATAGGTATATGATGGGAGGAGTAAAGGAGATGGAGCCAGGCTCTTCCCAATGGTTCCCAGTGACAGGACAAGAGGCAGTGGGTACAAACTAAAACACAGGAACTTCTACTTAAAAAAAAGTTGGGTTTTGTTTTTTCTATGGGGGTTGGGGGGGGGCGGGGCAGGCTGGTGTTTCGGTTTTCTTACTGTGGGGGTGATCAAATGCTACAACGGGTTGCCTGGAGAGGTGGTGAAGTCTCAGTCCTTGGAGGTAGTCAAAACTTAATCGGACGTGATCCAGGGCAACCTGCTATGGGTGGCCCTGCTTTGACCAGGGATGTTGGACTAGATGGTCTCCAGAGCTCCCTTCCACCTTCAACCATTTGAGTTGGACTAGATGGTCTCCAGAGCTCCCTTTCACCTTCAACCATTTTGTGATTCAGTGACTGCTTGGCAAGTAATTTATGTAGCTCACTAGTTTCTGTGGTGGTTTTCTTCATGCTTTTTGTGATCTAGGAGCATGTATGTTGGTCAGTAATGATGTAGTGTCAGTTTTGCTAGCTATCTATTTAATGTGTCTAAAGATCACATGATGGATGTATCCTCTCATCTCTCCCATGGTACTGTTCAGTAATTCTAATCCCAGCAGTACCTATAGGTAAAGGAAAAAAAAAAGTTTGAAGGGAAAGAAATACATGCTACTACTTAAAGCTTTTGTGTGATTATTGGAACTGAGACTTCTAATTGTTCACTTTTATACTTTGAGGTTTTCTTTTTCGGGAAACTCTTTGAAAAGGGATGAGGAGTGACAATAATGTGATTTGGGCCTTGATGGGATTGAGAATTTTGCTTTGAAAGGAGATAGTAGAGCACTCTAATGATTTTCCCTGTTAACAGATTTGGAGAAATGGACTAGGGCTAGGGCAAAGGGAGTTATTTTCAGTTGAGGAAAAACTTTGTTTTTCCTTTATTGCTTCCTAGAAGTTTCATGCTTGCTGCTGTTCATATTCTTTAATTTCCTTTACTAACAGGTGTCATGTCCATCTAGTAGCTTTCTTAGGAATTGGCTGTAGTTAGCAATTACACTGTTCAGACCAGCTGTTTCAGTTGTTAGCACTACAGTTTCCAGCCAATGATGGAATGTTCTTTGGTCATTCAAAATGATAAACATATGATGAGGATCCAATTATGCTTTATTTAGCTTTTTTAAGGGTCACTATTAATGACTAAGACTATATAATTATGTTATGGCCTGACACAAAAAAGCATAAGAAAAAAATTTGCAGTTATATTCCTACTGTCTTTGTTGTAAACTGTGAGAATAGCTGTACACATGTCATGGGCTGTAACTTTTCTTCAAAAACTTAGTACTTTACAGTTCCTTCATTCCACCCACCTCTGCCAAACTGCATCTTATGTTCAAGCTGTCTGATCAGTATTCATTCATTTTTATTTATAATGGCTGACAAGTTTTGTAAGTGGGATTGTGCTTAAAGCGCTCTCAGCTTCCTGTCTGAATAAAAATAAGTGTCTTCTGCCCTAGAGATGGGCCAATAGAATGTTTTAAATATCTACAGTGGCCTTTTGGTCTTCCTGCTTTACAGCTTCTTCTGTCTATTTGGAAGAAACAGTTGTATAAATCTCCACCTCAGTGTTGCATACAATATGCTGTTGTAGTTCTGGAATATTTTGCTATTTTAAAAACAAATTGAATGGCTTAGTGCAAATAGTTTTATTTTACAGACTGTTAGAGGAAAATTTGGAGTTTTGACCATTTAAGGGGAACAGTACTCTTCATGTAGCTTGCTTCCTTTGAGATGGAGAGTTTAGGAACAATGTTGAGGACTTAATTTTGTAATTAACACAAAGTAGTGTTTAAGGCTTCAAAACAGATTGTCGTATTTTTGCTAGGGTAAGGGCAAAAGCATTGATTACGTTCTTCAGTCCAGCTGACTTGCACTTGGCAAAATCCACCTTGGTAGAAAACAAGAAATTATGGCTTTAATGGCCTTTCTGTGATGCTACTTTGGACTGACTTAGGCTGGACTGATAAAACGAAGTGTTGTGACTTGGCGCTATCACCTAACTTTGCATGACTCATTTGCCTTTTGGGGAATGGAAGAGGTTCAGAAGGAGGAAGGGTAGAGTGGAGTACTGATGCAGGATCAGGGATAGACCTTGTGTGAATGTCCTTCAAATGAGAGTCCTCAAGGGGCAGCCAGCTTATTCTAAAGCACTATTTTGGAAACGAAAATGTGGAGCTCTTCCTGTACGTGGACATGGCTTTGTGGCATTGGCACTCGAAAGATGGAAAAAATGGGTGAGAAAGGATGGAAATCAGGCACTTGAATACTGCACTGATCATTCAAGTATAAAAATGGCTTTAGATAGAAACATTGCTCTAAGTGTTTTTACTTCTAAGCTTCCTATAAGTCAAAGTTCATCCAGATGTCAGTAATTAAAAGGCTAAGTAAATTTTTGAAAACAAAGAGAGACTGTGTTTTCTCCTTTGTTCTTTTTAAAGATGAGTCAGGAACATCATCACTTTTCTGTGTGTTTTTGCTCACCCTCTAGTAAACAAAGTACTATCACTTGTTTCACCTCTCCTCTGGAGGTGTAGCACCTGTGTTGCCACAGGGCATTCGTTAGTTCCTTTGAATTGCCTGTTTTCTATTGAAATACTGTGCTTGTCCCCATATTGTGGCAAGTATGTAGGGAAGCTGGTGCTGACTTTTGATAGTAAGTAAATTTGTTCACGCTTTCAACTGTTCTAGTTAGATCACTTGTCTCTGAAGGATTATTTTAAAGGAAATGTCAAAGAAAATATTTATGCTCCCTGTGTACATAGAGGCATTTCAAATAAACTCCAGTTGAGGCCGCTCTATGCAGCAAGTATTTGTTTGATTATGCTAACACATTTGTGATAGTGCTTTAGGGTTTTTAGTAATGGAATATAAGTTGTGCAATTTTTCTTTTACCTGGAACATAGCTTTCAAATTTGTAGGCCAAAATCCCCAGTTTTAAACAAAACTGCTACAGGAGAGTAGTAGGATGTTGCCTGTTTGTTCCCTCACTGGGAATGACTCATCTGTAGCATTTAGTGCCCCTCAACCTTTAAATTAGCTGTTGGGGATAAGCAAAAAGTCACGTTTAAAAATAGGTTTAAAAACAAATAAAAGGCCCAGACCTTTCCATCTTGTCTTTTCAACATCTTTAGCCTGGATTGTTTTTCATACTACTGTCTGCACTGTCAGATGCAGCTGTCTCTTCCAGCTGATTGTATTCAGTCACTGCCAAAAACTTGTTGCTTGATACTTGATTCCCTTAACTCCCCTCCCTTTCCTGAAAATACGAGTCATTTTTTATGTGAATATTGCTTTTATTTGTAACAGGCCAGTTGACAGAGCAGAGAGGAGTCAACAAACATAGCTAAGAGACCTTAGTTTATTACCATAGATGGTTATGAACCTGAAAAAACATGTTTGCTGGTAATTGTAAACATTACAACTTGAATGTTCTTACAAGTAGTTGGAGTGTGTTATCTATAGATTATATCGCTTAATCGAGTATTTTAATTATTTGTAAATGTAGATCATTATTTAAACAGTTGATTAAAATGTAAGTAACTGATTGTACAAGTCTGTTTGCCTTTTCATAGGTAACAGTATTAGAATACTAGAAAAGTTTTATTAGGTAGTGTAGTGTTGCTGGATTCAAAAAGTGTTCTTTTTTAAAGAGTGTTTTCAGGCTTTTAAATACTTTAGCCCTGCAACTGTCTTGGGAGAAATCGTTTAAGCATTTTACTGTCCTGAATATGCATCCTTATGTAGCCAATGGCAAGTTAGGCAGCTAATTAGGAGATGGACATCCAACCACTTTCATGGGTCTGGCTCTTAGCACACTTAGTATTACAGGCCATTAGTTTGGGGAATAAAGTATCTAACAGTGATTTCCCCCACCCCCCACCCCCCCAGTATCCTAGAAGTATGCATTGCCTTTTCTTGTTACCCTTTGTTTATCACTCTTTGGTCAATTTCTGGGCCATATCACTTGTTCTGTAAAAGCTAGCCTTAATTGTATTTATTGAAATTACAAAATAATATCAAAAACTTAGTATTCATTCCTATTCTTTCATCTAGCAGCAACTGCTTTTAGATACTACAAATTGGTTTATTTGCTGTTGTTATACATTCAGAAAGCAGCTGTTTCCTCTGTTACATCTTAACAGCACTCCAGTTTACATTTTGTTTACACATATCAAGGAACCATAATCTTCACTTCTGTGATCTTGTAAAGCTTGCAATATTTTAATTACAAGGCTTAATTTGACCAATATGTATACAAACTATAAAGTATTATTTCTTATTTAACATTTTTTGTTTGTAAACCTATTCTGATTTTAAAGCATCTCATGCATTATTCTTAACTTCTGAAGTGCTAACAAACTTTTAGTAGTTTTACTTAACTTGTATACGGTTGATTGGTTTTTTTTTTTCCAAGCACTAAGACAGAAATTACTATCTTTTATCAAGAGCTCTTGAAGCATTGTTTTCAACCTTTTGGTCCAGCAGAGAACTTTTTTCTCATTTAGAAATACCCAAACTTTTATTTGGCCAGAGCAAGGGTGTTTCGTAAAATGCTTTGTTTTCTTGCCACAAAAACTCTAGGAAGCCCTGTTACGAAAGAAATGCTGTCAAGTGGCTTTCCTCCTGCCTTTATCACTGATGTTCAATAACCATTCAAAACTTACAGGGTCAGGTAAGAGCTTTCTTCATAGAGCAGTGACATTATTTCTGGTTAGCCTCCGATATGTTATATTTGCTGAGAGCTCAAATGCATTTTTCATTTGATTTTTTGTTTTGTTTTGTTTTTGTTTTGTGGTTCTATCATCTTTTACAGAAGGGATTTTTTTTTTTAAGTTTAGTTTAACCAACTAAATCTGCTGATGGATCCACTGAGCAGTTATTCAGAAGTGTTTGCTAATGTGTCTTGCTTTATGAAAATATCCAAAATAATTGGATTAAGAATGCAGCATGCAAAGTATTTTTCCAATAGCAATATTTGAAAAATCTATGTGTGAATGGTGCTGTATGCTCATTGTTGCATATATGTGTGTGTTTTAAGCTACAACAGCTTAAGTGAATACTTCAACACAACAAAATAAGTACTTGAAGACCGAAGAATGAGCAACTCTGAGTGCTTGGCATATACTTCAGTGCTTCAAAATTACACCTTTACTTGCTTGATAATTAAGCTTGTTATTTCCTTTTTTTTTTTAGCTCAGTCTTTTAAGTATTGATCCTGCAAAGACTTGTGCGTGTGACTAACATTCAATGGAAGTGTTCAGGCAGCTGAAGTTAGGCAGGTTCTTCAGTCCTTGCAGGATTCGGATCTCGGATTCCTTAATGTTTATATTCTTAAGGAATATTTAAAATTTTTTTTGCTGTAATGCAAAATATTTATTTCTGAACATCCTTGAAGTGTTTTTGTTAGCTTTTCTTCATGGGATATTTTAAGTGGACATTGGGAAAATGTAACTTTTGTTGGGGGAGTCAGAGGAAGGGAAGAATATTGTAATGAGTGAGGGGAAATGAATAACAAACTCTAATACGAGATTTCCTAAACTTTGCCAACAACAGAAACACCACCATATTCACCAACTTTGCTGCTATGTCACTCTTCAGTAAAAAATAAAAAAAAGCTACTTACTATGAGCGTTCCAAAGGGAATATATGAAACAATGTTTTGATTGCACTAATTCTTAGTGCTGTAACTGGTGAAATGGTATGAACTATCTTGCAACACCCTGAACGCTGTCAGTGTTTAGGTGTTAAGAACCTGATTTATTTTACATTAGCTCTTAAGCAGACACATTCATTTGCGCATGTTAGTTATAGCATTGACAAGTACCGTAAGCTGTCTCTTTAGAATTAGTATTATCAAGAGGAAGCTTTTTTAATAACCTCTTCTTAATAAATTACCAATAGTGAGGAGCTGACCCAAAACCTGAGGCTTGTCTTCATGCTTACCTGTCTTCATTGCTTCTTTATAATTATGTGCATTTCTGTGTGTGTGTGTGTATATATATATCATTCACTGTGTACGTTCATACTTGTTTCTGCAGTAAGTTTGTGACTTCCTAGGAATCAAAACTCTCAATTGGGTCTTTGTTTCTGTGGGTCAAAGATATACCTGCCTGGTTCTCAATTTTTTTTTTTTTTTTTAATTTTATTTTAATACCATACAGTTGCCTCTAGAGACTGAAAATCCAAAGCAGCTAGAAATGTGTTGAATAAAAAATTAGAATAGTGACATCTGTGTTACATAAGATGTTCCGAAGTCAAATATGTTCATGATCTCAGAAATAGTCTCTAGGAAGTTCATGTTTGTAACTACTACTGTGGATCATCTGTTTTACTGCAAAGAAAAATGCAAGCTATCTTCTGTAAATGTTTTACTTTGTTTAAATCACTTCTGCTACCTGAACAGAATCTGCTATTACTTGTTAAGCCTTGTAAGATTAAAATATTAAAATATGTAATTTGTTTTTGTTTCTGCATTGTAGGTTTTGACTTTTGCCTATAAGCACTCATTGGTAAATAAAATGTACGGGAGAGGTCTCAAGTTTGCCACAAAACTTGCAGAAGAGAAGCCAACGAAGGACAACTTGAAAAACTGCATTCAGGTAAGGTGTATTTGGTAAAGTAATGGGCTATGTTCACGCTGAGTAAGCTTTTAAAAGTAAGATACAAGTCTTTTTGAATTTTTGATTCCTTTTACACTGTGAAACTCGCTAAACTTAACATTTTAACTTCATCCAGGCTTTTGTGGCTTGGCCTCCATTTTTAATAGTGATTTCCTCTTTCTTTTTCTAGAATAGCTAGTTTGTGAGTAACTATCATTTTTAGCAGATTTACTTTCTGAAACTTACATTGGGGCATAGAGAAAGTAGAGACAATTTAGCCAAAGATCATCTGCTTATTTAAAATCCCATTATGTTGCTGTTTAACCACTGTTATTTTTACTATTATTAATCACAGTTATTGCTAGTAGAATATAGGTGGAGAATTAATGGGGATTACTGAACTCCTAGGACAAAATTTTTGTGCGTTGGGTTGAAAGACTGTAGATCATATAGAATTAATTACTTAGTCCTGAAAGGGGAAAAAGAAAACCAAAGATCACCAGTTCTCCAACCCGTTATCTTTCTGATAATAGACATCTTTAGTAAGATGTTGATATCAATGCAGTGTTTGTTGGAAGGATTTAGATTTTCAAAAGAATAAGACCCTAGAGCTTCTCATTTTTTTTTTTATTGTTTGCTTTTTTCCTTCAGCTAATGAAGTTGCTTGGATGGACTCATTGTGCAACTTTCACTGAAAATTGGCTTCCTGTCATGTATCCACCTGATTATTGTGTATTCTAGAAAACCAACAATTGTAAACTTAAAGTAATTTTATATGGGGCAGGATATGAAAAGATAAGTTTGACTTTTTATTGGAGCGCATGTTTTCATTACTGAATGCTGATTATTAAATTGTGTGTATTTATCAGTAATGGCACCTGGGTACAGCTTAATACCTGTTAACCTAACTCCTGTCATCAGGGAGTTTCCTTATTGTGCATCCCATTGCTGGCAATGGATGTGCCAGAACTGCCAACACCCAAGGATTTGAAATTAGGCTGGAAAGGCTTACTGCATGCATGTTAGGTTCTTAACTGTTACTTTTAACTGCAAACCTGTAAAAGCTCTGTATTTTTTACAGTGAACTGAATTTTAACATGTTTGATCTTAATTTCAATTGTATGAAGGCCTTAAAGCTACTTCAAGAGTAGCTAAAATCTTACTTACTAGACTAAAGTAACGGGACGTCATTACCTGTATTGTTTGCAAGAGTTTACATTTAATTTTTTTTTTAAGAAAAATTCAACCTCTCAAACTGTTACAATATGTAACTCAGAATTGCTGATGCATAGGTGCTCTTGTAAATCTTCATTTTGGAGTGATTTCAGGCAAACTCAAAAATCCATGTGAAGTTGAGTATCAGGACAGGCTGATACATGTATAAAAGTGCCAGACAGTTAAATCTTGATCAGGTATTGTAAAGCTATACATATATGTTTAATAATGTTAAAAATGTAAAACACAGCAGAATAAATGTGCAAAGTTGAAGATCAAAAACCACCATGTGCACTCTGATACTTTAAAAGATTATTTTATAATTAATAAAAACAAATAATGAAGCTGAAAATCGTATTGGTTTCTGAAAGAGTATATAAATGAAACTTGCTGAAAGAAAACACCTTACAAACAACAGAAGTTCAGTGCAGCCCAGAAGATTAATGCTTTCTGTTAAAGTCTTTTCGCTATTGCTACTAACGGTGTTCCTTCAGCGGAGTGAAATTGGTCTGTTTGAACAGGTCGTACGTATCTACCAGAGACAAATTGCTATATCATTTGTCTTGCCAGTTTTTTCATAACTTGTAATGCAAAACTCAGATACAAGTGCAACTTCACAAACATGGATGCACAGAAGGTGCACCGTAATGCTGCAAAACATTCCAAACTGTAAGGTGCTGCCATGAAATCAAAATTAGTAATAGTTTTCTCTTTAATTCTCTCTTACTGTGGCTTTAAGCAGCTTGACATTTGATTCTGGAAATTCTGCTAGAATGGTTGTGTTAAATATATTGCAAAGTTTTTCCAAAAATTCATAGTCTGTACTGAATCTGAATTTATTTGCCCATAGTAATACTGTTCCTGGCTTACAAAAATACACCATTGTTGCTAGCAGGGGGTCCAGAGCTGTATGATGGTATACCACATCAGTTGCCAGTATGAAATCATAATGGTAAGTTGATACAGGGAAGTCTTCGTTGAGGCCTTCTCCCCATACCAGTTTTCTCACTTCAGGTTTGTGCGTATTCATGTTCTGTGTATTTCTTGAAATATTAAATGAGAGATTTTCAAGAACTTCAGGCAAATCAGTAGCTGTAACGTAAGCTCCTAAAGAAAACATGATTTTGTTTCAATTCATAGGTATGTAGTTGAGCATATATATATATATAAAAAAAACTTTGTCTACATAACTTCCCCAGCTTCCCCCTCACCAATAACTAGGGTAGTTACTTTATTAACAAAACAGTATTTTTCCAATAATTTTCATTTTAAAAAAAGCAGTGACAAAGTTTACTTCAACTGTTGCTTCATTGCCTTAAAGTGACAGTGGCAGATCTAGATCATCTTTCACGAGAAATCCAAAAGGAAATACAAATTTACTAACCTAAGATACAGGCCACAATGGAAACCAAGCCTGTTCCAGCGCCAATTTCCAAAACTTTTTTGTCTTTGAGGTTGAATTGTTCTTGATTTGATTCCAGATACTGAGATAAAGCCAGTGCCTAAAACAGTTCACACATATCCATAAAAGGGTAACAGGTAAGTTGCACAAAAATTCATTAGATGTTTTTATACAGGTTTTTTTTCTTTATACAATGAAAAACACTCAAGGCTGTAACATAAAAATGTACTATGGAAAGAATTATCATGTGTCCTGTTTGTTTTATATATACATATATATATATAAAAAATTTAAACAGCTTATTTTTAGTTTTAGGTTTATGGGATATGGATTTGCTACACACTTCTGTACACTGTGAGTCCTCTGACAGGTCAAGATAGTCAGTGTTTAGATGTGAACCATACAGTTAGAACAGCAAACAAGAGGTTTAACGATATGTAAAAAGTAATGTTCTGGTTTATTATCATAAATGTTATGGTTTATTATCACTATCATAAAGTAGATTCAAGCTTCAGCAGAGATTTTTTTTTAAAACCAATTTTTTGTTGGTTTGTTTTAAATTTTTTTAAAGGAAGTATTAAATTTTTTTTATCTACCAACTCAATGCTTGTCTACTGATAATAGTGTAAACTTTAAACAAAAACAAAAAAAACCCCAACTGTACTGTATGGAAGTATTGCTTATCAGACCTTTGTAAAGATCTTATCAATAGAACATAAATCGGCTGTTTATAAACAACGTAAACCAATGCCAAAGAAACTAACTTCCCCCCTTTTTGCTTCTCTTCTTTAGAGTTGTGTTACTGTTACTGTTTTAACTCTTGTGCTTTTCATAATGCAACACTGGCTACCTGCTCTGGGAAAGCTGACAGCTAATGAATCACCAGTCCAGTTTGTGCAACCTCTCGATTTTCTTGGAAAGTTTTACCGTCTGCATTCTGACACCTGACTAATGTGTGAACTGATGATCTGACATTTCAAAATAAGATACTGTTTCACCCACCCATACGCTTTCTTTTTCTCTATTGTTTTGAAATTGACTGCCATTTTCTGTGAACTTTTTCAATAAATGTGGATCTGAAAAATTTTGAAATCCTAATTTTCATGTCTTTGTCGGTTTACCCTCTCTTCCCTCAAAGGCAGTTTTCTCAGTCCACATAAAATTCTGTTTTTAAGAGCAGGAGAAGCAAAGACTGGAGAAGAACTGTTTGGAAGTATGGTTTTCCATACTGCAATGCAACTGTTCCAGCCTGTTCTTTAAAAGAAGCATATTTAATTGTTTTAAACTCCTTTATTTAATCTCTCATAATTTTCTTTTTCAGCCTCCTTTTTGTACTGCTGATTGATTGCTTCCCAACAGTGACTGACTGGAAACATGGAAGAAGCTGAACACTTCTTCCCCAGTTCCCTTTCTTAATTTTTTTTCAATATCTGCATGCAATTTACAAATACCTGGGTGCCACAGTGCTTTTGGCGTGAACTGGCAAATTAGCATAAGGCAGAGCTTTCTGCTGAAGTACTTCGCAACTTCATTCTGCATAGGGAAATGTCTGCTGTCAGAAGTGTCATCTAAGAAAGCTTCCTTAATGCTTGTGTACCACTGTCAGGGTTTTCTCTTCTGTCCTGTCAGCTTTCTGGGTGCTGTCTCACGTACTTACCCCTGGCCATACCACGGCTCCAAAGTGTTCTATGGACTCCTGAATGATGATCTGGTGGCCAGCATATGTGTAGTGCTCTTTATCAAAGTAGTGGGAAACTCTAGGGGCCCAGTTCTGTAGCATTTTAAGAGTTACTGGTGAATCTGTGAGAGAAAAGACAGAATTTGTATTTTCATATGCAGGTGTTTATATGCAACTTGTTAAAGAGTAAAAAGTATTTTGTGAAGATAGTACGTAGGCACGTGGACTAGAAGAGCTGTTAGGCCATCAGCCTGGAGACTGGTTGCTGTCCAGGTGTGGATCATCTGGCTGGCCAGGGCGTGAAAGGAGCAATGGTCATTTCCTGCCATTCTGAGTGTTTGCGTGGGCAATTTACAGATAGATTTGAGCCTTTTGGAAAAATCTACTAATTTAAATGTTATAACTTTGCTAATAACAGCTAGAAGACTTTCAGGACCAAGTTAGCTTGTATTTTGGGGTATGCTGTTGTTCGTACTATGCCAGAGTATGCCATGTAGGGGTGTGTGCTGTAGTTCTCATTTGTGGGGCCAAGAGATCTGGAACATTAAGCTTCTTTTTACAAAAGAAGGCTTTAGGATTTATCTCTAACATTGAAGAAAACCTAGCTCTTTTTAGCGGTTATTTTTTAACCATTCTTCTACAAAAGGAGGGTTGTAAGATACTCTTTAAGTTTACGTTGACATATACGGTGCTGTTCAGCGAGTGTGAGTACTACAGTTGTGCTAGCATGTCTCATCATAGCGAGCAGGCTTGAGGGTGAGATTTTTCAGGAGAGCTCTGCTGAACTGCTCCATCTGATCTCACTGAAAACAAGGACACTGTTCTGAATGACTGTGCTGTTGTTGGAAGCCTGTTAGCAAGGTATGCGTAGGTGATACAAAATCGTCTTTTACCGCAAAGAAAAATTGTGCTCTGGCTTGCATGGATTTTAATTGATGCCTGTCTGGAGTCCTTGGTAGGTGTTTGAGCAGCTTCGCCTGTTGAAACTTGTAATACCACAGCTTCAACAGTGCCAGTCCAATTAACGCATCTTATAGTCATATCTCTGATTGTAATTGAGAAATAATTCTTAGCTGTCTAAATAAAATCCAGAGACCTTTATAAACATACATCTTAATTATGGAGATAGTCCTTTTTGTAGATTTGGTCTGATACTAAATACAGACATAAGGGGAAATGGTGGAAAAAAATAGAGATCAAAAGGGAAAGTGACACGGTGACATCTACTACTTGAAGACTGAGAAAAGTGGAAGTATGAAATGCTAGCATGCCGTGGCAATTGCAGTATCTAAGTCGGATTAAACCTGAGTCGGATTCTGCTGTTGATGATGCACGCTTGGAGCTACAAGTGCAGTTTTCAGAGTCGTACTGCTCTTCGCAGGTTTCTTCTTCCTCAGTTTGGCAGTCCATTACTCTTCGAATTTTGTTGGGGAACGGTGGCTGCTGTGCAGAGATCATGGCAAAAGAGCTGAAATGGAAGGGGGAAAATAATGTTGTAAAAGCTTGGGGGCACTCTCTTGTATGAGATACGATTGGAAGAAGACAGTGAGTAGTTTGGGCAGGCTTTGGTTTTGGGTTTTTTTCAATGACAGGTTGAAAGGTCAGGAAGCCACGATGAGAGGTGATGTCCCCACTCCACTGGAAGTTGATGCGAGCGCTTTCTGGTAACACAGTAATACTATCAGAGTTCTTATTTTATCATTTCTGCAAAATCTTAGCATTATGTCACTAAATGGATGCCACTAATCGGTATGAAAAGTAAGCTACTTGCATGGTACCCCTATCAGTTGGAGCAACAGCTGAGAAAGACGAACTGTCTTTTAATGTCTATGACTTCTTATCTGTGTAATTTACCATTTCCCAAAGAACTTGGGACTTGGCATTCCTACGATAAAACTGGTTAATTTGCTGCAGCCGGTACTCTCGATTTTGTCTCCTTGTATACAGTTGCCTTCTCTTCTCTGCCTTTTCCTGCAGAACAGCTAATTGAATTGCCCTGAAATGTAGTGAACTGCAGAGTATGCAGATTGCGGTCAGGAAATCGTTGCAGTGGGAAGTTTGGATCGGTAAGCTTTTTTGGAGAACTCTGTGTGTGTTACGAATGACTGTATCTTCAGTGTACAGGGCAGCACCTGACATAAGAAGGAACTGCTTGATAGCAGCTAACAAGCAGTAAAAGCAGGAGTAGGACTGGATCTAAATTTGCCTGGGGAGAAATATGCCAGTGAAACTTTTCGTTTAACTAGAGTTTTCTTCAGTGATAGCACCTATGTATATGCGCATCCGTGTGTGTACTCACACATGTATAGATGTATAAAGAGAAAAAAAAAGGTTCCTAACTTGCTCTGGCCAGAGGCTGTACCAGTTCACCCTTCCCACGTATTGTGATGGCTGGAGTGTGCTACGTTGTCCATGACTGGCCTTACTCCATTCGGTTTTGAGGATGCATATGTGTTTGCCCTCTGCAGCCAGATGCGCTGCAGACAAAGTGTTGTATAATTGGGGTTGCATCATACTGCAGGCGGCTGTTCTAGATATCCTGGCCAGAAGGGGGAGAGGTTTGGCAGCGGCCGGGAGGTTCAGCAATGCCTGCAGGTAGTTTTTTAAGGAGCAGAGTGACTGCTGACTTGTGTGGGTGGTTGATTTGCACACATGATATTGACGCCATTGCAGTTTTACTGATAACTGATTCATTCCTTACTGCTGCTCTGTTTATTCACAAGGATGGGACTTGTGTTCTAATTGCTCTCGCACTGCGTTTGTTCAGTCTCGGCAGTGATTTTGTACTGTTTCAGAAAAGAGAGTGCTTTAAAGTAAACTGATTTCTGCAGATGTGGGGCTTTTTAATTCTGATTTTATTTTCCTCAGAGGGCCTCCATCTAGCTGGTAACAAGTTCTGGCTATGCACCTTTTGTGTATAATTTGAGATATGATGATGGTAGGTAAGAGACTGAAGATAGTGCTACAGTTAAGCATTCCCTGACATACGAGTGAATGCATCCGTGTTCACATTTCACATGTGAAAGTGTGCCTCCTTACAACAGCAATGGTTTCTATGCAATCTCATGTAATCAAAAGTGTACTTGCAGTTTTCAGCAATGCCTCTTTTTTATATCTTCAGCTAGAATAATGTCTGGTCATGTTTTAATGATTTAGGACATCTCTGGAAAAATATATTGAGACTTGTGTAATTGGCAAGGTGTGTAATGAAGAGAGAAGAATGTCAGAACTGGTGATGGCTACAGCCAGAAAACACTTACGTGAAGACCCAGCGTTCTGAACATTTCACGTTTAAACATGCAAAGCGCTACCTTTTCGAAGTTTGGGTTTGTTTGGGGTTTTTTGTTTTTTGTTTTTTTTTTTTCATTTGGTAAGGCTCTTGTAGTATGAAATCTGTACTATTTAAGTGAAAGGCTGATCCTGAAATTACAAAGTAGGGGGAAACTTAGCATTGTCCAGTACCCTTATATGTAAAAACCAGAAAAGCTTGTTTAATGAGTAAGCTGTTCAACTTGTCAGTTTGGGTAGAAAGCGATCCTTCTGTATTTTTTTTTCTTTGCTTAGATAAGTGCAACAGGTCAAAATTTCAGTGCATACCACAAAATAGCTTGGAAACAAGCTTAGTAAATATATATTTGTTGATCCACTGTTAAGTACTTGCAGTAAATACAGTTGCGTCTGATCATAATAGATATATACCCTATTATCACGCATTCAGTACAGAGTGAATTCTAAATTAAATTAGACATGTTACATCAAATTTTCAAAATAAAAATTGCTATGCTTTCTTGTGCTTTGTCCTTTGAGCTCCTCTAAAAGAGGAGTCTGCTTAAATATTTACAAAGATGCTTTGTTGTTTTTATTAAATCCCTTCTTAAAATGATCAGGAGGTCTAGAAGACGCCTAGTGGTTACACTGGTACTGTGGTGAGACTGGTGTGGCCCTTAAGTCCATCAGTTGCCCGAGTTCCTAGATGGTAAACTGGGGGGATAAAGATTATGCACTTTGCATTGGTATGTCACCTAACACACTGCGCTCTGGTTTATGGCTGGGGCTTCTAGATGCTTTAATAATAGCTTTTCGTAGGTGTAGTTTTTGCAAAAGAGAAAGGTGGAGTTGGTTTTTGGTTTGGGTTTTTTTAATATATATATAGAGAGAGAGCCCCCTGCCATAACTATTAATTATATGTATCATAAACTGGAGTAAAAAGTAAGGCTTTTTTTAGCTGCAATCTACAGGACAGATTTAGTCTTATAATTTCAAGAATTCAAGTATATTAGTATCTTGGCCTTAATGGTGCACAGCTTTATTTTATAATTTTAAATGACAAACTGTACCTGAAGACTACAGACACAAGGGAGTGTTGAGTAAGCTATTTGCAAATAGGTGGTGTTTGCATTATTACATACCCTATGTGTAATATGGTCAAGTTGCTGCTGTGCTTCTAGAATTGTAAATACTGACATTTCTTTAATACTTTGACATTTTTCTGATCCATATTTCACAGAAAATGGTATATCTCTAAAAGCATTTTGATTTAATATAATAATATTGCAACCAAAATCTGTTCCCTTAGAAAATGTTGGCTCTTTCTGAACGTTAGCAGCTGATTTCTTTGCAAAATGATCCTGAAGGGAAATAATCATTAAATTCTGTGCTTTCCAAAGTTTTTAAACCCATATTGACTTCATTAATAGTCTTAAACTGCTGTGAATAAAACAACTTACAAAATCACATTTGATTTCTTCAGAACCTAAGGAAGAAAGAATAATTCACAAAATTATATCTATTTGACAATGCCACATAGAATTAACAAGGTAATTAAACACTGAAGGGCAAATTGTAAGGTGATTATAAACCTTAACGTAACAGCTTATCCCCTATAAGAATAAATTTTGTGCCTCTTAACTTCCAAAATCCATTGCTTGGAAAGAGCTTTTCAAATCTAGCTATGTGGACCCCCCCCCCCCACAAAAAAAAAAAAAAAAAGTAGGTTAGTGAGCAGTACTGTGTCACTGGGTCTTCAGCTGTAAACACAACTCTGCTACTCTGCTGAAATGTGTTTCTCTCACCTCTGCACAAAGTTACTCAGCATAGTCTGTTTTAGTCTGAATTATTTGTGCAAAAGCCAATTCCATGTGCTCACATGGGAAATGCAATTGCAGCGTGTTCTGTGCGAGATAGGGCTTAGCCATGCACTCATACCATACACAGACATCCGTGTTTAATCTTACAGCTCACGCAGTTTTCTCATGTTCTCATGCACTAAATAAAGAAAAGTATTATAAAAGGATGAATATAAATGCTAGGAAGTAAAGGCAACATCAGCGCTAGGAACATCACTATAGTAAACTTATTATATGACATTTGAGTCCACAAGGTAAATGCATCCAAGTACTGACAACCAGCAATGATAGTCGCTCCTCACGAAATAGTAGGGGCTAGGTAAGCTGGATTTCGCTGGCTAACACACTGACCTGAAATATAAGAATTCAGACAAACGTCTTTCCTTTGTTAGTTAGCAGAGAACACAAAGACGAGTCAGACGAGGTTAGCTGGACAGCTGTGTGGTTACCTGCTGTGACAGAGGGCGCTGGAAGTTTCCTGTGGGTGGATGCATGCTCCAGAGGTTTTTATACAGGCGTGCACCTGGAAGGAGTAACTCTCTGCTCCGACCAGTCGGATTGCAGGCTATTTAGAGTAACATTACCAGGCAGCGCTCGAAGAACTTACCGTGTTACACTAAACTCTTCCACATTTGCAGTACAAAATGAAAACACTCTTGGGCTTTGAAGTCCCAAGCGTACCAACCTTCGGAAATAAAATCTTGGCTTCCTCCAACCTCTTGTTCCGTTTTTGCAGATTAAGTGTTCCCTGCGTTCACCTTACGATCTGCAGTGCTGACCCAAAAAAGCAACTTAGCGTGGGCAAACTCGTGCATAAATAATGTGTGTGGCCACTTGGCAGTAGCCCAAACACAGAGAAAAGTTCATGAAGCTCCTACTGACAGGAGAAGGTCAAGTCTTCCTTGCCCCGCTGAGCGTCTGGCTGGGGCAGCTCTGGGTACCCTCCCCTGCCCCGAGTCAGGGAGGGTATGGAGAACCGACAGTCCTGAGGAAATAACAGCTTTCCCGTCGTCTTTAGTGCAGCTCATAACCGTAGGAAATATTATATCTACTGAAAGAGAGAGTGCAAACATGAAAATCACACTTTCATCAGAAAATCTTGCAGTTGCTTGTTTTAAAACAGATGGATATTATAGATGTTGGAGCTAAACCAAATATGTATTCCTTACACATTTCAAGAATTTGAGAGTTTTATATGCATTTACCGCTTTGCTGCCCTTCTGCCCTCCCTTCTCCTTCTTGGAAAAGATTCTGTAGCAAGAAATTTAATTACAGGGCAGAAAAATTTAAAAGGAACTTTGAAAGTCATAAAGCTAGGAAAAAAAAAACCCTGGCTAATTAATGAACAACTGAAGGTTGGCAGTAGAAATAAGGGGGATGGGGGGGGGTAGATTTTTAACTCAATTTATAGGCATTTGCATCTTTGGATGAACAGCTTTTGAATTCAGGTAATGCTTTTTTGAAGAGTGGCAAAGGAAAAAATGAGCCTTTTCTGTCACTGCGGCTGGCTGTGTATTTCACACGTTAGCTACTGCGTGTCTCTAGCAGTCACACCAACTATAGGAAACACTTGGCTGCTCATTCAAATGCTCACCAGTTTTTCTTTCCTCTGAAATTTGATAGTTAAAAGATGCTTTTTTTTTTTTTAATATACTTGGGACCTAGTATTGAGATACTAACTGTATTAAGTTGATACCTAAACGTTGCATTTCACAGGTCCACCTGGCTTTACAAGTAGTGCAAATGAGCGGTCCTGAGCTAGGTCAGTAGCTGTTATTAGAAAGAAAAAGGCAGATATGCCGCTGTTGGGATGACTGCCATACCTTTTTTTAAAGACATGGTCTTTTTAGCAGGCACGTTCCCGCTGTCATATTTATTGTATTTGTCACCGGGGGTGACCGTAGCTCAGACTGGTGCTGCTGTTAAAAGTTCTGTCCTAAGCTTTGGCAATGGGATTGATGCTGAAGGTAAATAGCTTATTTTTTAAATCAGATCAGAGGAACTGGCTTACTCTATATTGTGTCTCTTGTGTAAGCAACTGAAAAGGCTGGCAACTGTAGGGACAGCGTTACAGCTGATTTACAAATCATGTAGGTATGGTATTGTTTCTTGTTTATAAGTGATACAGGAACCAACACTGATACTCTGAAATGTAGCTGTTGTTGACACACATTTACTATATAGTTTCTATAAATGCTTCTTGTGCTACAGTCTATCTCCAAGCATTTCTTGTTTCGCTGAAAATGAGCGTTGTCTGGAGGTGTAGCCCCATGGACTTAAAATTTCTCTAGGCTTCTGTGAATAGGCAGGCTGAGGGGAGTACAGCACCTCAGTTCTATGTGTAAAAGGGTGGTTTTCAGTTATTAATTCCACAAAGCTCTGAATTATTCGGTTGGCTTTTCTGTTTCTGTAGATGCTCATGGGAATTTTGTGATCTAGACCATTTGTGGAAGACAAAACGCAACAGGCTGCCAAATGTGATGAAGTAAATCAAACTTCAAATATTTTTAGACTGTATTTAATTTTAATGTGAGTCGTGTGGCTTGGGTTTTGGGGTTTTTAAGTCTGCTTATATGAAATCTAATTGGTGATGTGGGTGTCTCTCCTTTTCGGTGCTATCAAACTACCAGCAAAGCTGGGAAGAGTATTCTTCCTAACTCTGCCTGTCACTGAACTCAGCAGTAGCATCCTCTTCAGTGTATAGGCAGAGTAGAACTATATTCATATTATTGGATTATAGATTAGAGTGATTTAAATTTAAAAAAAAATTAAAAGTTCCTCTGCTGTTAATAGTAGCGAGCTCAGTGTAAAATTGCTAAAACCTTCATTAAAAGATTGTGAGAAATAGGTGTGAAAACATTAAGGTCTTCTCTGAACCCATCAGGAGCAAGAAGCCTGCCAGATTTGTGCCAGAAGAAGGCAGAGTTAGACCAGAAAAGTTAAAAGGTGTTCTTATCAATGAAATTAATAGTCACAAATCACCAGGACCAGATGGTAATTACCCAGAACTCTGCAGTGAAATTACCAGCTCCGAACCAGAGCGTGGTGCCTGCTGCTGAAAGTAGACTTGATACCAGAGCGCAGGAGGCTGTACAAACGTGAGGCGTATTTCTAAGGGGGCCTGGGAGGGGTCTAGGGAACTGTGGGCCAGTAAGTCTGACATCTGTGCTAGTTAAACTGAGAGGAACGGGGTAGCGTTGGTGTTAGCTGCTGAATAATGAGGCACAGTGTGGAAAAGGAAGAAGGTTTTGTATTTGTTTTGTTCTTTGAAAGTGCCTACAAACATGTGGTTCAGGGGCCTCCAGTTAATACAGCGTACGTGGATTTCCACAAGCTTTTGGTGAGGTCACTCACTAAAGATCCCTACAGAAATGAAGCATTGCTGGGGTAAGAAGGGGGAGTTATCTTTTGTTTTAATAATTTGTTAACAGCAAGGAGGCAATAAATGGTCAGGTTTACAATGTCCCATGGGGAGCCGTGGCTACTGGGTGTATTCCTAAAAGCTAATGGGAAATGAAGAAAGTAGTGTGGTGACAATAATGTAGAATTATTCAAGATGGTGAAAACAAAAATAAGCTGGAGAGTTCCAAAAGGATCTCTGACACTTTGAGAGGTGATAATATGATAAATGAAATTCGTTGCTGACAAGTATAATATATTACACAGGGACAGCCTCTAACTCCGTACCACCTAGGAAAGAGATCTTCATGGCACCAGAGACAGCTATATAAAAAAACCTTTGTGAACCATATCAGTAATCAAAAACATAAAGAGACTGTTGTGTCTAAGAAGAAACAAAAAAACCAAAACAACAAAAAAGGAACACTGTTTTTCCTCTCTAGAATTCAGAGTTTGTCTCGCATGTTCAGTGTGTGATTCAAGTCTTCGATTAAAACATTCAGGGTCTCAGAGCCCCTGCAGGGTTTGCCGCAGGTCCTGGGCGGCCTGGTGAATGACTGACGAATAATGGCAGACTCCCAGTTCTAGAGCAGATTCTCCTCATCCTTACTGCTGGAGGCATCTGCTGGACTTTCCTGGATGTGGAAAGCATGTTTGCATTCTCCAAATGGCAGGGACTTCTTAACTGCTGTCAGCAGCCAGCTAAATGTCTACAGCATGGTGTTGACAGGGCCTGCGCCGTTTGCTGAAGTACAAACAACTGCAAGGTGAAATTTGTTCCAGGTTAGCATCTTCAGTGTTTGGGTTTTTTTTTTTTTCCTATTCCTTATGGCTGTGGGATGAATCCTCAGCTTAAAGTCACTAATACCCAAAGGTAATACTGGTGGCCTTCCTGACTAGCGGCAGCCGTAGGTGTAGAGCAACATAGGATATAATCCTCAAACCAAACCCACTGTTTTCATTATTTTTGAAATGAGAAATCCTTTCTCCTTGGTACAGGCCTTCTTTTGCTCACCTAGCTGAGGTGACTCGGGGATGGTGACTCAACCCCTTCCCTGGGCAGCTTGTTCCAATCCTTGACAAAAGCATTCTTTTTTTTCTTTAATTGATTTAATGTTGCATGTTAAGTTAATCAGGCTTAACCTTCTTTGCGCATAGAATGAGATGACACACATCTCAAAGAAGGGAGCAAAGCAGAGCATTGCCAGATAAGTAATTATTTAAAGCTGTGCTATCACATAGGGGATCTTCATGTTCAGGAGCATAGAAGAATGAAGTAATGCTCCAAGATTTTATGCTGAGACGAGGGACGCCGGGCTGCGCCCGCCTCGCCAGCAGCTCCTGACTGCCGTTAGCTGTGTGTCGTTTGTTTAATGCCTGCCGTGTCCTCCCCTGGCAGTCCAAATGCTGCAGCTCGGTAGCAAAGCTGTTGGGGAAACGAGTGCTGCGTCACTTGGGCTCACTGCAAGAGCCAAGATGGTGAGGAATGGGACTATAAATTGAGTGTTGATTTCCATCATCTAACCATCCTCTGTGACTTAGGCTGCTCTGGATTAGGTTAAAGAGCCTCGTTTATGTGAGAATAGATGTGTTTTGTACTTTCTGTGTCCATCTGTGGGATCTGTTGAGCAAGTGCTCTTCCTGCCTTGCAGGAAAAGCAAGGAGACAGGTGAGTCAAAATCTGGCTTTGGGTGGTCTGAGTAGGACCTCCCTTCACTTGTCTTTAAGTGAAGAGCCCTGGAGTGTTATTTAAGCACACACTCTGTAATACTCTGGATTAGGCTAAAGAGCCTCGTTTATGTGAGAATAGATGTGTGTTGTACTTTCTGTGCCCATCTGTGGGATCTGTTGAGCAAGTGCTCTTCCTGCCTTGCAGGAAAAGCAAGCGAGACAGGTGAGTCAAAATTTGGCTTTGGTGGTCTGAGTAGGACCTCCCTTCACTTGTCTTTAAGTGAAAAGCCCTGGAGTTTATTTAAGCCTCCCTTCACTTGTCTTTAAGTGAAAAGCCCTGGAGTGTTATTTAAGCACACACTCTGTAATACCAGAAGTAACAGTTTCTGCTTTTTTTTTCTTTTCCCTAGTAATTTCCTTCTTGTTGAGGTTTTTGTCCAGCTTCTGTATGTGTCTCCTATCACGGCAAAGACCCGTTATGTAAATGAACACAGGTCACTTAGGTACCATGGACCTGCATGAGGAGATTGGTTAGAGAGGTACAACTGCAGGGGGAAGGCAGCGGAGGAAACGGGGAGGCACACCACGTGGCACCGCTGGATGTGGAAGGTGCGTTTGCCTGCGTGAAGTCACAGGTGAACCAGATCCTTTGCCCTCGTATTCACATATTGACAGCAGAGGCAATATAACACACCCATGGATTTTTTTTTGCAGCTGATTAACTCCTGTTTTATTATAAAGCCACATGCTTCTGCTCCCCTCAGCAATGAGTTTCGGGGATGTCTTCAAGCCTTCTGTACTTAATTTTTCAAAATGTGAAGCTGCTTGCCTTCAAGGGATTGTTTTAGTTTGAATTTCCTCATTAATCTTCGTTCTCGTCTGTATTTGGACAGCACTGTTTTTAATAGGGACAGGTTTTTCCCTTGGTGCCGCCTCTTCCTCATCTGCTTCTTCACCCCGCCTGTTTGGAGATCCGCTGCTCCCTGGGGAAAGAAGTCATTAAAGCTGAACTTTCATCTGAAGTCTCTCAAAGCTTGGGAAGAATTTTACCTCTTCGCTAAGGAGCCCTCTGCCCTTCCACGGGGTGTTGTCTTACCTCCCGTGGTCCCTCTGCCATTTCTCAGCCAGTTGCTCGGGGAAGGACTCGATGCCATCTGCTATTTTTTCCTTATGGCAAGGAAAGAGGACTTGAACTAATTCCATGGGGCTTTTTATAGAGCAAAGATTGTGATGGTCTTAATGTACCGAACTGGAAGTTTTACAGCAGGGCTGCCTTTACTTGATCTGTTTGGGGCTGGTTACTATACACACAAATGAGGGACCAACTTAAGCTGCCTGTGTTAAGGATGAACGCGCCACTCGGTGCTACAGCTTTGGTTGACCGCAGTTACCACCACACAGAGGTAAAACTGGCAGGGCTTTTTTAACAGCCTTTTTCGTGTGGGACACTTAGTTGTCCCCTGTTGTAATAGCATTTGCCTAGGATTAAATTCTGCTGAAGCCAGGGAGAGTTTTGTTGTGGTGGGAGATGATCAAATGGCTGAATAACAAGAATGCAAGATCTGATTAACGGTATCCCACTGAAGAGTCTCCTTGCTTTTCCTCCACTTGTGAAAAATCTGGTATTTCTCTAAAAGGAAGATAAAAATGGATTTAAAGTAATTTCAGATTAATGACTAATGAGTAGCTCAAGCAACATTTACAACTAAGCAATTAGTTCTGCAGCGGGAATTATTTAGAAATTAGTCTTTGCAGACTATTATTAGAAGTAACTTGACCTCGTTAAAAAGCATCGTATGGAAGAGTGTCTATTGACTTGGCAGCCACCTTAATGCAATGTTTTTTAACAAACCTGGCCTTCTGTGAGCTTAACTGTACAAATACAAAGGGCAATAGAAGGTCTGTTTCCTTAACTATTCTGCATGCAGATCAAAAATCTAATGCAAACCAAAGTAGCTCTGTGCCTGAATTAGTCCTCAGGCTTAATGACATTATTGAAACCATAGTTAAAATGTCAGATTGTGACCATGAGGTAAATTTCTATGTCATTGGAGTCAGTGGGATTTTTGTCTTGGACTGCAAGAAATACAATATTTCATCATTTCCTCAGGTTTAGCTGTAAGAGGGCTCTTGTGCATTTGGTATTGTCCTTTTTTTTTTGCTTTTTTTTTTCCATTTATAGAACGAGTTTGGGTGCGGAAGGGATAGTTTGAAGCCTCCAGTTTCACTTGGATTTAATCAACGTCTGCGTGCTGCAGTATGCAATATGTTTGAAAGCTCAGCAGGCTCATCTAAGCAAGAACTGCAGAATTTAATCCTGCGTCACTACTAATGTTTATTTTTTTAAAAAATCTATTAAGCTCCTACATCTACCATTGCATCTTTGTAACTGCTTTCCAGAGCTATAAATGGGCTGTAAATTCAGTACTGACTTACCTGCTGTATCTTGCTGTGCACCTGCTTCACAGGCAAACCTGTGCTGGCTGTCTCTGGAGTAGGAATAGGATGCTGACTTTGCTCTGTAAAAGTCTAAAGGGATCACAACCTGGATATTTAAGAAACAGCTTTCTTCCTCTGACAATCGGAAGTCACCGTTAAGCCCTTCCTAGCTCACTAAAGAGGGAGCTGCTGGCAATGTACCCCTCATGATTTCTTTAGGGCATCAAAACCAGTTCCTGGTTTTGGTCTGCAGAAACACAGGTTGGGCTTTGCTGCCTTTTGGGGATATAAAGCAAAGTTTGACTGTTTGCAGGGGGAGTTTTGGCATTTTTTTTTGTCAGAGGGACACTCGGATCTTGGCACGTTTCCTCAGCTTCACCTACCCTATCGGTGTGTTTTGTGGAGGTGAGAGGCGAGAAGTCCCAGGAGCTTGGCTCCAGGGAGGTAGTCAGTCTTGGCAAACCTTTTGTTGTCCTGCTGCCTCCGCAGTCATGCAGTGTGCGTGAAGTATGTTAGGAATGGCCCAGAGAAAGCAGAATTACGTTATCTGGAAAGTACCAGTAATACTTAAAGCTATGAAAGATTTGCCTGGCAGCTTTCGTAAGGCTGTTCAGAAAAGATATTTTGGGATGACTATTACGGCAAGGTTAAAACTATTCCCTACCAGCACCACCAAAAAGACGAGGGGTCGCTTCATGCATTTTAAGCCAGTAATGGGCCCTGCAAATACTCTATCGGCCTGCTCCCCTCCGCGGTCCCAGACGGAGAGACGGGGTGTCAGTATTCGAGCCTACTTGGGGAAAAAGACAATTACTTTAAAAGCTGTTGAAGGACCATGATTGCAGCATTTCAGCACGGACAGAAGCTCAGAGGAGGGGTGGCCGTGCTGTGTAGGAAATTATCATCAAGTGAAATGTATGCCCTGAGTAACAGTATCCTGCCACAGAGCATGGGCTAATCCAGCACTACAGCGGTAGCAATCCCAGGCAATTACATCTGCTGTTACAAACCCGGTTTTGTGTCCCTTACTCATCCTCTCTTCTGTCCCAGAGCTCTAACCTGCCTGTCTGCAAGCTCATTGTCGCTGGCATGCACGCTGCCTTTCTGCCCCCGCGTGCTTGGGTGGTGGAGAGCGATGCTCATGCCTGCGTGAACAGAGGTGACCTCCTCTTCTGTCACTGCTCTGAGTGATGCCTTTCTGCAGGGAAATTACTATTCACGTATCTCCTCGAGAACGGTGTGCCGTTGTATGGATGCTTTTATGTTCTTTCTCTTCCTGATCAAATACTGAAATGTATTGCTAAGATTGCAAGGAGCGCTCTCCAGCTGTTTCATATGGAAACAGTTACTGTGGATGCTATATAGTAAATGCTTTCCTATGCAGTTATCCATGCATGAGTTACGAAATTCAATTAGAAAAATAATAGTCTTATTTTGGTTTTAATTATCACCTGTTCTGCAATGCAGCTCTTCTAAAGAATGTGGTTAGTGGTAGTACCATGTGAGCTGAGCCGTTTTTCCCTGCAACAACTGCCAACTACAATGACTTTAAAAAATGAATAAACAAGAACTGAGCTTTGCAGTATTGGACTCGTTTATCATAACACGTCTTCTTAGGCCCAGGTCCTTGGTCTAACATTTCAGCGACTCCAGACAGTCATCTTGGTTCAGTTGGTAGCAGCTCAATCTTCAGCAAAGTCTGTCTAAAACACCATCTAGCCAAAAGGAAAAGACGGGAGCAGAGACAAGTAGGAACAGAGACAAGAGACATCGTCTACTATGAACAAGACTTGTTGTTGTAATTAATATGGCTCAACTTTTTGCAAACTGTGTGATTGTAACTTGCATAACTCTGTGTGGTAACACTGGCTTTTAAATACATTATTTCTGTAATATTAATTACTGTGGGTATATCCAGTGTCTGCGTGAGTTCACTGCAGTCTCCTATTGTTCCCATGCTGAGCGAGATGTTTGTAGGTGGGTGCTTGAGGCATCGCTGATCTATCACTTGGATTTGCACATGGTCAGTGCTGGACCCTGCATGTCCTTCAATAAAGCTCCTCCTCTGCTGGAAGCCGAGGCTTCCTCCTCCACCTGCGGGTTTCGGGAGGCGGCGAGCAGCCTGGTGTGCCTGCCCGTTGCTGATGGACGTAATTCTCGCCCAGCTGTTGCTCCTCCTGCCGTGCGCTCGCAGAGGTATCTATTGCAAAGGCACTTGCGACATTTTTTTTCAGTCCTTGCTGACCAGATCCTGCAATGTCACGCAGGCGCTGGGGAGGACACGAGAGCACGGTGATGTTCACACCTTGCTGGTTCTGTGCCAGGTTTGCAGGTTGGCGACAGGAGTGGCTGCTCATGTCCCCCCCGGCAGGGCCTTTTTTTAGGCATTTGTTGGTAACTCACAGTGACAGGAGGAACTGGATGCTCTTCAGGGACCACCCTGATTGGCCTCAGGGCAATACATGATGCTCTAAATCTTAAACTTATATTTAAGCGCCACCAACAAAGAAATTCGGTATCTTAACACTGTGAGCAGACTCATCCTGCTGGAAGTCACGTATGTGCTGAGCATGGATAATTCAGTGTTGGCGAGAAGCTGAGAGAACCAGGGAATAAGGATGGTCCAGGCTCGTGTCTCGGGCTCTGGAAGCACCCGTACCCTTGCACCATCTGTGTATAAATCCTTCTGTCCCCATCTCCTTTCTACAACTTGAAGGGGAAAGGGAGCCCTTTACAAGTATCTCACTATAGCTATAAAGTTTCTGAAACACCAAATGAACGGGCTCTGGAAGCACCCGTATCCTTGCACCATCTGTGTATAAATCCTTCTGTCCCCATCTCCTTTCTACAACTTGAAGGGGAAAGGGAGCCCTTTACAAGTATCTCACTATAGCTATAAAGTTTCTGAAACACCAAATGAAGGATTTTTCTTTTTTTCTTTTTTTTTTTGTCTAAAGGAGTTG
>NW_008794408.1:999194-1000677 GCF_000699145.1 Aptenodytes forsteri | reverse complement strand
AAAATCCCAATGGAGGATTTTTTTTTTTTTTTTTTTTTTTTTTTTTGTCTAAAGGAGTTGCTACTTCTTTTTTTCCCAACCAGTGATAACTGAACTGGTTCAACTGAATCGAGTACCAGGGAAAGACAATTTGCTGTCCCAGAAAGCCTGCATGTATGCAGGGTGTTTCTGTGCCTTTTTTTTTTTTTTTTAATGATGCTTCTGAATTTTGATGCCAGGGAATCCCTTGGCTTACACATGGTGAGTTGAGTTTGAAAGCTGGCTAAGAGGGAGCAGAATTTATCCCCTTAAGTTAAATGATTATTTTAATGAGAGAGAAGTTAAGTTTGCATTTATCCGCAAATATAAAAATGCTCTAGATGGTCCTTGCCTGTCCCTGCGCACTGTTAATTTAAAGCTTCCATTTTTGAAACAGCTGGGATGGGGTTCAGGGATCTCAAATAACAGGTTTACCCAAACCAGTCTGAGCGTGGGTGTCATCTTTGCTCTCCTGTATGGCTCACGTGCTTGTGTCTGGAGCTGACAATGGAAACCTTTCATCATCTTGGCACCGAGGTTTCCATTTCTCCCTGCTACTCCTCGCCTGACACGAAACAGCAACGTGGCATTAGGGGTTTATTGGAAGGGAGTTTGTTACCCTTACATCTGCTCACTGAGATAAAATAAGAGATCGGAACTACATGAATTGCTGTCTCACAATGGAAAGACATGCTCACAAGCAAGAGTGTTTGAGAGTGCTTACATGCAAAGACAATTCTGTATATTCGCCAAGCCAATCTCTTTGCAAAGTCAGAGAAGACACCGTAAACAACAATTAAGTATGGCGAGACATTCATGCTCTCCTCCACCTGAGGACAGTCCTCATTAATTTCTTCAGTCTAGTCCCTCCTGCCACGTCTCCAGTGCAGGTCAAGATTTCTCTCGCTTTCTGCTGTCCCTACTGCACAGAAGCAGAGTAGAGTTCATTCTCAGCCAGAAAGGCCGGCAGACAAAGCCTGTGTACTCCAATGATAAATTTTACCTGAATTACTCAGACTCTCAGTGCACATGGTGCCACTCTGCAAAGTCTATGCTGATACCAAAAAAGAATTTCAAACCACTGAATATTGAAGTAAAATTCACAAATCTCTCCCGGAGAGACTGGGTTGGCAGTAAAAACACAAAAACCTAGCAGCGCAGCTCTAGCTAATAGGAAAGCGCTGGGGGATCCGTGATGGGCGCTGTTAGTGTGAGAGGGCGCAGCTTGCATTACTTTGATAGGATCACCAGGTCAGGGAACTGTAGGACAGAAAATGGAAATTTCAGCATTAGCCTCCAATACATTTTCAAGCTGCAAAGCGGTACGTGGTTGTCCTGGTTTCGGCAGGGATAGAGTTAATTTCCTTCCTAGCAGCTGGTACAGTGCTGTGTTTTGGATTTAGGATGAGAACAAAGTTGATAACACACCGATGTTTTAGTTGTTGCTAAGCAGTGCTTACACTAG
>NW_008794408.1:978442-998776 GCF_000699145.1 Aptenodytes forsteri | reverse complement strand
GAATCGGTGCTGCCCCTGCGAGCCGGTGGTGAAGCCACCGCAGCCAGCAGACGTGACAAAAGTCTTGTGAACGACATCAGTGCAGACTTTGGCTCTCCCCTTCCCAGAGACGTCAGAGTGCCCCTGGCGCTGACCATACTGACAGCGTCCTCCCAGCCATCTTCAAGACACTATGGGCAGGATGCAGTGGCCTAAATACGGGTGCCCAAAGCCCTCTGAGACACTTCGGCATGTGCAGAGTAATTGTGTGGGTCTGGCAGAGAAGACACGGCACTGTTGGGAGACCCTCACCCTCCTGCAGCAGTGGCTGGAGTCCAGGTGGGGTACCCGAGATTGTACTAGACGCCCGTATTTCGGCCACTTATTCCTGCTGGGGGAGGACATTTGATTCCAGGTGAGAACACCTAAATTCAGGCATCAACATGGGAGTTTGGTTCACTCCTGTCCACGGAGATATATTCTGTATAATCGATGAATCTAGAAGTAATTAATCTCTCTAAAACTGGGATTCAGTTGCCTAAAAGCAGGTGTCTAATGCTATTTTAGGTGTTGTGGAGTATCCTGGTTGGCATCCTGTTGCTGCACCAAAAAGAACATGGGCTTCCTCCACCTCGCGTCGTGTCTGCCAACCCCGTGTGTCTCATCTGCCCTGGAGTATCAAATGGCGCGAGGAGCCAATGTTAAGGGAATGAAAGTCCATCCGTGCTGGTAGGACATCCGAATCGCCCTCCAGGCTCCTTTGACTGTATCAACCAGATCTCTGCTGATTATAGGAGGAGCCAAGATACTAAATTTTAAGAGAAGATATAAGCCTGACTCCCCAAAATAAAGCTATCTCACTGACAAAATCACAAGAGTTGGGACACTGAAAGCCCCTTTTTATCCGCAGTTAGATGATTTATGGGTGGTCTCTGTACCACCCTTCTCTTACCTCCCAAAACAGCGGTCCAGCTTACAGGCTGATGGTTATTTTTAAGTGAGTTTTGCACAGTCCCTCTTGTTGCAACTGTACCCCTGGTATGAAGAGGCCGGATCATCCCCTGTTACCCAGAGAAGGGTGCCAACGCGTTCGACCAGGCAGTCAGCCGCAAAGTATGACATGAGGCGAGGGGCAGACTTAAACTTAGGTCTTCCCCTTGCAAGGTGAAATAGATGGGAAAGCATCTTTTTGGGAAATCCATCGGGTCTTGCGCTTGGACAACAGCACTTAGATTTGACTAATTGTAACTATGGCCAGCAACTGACGAGATGGAGATTTTACCACAGAAACAGAGCTACAGGGTAGATTTTCCCAGAGCCAAGCGGCAGCTTAGGGTGGAATTCACAGGATATACATTTTTGGATTTAGCTGCCCAAGTGGGGCTTACGATTGCCATTTATGATTTAGACTTTTTTCTGTCTGTGTCAACCCTTGGGAGAAATGACAGGTAAAATGGGAAGGAAAGCATGTCCTCTCAATCAGTTAAGTTGAAAAGAATTCTCTTCCCAAAAGGAAAATAGTCTCTTTCCTCCAATCTCCTCTTCTTGGGGAAGATATCTAGGTAAACTTAAAAAGGTTTAAGAGCTACAGAAAAATCTGCATAATTAATATAATTTTTTTTTAATTTTGGCTACTAACTAGTAGCTGTACTTGTCATCCATGTAATAATCTAACCATCATGTAGCATAATTTCCTAGAAATCTCAGAAAATTGGGTTGCGACTGCTTGTACAAGGCCATTCTTCCAGCCCAAGGCAGGAGCAACTATCCTAAACCCTTCCTGGCAGAATTGGGTTGCGACTGCTTGTACAAGGCCATTCTTCCAGCCCAAGGCAGGAGCAACTATACCTAAACCATTCCTGGCAGATGTTTGTTTGCTCTTCAAGACCACCGAAAAGACGCAGCCTGCATTTTACTGAGGTGTGTGATGAGCAGTGGATTGCAGATGCAGGGCCTGGGTGCAAGGGTGAGAGCAGGTTTGCACGGCTTGTTTTTGTACAGCCTCCGGTTGAAGCTCCAAGTCAGAAGATCACTCAGCTGTAGCACAGTCATTAAGGACATTCCAAATCCCATTAAATCCCATAAGATTAAATTGAAAAATATATGTAAGCACTTTGCTGAACGACAACTGCAAATGTGTTTGAGCGTGAGCTGGGATTACTTGCCACCTTACCGTATCACTTGGTGCCTCACTAGGCTGAGACTTACACGGCAAGAAGTCGCTCCAACCCCTTATGAGCCAACAAGTTTCACAGGGAACAGTAAGTGTTGAGTGTCCTCTGAGTCAAACTGTGCTTCTTGGCGAGATTACAGGGCAAATGCTCATTTAAAGAGAATAAATAGCACAGGTAGACAGATAACGCTACTCTACTCCCACCTCCACTAAATTTCAAAACTATTTCTAAACTGGAAAGTGTGTCTGTCACCCGCTGGTGCAGATATCTATCCTGACAGAGGACCACAGGGAAGGAAACTTCGCTTTGGCATGGTTTTTTTTCCAAACTGCATCAGTCTGAAGACCGGACAAGAATGTACTCACCCCGCAAACCTGGAATGAGATCCTGCAAACGGAGCTATATCCAGAAAAGTTTTATAGACTCAGAATTATCTCCGGCACCTGTGCAGGAAACATGAGAAAGGACATTCTCTCTCTGTGCTTTAAGATGTTGCTAATGAGGGTAAGGTTGCCTCCACTCCCTCTTGTGAACTCCCCCACGCGCACTCAAGCTATTCCATCGTTTCAAGCCCTCCCCTTCAACACCCAACTGCCAAGTGCTCTTTTCTAAAGGCTGCCATCTAACGGGTCTCATGTGCTGTAGCGCACCTGTAAAAGCGGGAAGACCTGCCTAAGAGCATTCTCTGTGGCACCTGCCACCATTCTCCTGTATAAAGCCAGATCACCGGTTTGTGTGCTGTCTGATCAGAAAAACATTTCTCAACCGTTTCTCTGCCGCTCGACTGATGGGAGAATTTGGGACCAGTCGGTCATTGCCTTAGTTCTCGGTGATAAAATGCATCTTCAAAGAGCAGTGCTGGCATGACTATTTTGAGCATCGTAGCGCAGCTCTTTTCAGCCAGCTGCTATCCGGGACAAGGACAGCAATAGCCAAAGCCATCGGAGTCAACTGGAAGTAGCCAAAGCAGCATGAAAGCCCTTAAAAATAATAGCACTTTCAATTATTTTTTTAAATGATTGACAAAACAATATAGCCTCCGTTGAAGGGGACAATTTCTGCAAACGCACTACTTGACTCACAGAGTTTTAAAGGCTTACTTCTGCACTTCTAATTTAACATCTAGCTATGCTGTTCTGATTAGGAGAAGACCTGCTTCTATGCTCAAAAGCTCCTTTAATAAGGATTCGATTTGTTGGGTTTAAATTACAGCTCACAAAACATCAAAATTCTTACCTGCTACTAAGCAATACATAATAAACAACAGAGGAAAAACATGCATACAGCTAAGCTTGTCGTGTGTAATATTTATCTTTTCGTTTAAATTCACCAGTGAGTAATAGTGACCTATTATTTAGGAGAATGCCTTGCCAGTGTTCGCTAATCACTCTTCATAACAGTAACCGATACCCTGGATGGTCCAACAAATTGTAAGTAAGTCAATCTTCAGGTTCAGTGCAAGGCAATATCCTGAAAGAAAAATTACTTTGGCAGTTTGTGATCAGCAACTTGAATTACAGCCTTGGTACTCTGAGCATCACACCGTTTCATTTAAGAAGCATGACCACATGTTTGCAAAGTGAGGACTGGTTTTTTATTTCATTGCAGAAGCCAAGTTAGAAATCATAAAGATAGCATGATAGCAACAGCCTGCCTCATCCAGGGGAGGAAAAATCAGAAACTAACTGTTAAGTATAAGAGGGAAATAATGATATATATGTATAATGTTTTATATCACATATATAATACCAATTATAACATTGGGCAGATGATTGTTTTATAAGAGAGCTTCTGTGCTTGTTCCATTGCTCCGATCTCTGAATACAAATGTGGTATTCATTTTTTCCCATTCCAGTTCTTACCAATTTATTGGAAACATTTAAATGACTGGTGTCCCCTGTCTCTAGAAAGGTCCCTTTGATATATTTGGGGCTCTGCAGCATTGCTGAAAGGTGGGACAGAAGAGAAGCAAAGGCCAGGGGGTGCCTCGCTTTGCGTCCCCATTGGTGATACAAAGGACGAGGCTATGACCCTCGCAGGCGCTGCCCTTGCGGCCAGAACTGACCTTGGCTGAGCACGTGGGGTTAACCCCAACGGTGCCCAGCGCGTGCAGGGAGAACCTGCTCCGGTTATTAATCCAGAGGGACAATGACAGGAGCCAAACGCAAAGCAACAGGCCTTTTGGCAGAGTCAAAATAAATTAGGAAAAAGCATCCAGGAAATCCTTCCTCTGTCACCCCTCAGCAGACAAGGCAGGGTTGGGCAGGGAACACCTGGACGGGGTTCGAGATGGCTAACACAAACTTCGTGGTGTGTGCCAGGTGAGGAGCTGCCCAAGCGCAGAAGGGGGAAAGGTGAGCTTTCCTGGTCTCCGGCCATGCCACCCAGAGCCAGACGGGATATTTCTGACCTGCTTTCTTCAAGGCCTAATTAGCTCAGGCTGAGTTTCCAATGAGCCCCGAGACTCTCCTGAGTCAAGCATCACAACGTCAATCACTCAATCCTAGATCTGACCTACTCAACCCTCTGCAGGACGGGAGGGGACAGCCTGCACGGGCACCTGAGCTGGCTCCCAAGAGCTCTCGAGGAGGGGCTCACCAGCAAGCCAGGGCTCACGGGGAGCTCGGCAGCGTAGCACCCACCTGCTCACCCATCTCCACATCAAGAAGTAGACACCCTCGGTGCAGCCAGCCGGCAGCTCCCCCTCACTGGAAGCAGGATGTTTTGTGATGAAGGAGGAAGAAGAGGAACCACGTTCTCGCTTCCACGCACTGTCCTGTGCTGGCACGGAGGCTCCCACCCTGCCAAGAGTCCTGCAGCTGACTCATTTCAATCAATTCAATGGGGTACTCGCACACTAGGAATGAAGCCTGTGTTTTGAGGGCTTGTCCTCTGCAGGAGAGCTGCAGCTGCCCCTTCTCCGGCCAGATTCAGGAGTACCTGGATCCAGCACATTTGCATTGTACATGGACAGCAACAGAGATGTTGATAAGTCACCTCTCTCGCCCTTTGTTTCCCCATCCTCCCTCTTACCCTGCTGCGTTTCCAGGACGCTCTCCTCACTTCTTGGCTAGGAAAGTCCACTGGCAGTTTTATATGAGCAAAGACTCCTTTCACAGAAGTAGGAGCTTTTCTAATCTTGTCCTCTCCCTGCTTTAAAGACCTGCATTTAGACCTCTGACCAGGTGCCTAATTAGTTGTCGTGGCTATTATGGCATTTCTAGTTCAAGAGGACAGTGAGTAACTCAGGCTGCCTTTTCTGCCGGGCTGCCGGGCCACGGAGAGAAGCGGCCACACCACCTTACCCAGGCATCTCTGTCAGGTGGCTTGAGAATCCAGGCATCAGGGTTATCGGTTCCCTGTGGAAAGGGAACTGTGGTTCCCTGATGGAAAGCCATGACCAAGAACTAGTCAAAAAGTAATTTAAACACCTAAAAAGTGCCCAAGTGCAGTACTTGTTGCATCTACAATAAGATGGCCTCAGCAGACCAGAGACTCTGGCCTTTCGAAGCCTGCTGAATTGGTAACTAAGCAATTGCGTTATTTATTTTCACCTTTCTACAGTCAGTTACTTTCTCTTATTGACTCAAGTAGTGTTGAGTTTTCCAGACTGGGGACCATGTCTGTTTGCCTATAAAGCACTCAGCATAGCGAGCTTTCCACGGCCGGGTGTCCTTTTGTCCCATGCAGTTGCAGATGTCCCATCTGGACAGGGATTTCACCTCCTCCTTCAGACACAGGGAAGGAGAATAGGGAGGCGATGAATCCTTTGAATTACAGACTTTAATATACACGTGCTGTAATGTCTCTGATTCAAAGCCGCCTAGCGCGGTGGGACACGTTTGTGCTGGAATGGAAAGACCATCCTGTTTGTTAGAATGAAGTTCAGTATACAAACTAGGCCTCCTAATTCAATGTTTTTATTTCACTAAGCCAGCACCCCACATTCTAATTCAATAAAGTTCACGGTGGCACAGATCTGGCTTATCACTCGGGCACGTGTAGCTCTAAGCCTCAAGTAATGCATGACGTGCTCAAGTTATGGATGTGCTTAAGAGCTTATGTTTGACCTTGGTCCCCAGCAGCAAACTCCTTTGGATCTGGTGTGGATGTGATGTAGTTGTAAGTAATCCCTTCTTCAGTTAAATATGGCCTGGAAAGCAGCTGTTTAATAAGCTGCAGATGCATTTAGGGGTCTTCATATTTAAGATTACTTCTTATTTTAAAAGAGCCTGGGAGTGTTTATTTCTATCAGAGGGTGCAACTCTTCACAAGTAATTATTCTTATACCCTGGAGCTTCCCAGCCTCCCTCAGCAACTTTTCCTAAAATCCTTTGACTTTACTGTATAGAAGGATCCTGAAAGTGTTGGTAATAATCTGTTCCCTTATCTCAGTGCACTTAAGATGTATAACCCTCGTGGAATAGCCCCGCTATCCCATTCAATGCTCCTGACTATACATATACCTAAGAGAAATTAAGTTTAGGTTGAAATACATATATCCATATGTGTGTACATGGACTCTACACACATACATGCATACACACATTTCTTTAAAAAAAGACCTCACAAAGCCTTTGACACACACCTATTTAAAAACATGCAGGGAGCTTTTTGAACCCAGGTGAACACGTCTCACTTCAAGCAGCCCCGAACACATCTGGATCTTTAACTCTGCGGCTGGATCCCTGCATCACCGGGAAATACGCTGAAGCTGGATACCTGACATGGCCGGGCACCATCAGGCCCGTGCTCTCCTGATTCTGCTCCCCACACCTCCGAGGAAAGAGGAAATATCCTGGCATGGTCCTTCCCCAGGAAACTGAAACCTGAAGTCAGAAGCACATGTTACAGCCCTGCCATTGCCTCAACTACCGACCCGCCGGGATGGTGCCAGAGCGTCGCCTCTGATATCTGTCATAGTATCAGGGGTGTTAACATCCAGTTACAGGAAAAGATCAGCTCTGCAACCAAGGGAAAAACTGATGCTGCCTTTCCGTTGTCCTGGGAGATTTTTGTTCCTGGTAGAGAGGGTTTTTTTTGTCAAGTATGAAATAAATAATATTACTGTGACATGTGCTTCCATTAAATTGAAAACAAGGGGTTCTTTTAATGCATAGACATTCTTCCAAAGAACAAGGGACATCATTGTACACAGAAAGATTTTGCTAATGTATGAGAATGGGGAAATTAAACTGTTTAGCACTATCAAAAACTAAAGTTATCTTGATCAACATCTGAGACCTCACTAAATTTTGGAAACACAATTTACTTTTCTCCATTTTTATTCTGTTCATTTTACATGTCCATTGGCATGGGTTTTTATGCTTGCTGTTTTCAGGGTCCGTGGCGAGCCGCTATGGGAGTTAAAAAGGCTGATGCAAAGAATGGCACCAGACACTACCCTCTGCACGTTAGTATTTAGGATCCCCCTGCCTCTGTGGGGATTAGCTTACTGGTGAGCGAGAAGGCCTTCATGGTCAAAAACACCCTGGGAACAGTCCACTTCCCAACTTTCCATAATAAGCAGCAACGAAAGAACATCTGCCATGTGTACCCGCAGACATAGCTGCTCTCTTCACTCTCCCACACAGGCTTGGGGTGTCCCTGCCTCGACGAGCTGCGGTTCCTTCCCTCACCCCGGGAGGAACTGGGAGATGCTTAAGACATGCTCCCCAAGGGTGGCGGAGGCTGTGCGGTCCCTTTGCAGCGACAGCGATGAGATGGCGAAGTGCCACCTGCGGGGCCAGGCCGCTCCCACTGCTCCCTCCCGCTCCCGTCACCCCGCAGGAAGCTGATGCAGGAAACAGGGTGGGCAGGAAACTAACCCTACAGGGGCAAAACAGGGAATAATTTTCTCCAGCTTTTTGCCCATTCAGTTCCCTGAATGCAGCAAGACTTTCTACGGGAGCATCGTAAAGGAACTCACTGAAGGAATACAGGGGAGAGTGGGAGGAGGGCCAGGCAGACATTGACAGGCGAAGGAGCGAAGTTAAAGGGAGTATAACCTCACATGTCCACCTTCCAATGGGATGTGGACATCTTGTCTCATAACAGGGGCTGCACCACATGCTTGTGACTTTTGGCAGTCAGAAGAAAACGGAAAGAAGATGAACCGCTGAAGACTTGCTTCAGCAGCAGGAAGTCCAGCCCTGCTCACAGCCCCTCCGTGAACTCGCTGCCCGGTCCCCAGGAGGGTGCAGGCAGAGAGTCCTTCCTCCTCAGTGACTGAAACAAAGCGAAAAGCAGCCATCACCTCTTCCTCCACAGTCCGGCCCGGTGGCCTCTAGCCATACCGGGGCTGCCTCCTGCTGCCAAGAGGTTTGTCACCTCTCCTGACTTTGGGCTGGTGAGGACAAGACAGCGGTGCTCACTTGCCCAGAAAAGGAGAGTCCATCCAGGGAACGGGAGCTGTGGGGCACGATCCAGCCAGGATTTTGCGGGTACCTCTCTGCTGCCTGGGGGGACACCCAGGCATAGCCGCGAGGGAGGTCACCTCATGCTTTTGGCAATCTCCTCCACAATCGTTCCCAGCGCCGTCTTCCTTGCCCTTCCTGCAGGCACCTGGCAATTTATTAATCATATCCTGGCATCATTTCGAAGTCTCTGCTAGGCCAGGCAGCCTGAAATTACTGTTTGGGACGTGGTGACAGTAGGGTGGGAGGCTCCTCCAGGGCTAGACACTGCAAGCAGTTAGGGAAGTAGGCCCTGAGAAGAGCTTTGTGCTACACCCAGACCACTCCTGTGTCAAATACGGCCTCAGACACGGTCTCGTATCTGCAGAGCGAACTCACTGACCTGCCTACCTCTTGCTCGCAGAGCTGCCTCATGGGCTGCCTACTAACGCTACGTGTATCAAGCATGGCCTGAGGAGCACACCTAGAAAATCGTGTTCCCCGGGGGACATTGATCTTGCAGCATCTGAATGCTGAGGGCGAGGAGGACACTGCTGCCAACATGCGCAGCCCTGCCCAGATGCAGGCATTTTCTGAGGTTACTCGTAAGCCCCGTGGTGCATGCGAGGATGTGCTGCCCTCACCCCCGTGGCATTAGCCACGCACATTTTGCCTAAGCCGCACACCAGACGCCTTTCGTAAATGTGGTGTCCTTTGCACAAAGACTTATTTATATATTGCTGACTGATTGATCCCAAAGGACTGGGATGTCAGGGAGATACTCAGTACGTGTTTCTGCCCCGTGGATGCGCCTTCAAGCTCGTTACCCTAAGCACTGGTGGCTAGCTACCCACAGCAGCATGGGGTTCAGTCTAGGCTTCAAACCCTACCCCACAAATGAACAAAACAGCTCAAGCCGAGCTCCATGCCGCAACGTTTTACTGGTTTGATGCTACCGACCTAAAGTGGTTTTGAGGGGCTTATCTGAAATGAGGGCACTACAGACATACATACCTCAAGCTGTTTTCACAGCACCGCTGCTCCTTCCCTTCTGATGGGTGCTTTGATGGGGATTTCTGCTGTCTGGGGAATATCTGGAGAATTTTCTGAAGGGAGCAGCTGACTGGCAAGGGATCCAGCCACCCTCAAAGCTGTCATGTGAGATTTTTCACAGGATGCCAGAGAGGGCACTAAAATCAGCAAGATCACAGGTTTTCCAGGCATGGATTCCCAGTCACCCTACCTGTAACTATTAACACAAGCATTACTTCACAGTGAATGAACTCTACCCACTCCCCTTACAAAGACGTGGCATGAGGCTCCTGCAACATTTAACACTAGTTAAGCTCTCAAAATCAGGCCTTAACAAGGCTTAAATGCTGAGTTTGTGATAGACCTTCCAGAGGGAAGTTTATTTCATCCTGCAGGCCTAATATTTATGAACTTGAAAGCACCTCTGGTATAAGTAAAAAGTGCTGTTTTACATGTGCATATGCGTAACTGTATGTTTTTGTGGGTATTCCCTTGTGCTGGTATTTGAGAATGCACCCCATGAAGTTTCTAGTCAAAGATTAAATGGTACAAATATAAACATGAGAAGAGCTGTGGTTTTTTCCTGCTATATTTTATTGTCTGCAATAAGCACATTAGCACTGCAAATGAAGAATGGGAAGCTCCAAAACTGTGAACGTAGCCCACTGATGCATACATATTGCAGGTCTCCATGTGTACCCACAGTGCAGTGGACAGAAAGTGTTACTGATGATCCCTGTGGTCCCTTGAGGCTCAAGATGCTCTAACCAGTCCTTGTGGCTTGGAAAATCCTTTTATCAATTGCCTGTAGGTTAGTCAAGACTTGCCTGCTGTCATACAAATGGTGTAATAAGTGCCCATGTATCTTCCAAAGATGTGGTCTTATTTTTACAGCTGCTTTGGGACTGGGAAATAGAACACCTTTTTCATTAATGTTTCTGTCATTTTCTTCCCTTGCTTTTCTCAGCAGTTTCTCACCATCTCTAAGATGAAGAAGGAGGAAGTCTACACTTACTAGGCCCCTGCAGTTCTGGGACGGACAGACGGATGGATGGAAGGAAGGAGGAAAGAAGGAAAGAAGGAAAGAAGGAAAGAAGGAAAGAAGGAAAGAAGGAAAGAAGGAAAGAAGGAAAGAAGGAAAGAAGGAAAGAAGGAAAGAAGGAAAGAAGGAAAGAAGGAAAGAAGGAAAGAAGGAAAGAAGGAAAGAAGGAAAGAAGGAAAGAAGGAAAGAAGGAAAGAAGGAAAGAAGGAAAGAAGGAAGGAAAGTTGAGGACAGTGTCCTTGGAAAAGTAGAGAAAGGGATGTAACTACTGGAGGAGAAAAAGCAACACTTGATGTATTTGAGGTACTGTCAGCCTCAAACAATAAACTAGAAAACTTGCGAAAGGTGGCCAGAACAAGAACCCATAAGCACAGGAACTTAAAGGAGTACATCTTCATGAAACTGTGAAGTCTCCGTCTTCAGGTTCCCCAGAGTCTCTGGGTGTTTAGCCAGCAGGCTAGTGACGAGACCTCTCAGCAAGGTCTGCAAGTCACCGCTCGGTTTCACACGCTTATGCGCATATCCAGTAGAGCTGGCTGCTCTCGGCTGCTGACTGTTCAACTATTGGCTATCCAGTTTCACCACCTTTGTAACAAACAACTGGGGCCCATCAGTTTCCTTGGGACATATCTGAGGGATAACAATGTGGCATTTCTGACCACTCTGCTACCCTAAAATGTGGAGGTGAGTCTGCAAGAGTCAAAGAATGGTAGAGTTGTAGAAAACAAACTCTCCTCTACAATCCTCCACTGAACAAAGTCAGAAAGAGGACAGAGAGAAGGACAGACAGAGGTCAGCCCAGAAAGAGAACGTCCCAAAATTGCATGTAACATCCTCCAACTTCTTCCTGATGGCTTCACCTGTAGTTACCTGAAAGCCCTGCCTAGTCTCAAGTCAGCACAATCTGCTCAGGCCAAGCCACTTGGGGTGCCCGCAAACTGTGCCAGTCTGCAGAAAATTTGCCTGCCCTGCCAAAAGAAAGGAGAAACGTTCTTGCGAGTAGTTGAATGAACACAGTATGAAACTGTAAGTGCAGTTCAGTATCAAACATTATGACACAGTAGTCGGTATTATACAGGCAAGCCCTGCAACTGGGACTTTGCACATAAATACTTTGTCATATGAACATTAAAATAAATATGCACTAACCTGCACTGTGTGTGCAAACAGAAAACAAGCAATATGTTTCAAAAGAAGATACGTGGTTGGTTGCACGCTTCCCCTTGGTAGAGGGGGAGAGGACAAACATCTGGTGTTAATGATATTCTTTAATGTAGGTATAAGCTTACAGGGAGTGAGAGGGCTAAAGGGACTAAACAGATTACCTGCTGTGTTTGTACTGGCACAGCCTCTTCCTTCCCCTATTTGGGGCTGTGTCACCGCAAACACAAGGACTGCTGCCATAATGTAGTCTTAAAAGTTCTCAGCAGCTACCATAGTGAACATCATACAATGTTGCGCTGGCAGGGATAGGACTAGATGACATGCCTGCCTTCTGATTCTCTATTTTGTACGGTCCCAGGAAAATGCCCTACCACTTACAAGATACATAACTGCAGTGATGTTAAAGCATCTACTGAGATACATTTCTGCTGCATCTCCTTCCGTGGGATCCCACTAATATATAGTGAAAGAAAGATTTTAAGAATTTTAATAGCTTGATGCATTAATGCAAAATTGATGCAAAATCATTATTTTCTTCCAACTCTTATTTGACAAATCAACTGACTGATCTCACCAATCAACTGAACTGACCTCCTTCTTTGCTGACACAAATTCATACCTGACTTCTAGTTTAGACAGGGTACAGACCCCATGAGGGCCTATAATCTCAGCCCAGCATTTAGACAAGGCCAAGAGCTCAAAGCGAACCAAGCTTCCAAGAGAATGACAAGTTAATAAACACAGTTGGCCACCTAAGACTGATTTGGCCACAGTACAACACTGGACTAAATCTGATCTTGATCCAAACTGAGGGCTGATATATCTCCCTTAATCTGGACGTGATTCATTTTCTTAAGGGTCAAAATTCTAAACTCACTGCCCAGAAACCCTGCAGTCATTCCCTTTGGAAAATGAAAAAAAAAAACCCCCGAACCCACAAAACCTAAACCAAAACAACCCCACAGGGAGTAAATATTCCCTTTGGAGCGTATAAATTTGCTGCTTTCAGTCCTTGCAATTAAACCGCAAAACAATTAGCACCATCAATTCCATCCTGCAGATGATCCTTCCCTAGGTCCCCTTTTTACCACCCCTTTCATTAGCTCTGCCCCTGTCCATCACGCTATAAAGCACAAGGCCAAAACCTTGCCGTGTGCACCGGCGCAAGCTGGCACAGGCGTGATGCAGTTTGCCAAGCCTGCCTCCTTCTGACTTTATCACCAACTTGCCTCTTGACTCCAGGGACGGTGTGCCTGATGTCATTGCTCAGACATCCCCTCAGTCTGATTTGCTGCCATTGGCAAAGACCGACAAATTCCCTGTGGAAACGAGTCCTCCAACTTCTGAGTGTAATGTTACTATCCTTAGCATTTTCCCAGAAGGCTGAAGTGCAATGAGCTTTTTTTTTTGCGGTTGCTTTTCAGCTAATGGGATTAATTGCAGAACAGACACGTGAGAGACCTGTGATCTTAGATCCAATCTCCAAAGTAAATGATTAGGCTTTGCTTGTTGAAGTAACCGGGTGATCAAGGCAAGGCTGCGTGTCCCAAAGTTCAAAGGTTAAAACTGGGATGACCAGTCTCACATAAATAAAAGTCGTGTGATGCTACAGGATCTCTGAAGTACTCTCCATGGATGAAGTCCTGTGCTTCATCTTTCTTCTAAACTTATTTGTGTCATATAATCTATTGATTTAGAAGTGCTGAGGAAAAGAAGTGCCAAACACGTCTGGGACTAAAAGCTGTCACGTGGACTCCAGTAATTTGTTGCCCCTGCAGCATCTCATGGAAGATTTTCCACTTGGCACTAACAGAGTCCTTGTAAAAGGAAGGCAGATTTTGTGACATGCAACCCATAACTTCAAGTGGAGGTCAGGATACCTGACATGGTTAACTTCACATAGCAAGAAGCTCAGAAAAGAAATAGGCCAGGACACATTTAATGGTGTACCAGAGAAGCTCTTACGAGGCTCAGCTTTATTTAAAATCTGGATTTTAAATGAGCCACTTGTACAATGTGAGTGTTACTACCTGCACCATTCCCAAATCTTCTCTTCCAGCCTATCAAAGTCTTTGCAATGGCTGTAAGAGCCATTCCTGTACAATTTTGTAACAGCTTTGATCTATAATTTCAGCCGAGTTCCAGATGACTGACCCCAGCATGAGAAAAAAACTAGCCTAGTCTGACCAGGTCTTTCAGCCTTATTCAAAGAGCATTCTTCATTTGGTCAACATACAATATTCCATTTTCTACGCATCTCTTTCGTAGATTTTGCAACCAAAACTACAGAGCACAAACAGGTGGGGTAGCGATCACTGACACCATGCTTAACCATTGCTTTTCAGGTAGCTGTGAAAGTTGTGAAGCACACTTGTAAGAACTGAGGTGACAGTACAGCTGATCGGGATGGGAAGCTCCTGAACAACATTGTTTCTGTCTGGCCTTTCCCTGGGAGGGAGATTGTGGAAAAGAAAGGAGGGTGAATGTAGGACAGCTGAGATGGAAAAAACACAGTATACAGAAAGTGGGGAGCTTCTGCTCAGTTGAGAGTATGGATACAAGGACCCTAGAAAAGGGTAAGGGAAAGGCTTTTCGGCTAGTGATGTGGCTGAGAACGCAGGAGGGCTGTAAGGCAGGACATTGTCTCTCTACAGTTGATTTCTCCTGTACTCAGAAGAGCAGGTCTTGTAAATAAAGACATTTGCACCAAAGATACTTGACTCCAAGACAAATGTCATCTCTTCAGATATGCTCAGACTGGTTTTAGATATGGCAGTAAACGCAAGACTTCAAGAATGCCCACCTACTTGGACTACCAAGTGCAGCAAGATGTGAACTCCTGAAAGCACTGATGCGTGGAGCACACGCAGAGATGAATTCAGTAGTTTGCTGAGCACTGAGCATAGGTCTGCATGACACCAGGAGGATTTAAAGTAGCCGGCAATAGCCATGTAAGCGTTCCCCCACGTAAGACTTTGTGCATAGTCAGGTCATGTCCGAACTGTCCTTGGGGCACACTGTGAGCTAGAAGACAGCTCTGAGCAGTACCAGGACTTCTGGCTGCCTAAAAATTAGACCTTTCAGTCTAACTTCAGTTCCCAGGCTCTACTAAAGCAAATACACAATCTTTGTATACACTGAAATCTACTTAAAGATGAACACTATCCAGAATGGATTTGCTAAGTTGTGTCAAACCAAACTATTTTTCCTCCTACCCCAGTGTAGCAGATTTTGTGAACAGCAGTAGACGTTGACTTTCATAAACTTTGCCACTGCTTCCGTCTATCAGACTAGAGAATCGTAATATAAATTAAATTTCCAGCAGCACACGTGCAAAGCCAGCAAACACTTCTCAGTGATGCAAGTGACATCCTATCAGAACAGAAGAATAAATCAAAGAGGGTTCCACGCGCTCCTTTCTGGAACTCACTATGTTTAGAAATGTCTTGGATTACGGAGTAGATAATGTACTTCTTAAACGTACAGGTAATGTGAGGCTGAGAGGGATTGCTGGAATGCTTCGGAGAACGGGGTTAGAAGGCAAACATCTGCAAAAATGAAAGAAATGACCTGGAGGAATGATAACTGAGGAAGGCACAACAGACATCTGCAGAGTCTCAGAGTTACTCTGCAGTTGCTCATGCTCTGACAACTTACGGATAAACAAAGGGCTTAATTTTCTAATTTGTGTGAATCTGTGTGAGCTAAAGGTAGAGAGAGGTGCAATGTCATTTTCTGCATCTTAGAATGAATCAATTTACTAGTGGAAGTGAAAATGGCCCAGGACGTTGCAACAGGATGCAAAATGTACTGAGTTCCCATATTCAGGGGCTGTAACACGGTGTTTATAATTATAAATAGCAATAATCTCCAGATAAGTAACTCACTTGGATGACTGATGACATGACTGCAAAGGGTATCAGTTTTTTGGACTGAGAATTAAATGTTAAAGAGTTTCAGATCTTAACGCAATGTTCAAAATAAAGGTAATCCTAGCAGTGGCAATAACGTTCTTTACCATCCCTAACCATGCTAATCTTCCAAAGAAGCAACAGATACAGAGTGAAACTTCAGAGTGAAAACATACATGGAATTGAGTTCATCACTCAAAGATTGTACCAACATGCCAAAACTATTAATTCTTCCCTTACAGCAGTGGGAGCAGAAAGGTCTGTTCCACTGGCTCCTGGCCAGGTCAGTTCACCGTCAGCCAAGGGGAGAGAACAGCCAGAGCCACCTCCCGCCAGCAGTCCCCCGTGCAGTCCCAGCACACGAACGAGTTGTAACAGCTGTCACTGGAAAACAAAGTGGTTGCATTTATCAAGAACAATGAGGGAATACAAAATCCCTAACAAAGACCCTGAGAAATGTATAGCATCCCAAAGCTGCCATCCAGAAGCACGCGTTATGATGACACCTTCCTTAATTAAACTAAGGACCTTCCATTTAGCACTACAATTACAAAGCCAGAAATGTTCCCAAAGGGTCTCGTGCAGTTCAAAAAGGAAAGTTTTTATGCATTGCACATTTGTTACCTGACGTTATCCGTGCTCCCAGAGTTTGTGATCAATATAATGCTACAAAAAGACACCAGTCCCCCCAGTACGTCACAGTTTCATAAAAATCAGTATCTAACAGATACACATTACAGTAAGTGTGTTACTGATATGTTACAGTATGAATAGGCTAATTAATGACGGATGGACACAATGAGAAAGCTGAGATCACAGGAAAAACTAGAATAATAAAACAATGACATTGTTATCGATGTCAAATGAACAAATCACCTAATAAATACATTTTATCAGCCCGAGTTACAGAATTACCACTAATAGAAATGGTTTCAGTTTGGTTTGGGTAATTCACCTTCTGACTAGCCTAAGGTCCCAAGGGAAGTTACAGCCAAGGCAGTTTCTGACCTCCCTGGCGGGCGACATCCACCTCTGCAGAATGCGAGCACCTGGCTTGCTCTTTCACCCTTCCCGGAGAAAGTCGTCCAATGCAAACAGCCGAGTTCTCCTGCTCATCGTAAAGACATGGGGATTTACACGCGCCATGCTAAAATCCTGCATTTTTCTGCACCTTATAGTGGTTCTGCCGTATCGCCTGCCCATCACTTCCTCCTTCGCAGAGGACCTCAAAATCTTTTCAGACCCTCAGGAAGTACAATACAATAGTTAAAATTAGTCAGCGTTTTGGATATCACTACTTTTTAACTCAGGAAACTCTACTGGCTAACCACACAATAGTTTGCTGATCACTTTCAGAAAATTAGTAAAGGTGCTTTTGATACCTGTGCACACAGCATGTGCGTGTGGTGCTGTGTATCCACATCCTCAGGAAAAGAAAAAATGAAGGGTCTTGGTCAAAAGTCAAGGTCACTCTCAATTTAGAGCGAGAGTTGAACTTTTTAAACAAGCACGTATGTCTCCGGCCTAAAACAAACAAAAAATATTTTTATGTTCTTTTATTAAGAAGTTTGAGAAAAGAAAAAAAATGGTCTGTTTCTGATCCCCACATGCCCTTCAGCCTTTAGTTATTTTGCAGTGAACTGCAGAAAAACACGTATTATTTTATACTTTTATAATTATTTTTATACATTTTTCTAAACAAATCTATTCCAACACAAGATTAGTGGGAAAGGTCATCTCTGTTGATCCTATTGCGCATCAATCTAAGTCTCTGGTATGAAAAGCTGTATTTATAAGCCAAGGAAAAGAACAGGGATTGTCTGATGCACTACCGAAAGTTAACAGGTCCCAAGTTTAGATTGGGGATAATGTCATTCTTTGACAAACAGCCACTGTTTCTTCAAACCCAGCTGTCTTCGGCATATCAAATCTGTCAGAGGTGCTTACAGGAGTGTATAGGTTATTACAACACACAACATATATTCTCATTGAGACATGTCAAATCACGTACCTTTCATAATTCTCACATTTGATGACAAATTTAGATTATTACGCACCATATATTGTTTTCAGAATAAACGTCTATTTCCAGGAGTGATGTAAGGTTAAAGTTATAAAACGATGCTGTGCATCTAAGAAACCATGTTTTCTTAGATGTTTAATTAAAAACACTAATTCAAAAGTTCAGAAAAGATTTATAATTGGTATTTTCAAAGGTGGGAGCTTAAACTTAGACTTTTAATTCATATTTAAGCATGTAAAGAAAAGCATTATGATTTTCAATGACTGCTGGCAGTGAATACTTCTGGATTCCAGAAGAGTTACTCAGCACGCCTGAAAATCAACCAGAATCTATTTAAATGTCCCCCTAAAACCACAGAAACCTAATTTTGGGTAGCTAGATGAGCGTTGCCTTATGTTGCAAAATTAAAAACCAATTCCTTCACATTTAAATCAACAGATTTCATTATATATGCAGAAATTCATAAAACCAGAATTTATCCATAAAATATACACCCATGAGTTGGAATCTAATATATATATATCTAAAGTTCCTAGCCTTTGACATTTTAGCAATACTTGGGCCACTATAAAGGACCCTTATCTTCCAGAAGGAAAGCTATTGCAGAAAAAGCATGGCAAAAATAGACTGCTCCGACCCTATTCCCATGGACCAGAGGATTAAAGAACAACGGTCTCTCCTTCCCCCGCACATTCACACGTTCATTTGCATTGCTCAGGTATTAGCTAGCCTACCTCGAACGCTGTGCTTATGCAGAGACGAGTTTTAAGTATTGAAAGAAGACTGGGGCTAAGAAAATGAACAGAGAAAATAGAAGTAAACTGGTAGCAGCTCGCTGTATGCAGAAAGCATAAGAAAACAGTTTTCCAGTGGGAAAGGGTTACACATGGGAGAGATTTAATAGGATACATGTTCCACAAGGCCTGCTCTGGAAACAGCATGTGAGTAACGAAAAGTAGGAGAAATGCAGCAGGTGGACTAAAGAGTGAGGAAAAATAAAAGAAGAGAGAATGCAAAGATCAGACCAAGAAAGAACCAGACCACCACCAAAAATATAAACTATACCAGACCACGTAAGCATCCATTAAGTATAGGAGAGAAAGCAAAGAAGAAGAAAAAACTAGAAAATTAATACGAAGTTTTCCTTAACTCTCCTTCTTCTTTCCTGCATTCCTTTGTTCTGAATTGAGGTTGAGGTTGTAACTGCTTTGAGAGAACAAATCTTCTTAGTCCCCTTTTGCCAAGTATCTCATTCATAAAGCCTTAATTGGTGTTAAGTATTAATCGGAATAGTGTGATCTCCACCCAAGATAAATTAATCTGGCATTACTCTGAAGCATTTTCTTTCCCCTAGTCTGCTGGACTCCCCGAATGTGAGCTATGGCTCAAGGAGCCGCTACCTCAACACCGTCTGCAGTTCAGCTCCCAGTGACCTGAAACGCGTACAACGCGTACACGCAGGCTGTGCTGGTGGCTTTCACTCAGCTTTACGCTTCCGCATCTCACTTTAGCTTGACATTTTTTAGGCAAGGTGGAAATTTAGACAAATAAAGCTTCCTGTCTTTTTCAGCTTGATTACAGCTAAACTTCTCCACTTCTGTCCTTAACACTTACATTTTTACGGTAATAAGGCCCGGGCCGGGAAATTGCCTGCGAGGCTGGCAGTCCTCAGGCGGCAGGGGCGGTCACTGAGATAGCGGGTACGTCCGAGCTGCTCTGCTGGGTTTTCTCAGAGGGCCGCAGTATTTGGATCCCAGCGTTTGACAACATGCAGCCGGCAGAGTGATGGCGAGACACTCGGAGCACAAGCCAGAGCACGCTTATTTTCCAGCAGGTGAACATGTGAAAAACAAAGTTCCACCTGGTGATGGCATCTTCAGTCAGCTAAGTAATAAGGCATCCTAATTTATATGAGTTTTATAAACTGATAACGGAAGAAAACATGGTATCTGATTATATACCTTGCCATAGAGGATTTTAGAAGGGTTTTTTGATGTATCTGTGAAATACCCAATATATAAATACCACCAGCATTGTTGTAGAATATTGGCGCTGTCTTCCATCAGTTAAAGGCTGTGTTTTGAACACACTAGTTTTTTTTATTGTAAAGCACAGCCCAGGGGACCGCTGTATGTCGGTACCTAAAACACCAGCCATGTAGCCTGCCTCTCCTGCTTCTGAATGCCACGTAGACCCAGTGTGCCGACAGCTGCCAGAAAAACCACCCGATGTCGCTCTGGACATCCGACTCATAGTAAGGGTCGTATCCGTACTCCTTGAAGTCGGCAAGAACCTGATTTTCCAAGCGACTGCTAAGCAACAAGTGCCTGCGTTTCTTCTGAATTACCACTAGCAGACTGTATTTTCCACTTGTGGATGAATAAACACTCTTCACGGGCAGTGGCGTGAACTCTCCAAACAGCATAGCTCAGACGTAATTAACTCAGCACCTACATAACCACCATTTTTTAAATTCCCTCTCCAGTCACTATGATTATTAAGACGTTTCTTCTTGATAGACCAACAGTTTTTAAAAACGTAGTTACTAGTGCCCGATGCCCCCACGATGCGCGCTGAACCACATAACCTGGTACTTCAGGCACCGTCGACACCC
>NW_008794408.1:957619-976953 GCF_000699145.1 Aptenodytes forsteri | reverse complement strand
TCTAAGGATCTAAGGAACCCCCGTGCGGGGGAAGGGGGGGGGGGTGGGCGCCTCTGCCTTCCCAGGAGAGGTGTAAACGTGGCTGGGTGGGCGCCGGGCCGCCGGGTGTCTTCACTGAGCAGCGGCCTGGTGGTCAGGGAGCAGCAGCTCTGGCTGTTCAGGCTTCTGCCCGTCTCTGTACACACGCGTAGGGCTGCTGGCTGTCCCGCAGGTCTGGCTGCCGCTCGCTGGCATCCTCCACCCGTTTCAGCTGGGCAGAGACTGTACAGGTAGCAGCTTCGTGAGGCCACTGACAACCTCCTCCTTCCCTGTGCGCGGTGCCCCTGTAGGACCACTGCCAAGGAGAGCCTTTGGGAGGCAGCGGTGGCACGAAACAGTGTTTCATCCCAGCCCCAGGGTGTTTTCCTTTTTGCTTTCAGAAGCTGCAGCACGTTCAGGGCCACATGTGCTGTCCAGTCCCCTTTCATTCAGCTCAACATCGGCTGGTCTTGTGTCTCGTTCAGCTCCTCCTGATGTCTGTCGCGACTGGAGGTCCTCCGCCAGCCTGAAGCTGGCTTTGTCTGAACTTGTGCCGTCTCCCTCCTGTCCCTGGGGAAAGTTCAGTCTTTGACTCTGTGCAGGCTGCCGCTCCGCTCAGTGGTTACCACTGTGTGATTCGGAAATGCTTGCTGGGCTGTGTCTTCATGTCTTCTATTTCTGTGGTTTAGGCTGCTAGTTAGAGAGTAAGTGCTTTGCTTATCTTAGAGTGTCAATTATACAAATAAATGAAATATTTATCTTGTGGCATCTGCCAATATTTATTATTGAACACTTAATGAAAAAAGTAATTCCTGTGGTTTTTTTCTTGTAGTTGCATGTAATATCTAAAACTAGTGTATTCAAATCCATTTTTCATAATACTCTGTTTTGGTCTTTTCCCTGTGTAATCAAGCTTGTACATGGATCCTACAGCTACAGGATTAAACAGTTGCTGTCAGCATGGAGTTCTCTTAATCCTATATACTCCATATGGCTCTATAGACCCAAAGTGATTTGGTTGTAATAAATCTTTAGAAGCTTCCTTAATTCTTTTATTTAAGAATGTCTGTGATAGATGGGAGATAAAAATACTTTTTCCACTACAGGAAGCTGTAATTGTAGAAGAGTTCATATTTCCTATTTATTTTTAAGTCTTAGAGAAGAGTTAATTTTTCTTATTGTGGAAGACTTAATATTCAAGTCAATTATGGTAGTTAGCTCTTGAATAGCTACATATAGATATATAGAGAAGGTAAGAAGCATTTCAGTTTATGCCTTGAAGCATCCTTTGAAGCTAGGGATGCTTCATTTTCTAATGGAGAAAATAAAGTGTGGAGTGATAAGGTGACTTGCCCATTATTGCGTGGAAAATCTTTGAGCCAGAGGTAGAGTTACTCATTTAGTGCTCTTAAACAGAAGAAATAAAAGTGGACTTGCAATTTGGGTTTCTTTCTTAATTGTCCGATTTTTCTTCATCGTAATGTGTAGACTGGGAGCATGCTTTCTTTTTTTTTTTTTAATTACACTGTTTTTTGTTTCTAGGTTAAAGTGAAAATACCTTTTGGAAACAAGTATCTTGATGCTATCTTTTCTGTCCCAGAGAAGAAATCAACATATGGAGTGATTCTTACCCATGGAGCTGGCGGAGATATGAATTTCCCTCACTTAGTGTCTTTGGCAGCCTATCTTGCATCCCATGGAGTTCTGTGCCTGCGGTTTACTTGTAAAGGCCTTAACATTGCTTATAGGACTAAGGCCTTCAAAACAGTTGTGGTAAGAAGTAAAATTATGCCAAAGCTTAGATCCGTGGGTGCACAGGATTTAAAAAAAACCAAAAATCCTGTCTGCTTCTGGTTTTCTTAAATTACCACCAGCTATTAGTCAAGCAGCAATGGGAAAATTAGAAATGATGGTTAGCTGGATGGAGCAGTGCCCATAAGCAGAAACAGCAGGAGCAATTTTTATACAGGCAATAGCTAGAACAGCTGCAGCAAATACATGGGTTAGAGTTCAGGGAGAGAAGGAAAAACTTGAGAAAAGGATGTGAAGAAAGCAAGTATGTCTTGTGGAAAAACAGCTGGAAAAAATGAAATATTTAGGATGGAAACAAGAGCTAGGTATTCTGGGAGGGCTTGGTGAGGGGAAGAGGGTTAGGGGATACAGCTTTGGGAGCGGTTTTGAGAGGAAAGAAGCTGACCTGGGAATTGTGCTGGGTATCTGAGGGTTGGCAGCTGGGAGAACAGGACTTTGGGGAAAGAGTAAGGGACTCTGGGTCGCAGGAGGAGTTGAAGCAAGAGAGATTGGGAGTAGCATATGGGAGCCCTAGAACCTAAATAGTCTTTGATTTCCAGATCAGTTTAAACTGTTATATGCGTGTGTTTCTCTCTTGCTGCTGTTGCTGCTACATTATTTAAGATGCTCTTGTATACCTAGATTTTGTTAAAATGAGCAACCTTTGTTATAATAGTATCAGCTTAGAGTATCTTCCTGTTCTGGAGTGCGTAGGAAGGAGTGGAAATTTTCTCCTGATTAGCCACTTTTACTGTGGCATGGGAAGGTAGCATTGAGCATGAGACATTTTTATCAGGGAACTAAGTCCAGTTCTTAAGGAATTCATTTGTATGATGTCATTGTGATTATATGTACATTAATTTGAAGTTAGACTTTGCTAGCTTTAATGGGGATCTGTTCTCCATTCTTTTTTGAAGAAGCATAACGTTGTTAGTGAGTTTATGTTAATATGCTGCTGTGTAAAGGTAATTTAAAGGCCTCTGCTAAGATAGTATCTGATTAGTTATCTCCTAAAAACTGGAAAATTTGTTGCTGAATTTTATCTTCTCTGTCAGACATAACTGATTGTGTCTTAAACTGAAACATAACTGATATGTGACCTCAGCCTCAGTGAAGGGCATTTTTGCAAACTTATTTTGCCTTTTGACGGTCTAAGAGTGTGCATGCGGTCTGTCACTAGAACTAAGTTGATACACAGTAACTGTTTTACCTTTTGGTAACTTGATAGGGCATCTGAAATTTTAGACTTGCTGAGAACTAATGTGAAATTGCTTATGTTTGTTATGTTGTTACTGCAGAATATTATGAAATCATTTGTGTGAAAAAACAAGATAGCAACTTGTATGTATCTGTTCTTTGTTTAATCTGCAGTGCTGAAAGAGTTTCCCATTTTGTGTTTAGTAGCTGCAAACAAAAAAGATCCCTGCCTCTCAGCTGCCTTAATTCTGACTTGCAATGTTTCTCTTCATCTTATTTCTTCAGGAATACTTAAAGCTTTCTGATGATTATAAACTTTTGGGTGTCTTCCTTGCAGGTATTGTTTTTACTACCTATAATTTTCTCTCTTATACTGCCTCTAATGATAGCAATCTGTAATTACTCCATTTTTTTTAAGTCTGTCCCACTTTGGTAAGAAGTGAGTGAACAGATGTGGATGACAGGTTTCGGTTTGAGGTGGGCACTAAAAGCTTGCTGTCTAACTTGGGAACAAGCTGAATAAACTCCCACTAGTCAGTATTGCCTAGGGAGAGCAATTCAGCTATCTGCTGGGAGGACCTCCTTTACAAAGAGTTGAATGCTCTGTAACCTTCATTAACTGATTAGCAGTCCACTGGCTGCCACGGGAACGCAAGTGCCAAGCCCGCTTACAGATCTGTGTTGGGGTGTCTGAAGGCCACCAGCCCTGTAGCCGGTGGCTGCGCGGGGCGGGTGTGCAGCTCGGCTCTCTCGCGGCTGGCTTGAGCAGCACTGCTTCTCGGGTCGCAAATGGGAACATCCAGCCTGCGGCTTTCACCGCGTTCTCTTGGGGGCATGGCTGTCTAGACCTATTCACCCTCCTCATGGTGCCACAGATCTCTCTCCAGAAGGAGGAAGGAAAGAGCAATAGGCCATGTTTTGCAGGAACTTTGCGAGAAAACTTCCTTGTTGCTTGTAAGTGACAGGGCATGAGTTCTCCGATTACCCGTGTGTATTTTTTAACTGTGGGTCTTGAAGAATTTTGGTTAATGGTAAATGGAAAACCATTTTGCCAAAGCAGGTTTTGGTAGATAAAACCTAGTGGCAGATAGAAAATCAGTTCTATTTATGTGAAAAAGGGAAGTAGATGGGTGTGACTAGCGATAACTTGATACGGGAAACCCTGAATATTCTCTGACTAAGCGAAACCAAATCTGCGCTGATGCAAGTTAATCCCACTGGAATCAGCCACTTCTAACACTCAATTACAGAGCATTGTCAGCTCATATGCCTCTTCTTTGAGGAGGTATTTTGATATCCCCTTGCTGTTACTGACTGACCTCATGCTACAACTTCACACTTAATTTCCCCCCTCGCCCCTGCCTTCTAACTTTTACTTTTAGGCTGAAGTTTGAGGTGTGCATACACACTTGTTGGATTTGTTTTGGGACTAAGGCACGTAAAACTTTGTTTTTAGTTTGAGCAGATTAAGGTTGCGTGAAAAAAATGATACAAGATAATAGCATTGCTATTTGGAATTTCAAGGGTCTGGAGCATAGGACCTGTCCCTCTCTTCCTCCTGCCCCCAGGATGGGCTGTTGTTCCTTCCAGTATTGCAAAGGATCCTCCTCCATTTATCTTATCTTTTTTTGTTTGTTTGTTTTGTTCCCTTCTTTTTTTAAATGGGGATGTGAAAACATAATATAACCAGACAAATATTTTAGCAGAAAATACTGAAATTAGGATTAATATTTTTCATGCAGTAGATGAATAAAAGCATCCCTAGCATCTTGTACTACTGGTACACTGAAATACACTCAGTTACATTGGGTTTTGGAGTTGTTTACTCGAACAGAATGTAGGTGAGGTGACAGCAGATACACTTTTTTCCTTTATTTTAACATGGGAGAAAGGCCGTTCCATGGGCTCACGAGCTGCTGCCTCTGTGATACGTCATCTTAGCCAGGAGGACGATGATGACTTCATTCAAGGTCTAGTATGTTTATCTTACCCATTGCATCGACCAAAACTTCAGTCCAAGCTCCGGGATGAAGATTTGTTATTTATCAGGTGTCCGGTGTTGTTTGTCTCAGGATCAGCAGATGAGATGTGCGAAAAAGTGAGTACCCTTGTAAATCCTGCTATGAAGGGGCAGTATGGAGGAATAGGAATGAGTCTGAGTGACGTCTGTACTGGTATAGATAGCTGTGACTTTGGTTAACAGCCTTTTCTAAATATATATATTGTCTGAAGGAAGCCTTGGGTAGGAAACTTCATCGGACATAAGGAAGCTTGGCGGTGCTTTCTTTTGCTGCTTAAAACTTCTGGATTGTGCTTGATCATCCACTTTAGTAAACTCATCTTTTGGCCGCTAAAATACTGCTAATTTAAATGTTGTCTTTTTTATAGGATAAGATTGTACAAATTAACTCGCTCCTTCCATAGGCCACTTTTATTTGCTCTTCTGTTTTAACCATTTCAGGTTACAAAACACAAACACTGTGCTGTGCTACCAGTCCACATTCGTCACGTTTTCATGACAAATTCTAGCAAAGCAGTTCTACCCACAAGTCAGACTTCTGTGGTAGAAAGTGGTATTTTTGTAGAGATGAAGAACAGGTGTGCAGAGATCAGAATACAGTGGTTTTCTGCCTTGTTTTCTTGCAAATAGGTATCTGTTGTTCTTGAACGGTTCAACTTGAATTTGGGACTGTGTGCAACTGGCATTTTCCATGCTTGGACGGTTTCTAAGGAGTCATAATGCTTTCATGAGGAGGCATCACCAAAATAAGTCAGGCTAGCAACCAGCAGATCCTTGGAGTGCCTTCTTAATAGGGAAATCTTTAAGACTTGCGGAGCTGGTTCTTAGATCTGTTTGCTGAGAAAGTTGAACAGAGTCAAAGCCAGTCTCCAGGGAATTGTATTGCTACTCTGCCACTGTAGACAAATCTGACGTCAGAAGTTCTGTCATTTTATTGCTAGTACTACCTGCTGGCAGTAAAAGTGGATTCCTTCATCCTTCCCCCTTTGGGGGCAAGGAGCCCGCACAAGGTTGTGACCTTTAAGTTCTAATTTTCTGCTCTTCTGTGTTTGAGTGAGGGCTAACCTTTGAGCGAATTCCATTACTGAACACAGCATCATCATATCTTTTCTATCAACATGTTTTTAATGTGCACGCAGATCTATTTTCTTTTTAAGAGCTGCCTATTATGTGTTGCACAAGCAAAGCGAGAGATATCTGAGTTGCACAGTTTGTAGCAACTGACTCTCTTAACTTTTTCATTCTTATTGTCTCCATAGCAATTGCTAGAAGGTGTGGCAAGCAAAATGAAAGCGCCTAAAAAAATCCATTGGATTGATAAAGCAAACCATGGGATGGCAGTCAAAGGACGAACAACAGACGATGTCATGGAAGAAATAAATGCGCAAGTTTTTTCTTGGCTCAGAGAGAATATTGAACTGGAGCACATGTGACTTGCAGTGTTTAAGCAGTATCTTCATTTAGCTTTTCCTACATGCAGCCAATTAGAGTTCGTTATTTCTGAGAGGTATTTTTTAAAACACGTATTTTCAGAGGTCTAAGTGTAAGTGCAAATAAGATACTTTTGTGTGAATGAAAAAAATGATGCAAAACAATAAAGAACTTGTCGAAGGAAGGACAGAAAATTACCAAACATTTAATACCATGGCAGCATTGTTTTCTGTGTTTCTATGCAAATAACTCTATATAACGCTCAGTGCTCTGCATTAACAACTAAATGCTTGTGACTGATATTTGAAGTAATATATGGGAAAGAATCTGTTTTGACAGCAAATCTTTAGATGCATTTCATCTGAGTATATATTACTGTTGCTATACTTGTTTGAAACTAAAACCTACTGATCTGTAGAATCCTGCGAGCAGGATCCCCTGAGGCCGGCCAGCATGGGTTGTACTACTCTGCCTTGGTGCCGTATCCTGGTGCTCCAATGTGCTTGAACACCTGTGACACAGGTAGAGGAATCTCTTGTCATTTACAATGTCGCTACCCTAAGGAGCCAGATTCTCGGCCTGTGCGGGGTGGAGGAGGAGGAGGTAATGTAGGCACGGTTGTGCATGAGGAGCAAAGAACATGGGTCAGTTTTGAAAAGTCACCCTCCAGCAACTTCCCTTGCGTAAAGGACTGATGACAGAGGCCCTTTGGAGAGATGGGCATGGAAGACTATTAAATAAAAAACGACTGATAAAAGACAAATGTTTATACTGGTGGAGGAACTCCTGGAGGAGGAAGCAGTTATGACGTGTTGCACAAGGCTTCTGTCAGGAGGGCTCAGAAGAGGCAGGTGGGGGTCTGGACCTCATTACCCATTAGCAGAAGGAACTCGGGTCTTCAACTGAGCTCTGACGTTGCAGAGTGGATGAAATACTTTGGGCGTGCTTGCAGCTGCAGACATCCCCATTGTGGGCTACGAGTAACCTGTTGGTATAACCAAAGGTTATGGCTATATGCTAACTGCTTTCAGCCAAGTCATCAGCGAGTATCAGCTGAATGGTGACCCTGAGATGGAATGGCTGGTTGGTCCTGAGCAAAGCATCTTGTTTGTTTCTCCTGAGATGGTGGTGTCGTCTCCACTGCCAAGAGCTCCCTAAAACCTGCTCTGGTCGTTCTGCATCTTGCAGCTTGCTGCTGCAGTGCGACCAGTTGAATGCGAACAGGCAGCTTTAGCCTCAGGGTTGTTCTTGGGAGCAGTTTCGTGTGTGACAATGCAGAGCTGCTTAAATGTATGCCGAGTCAGCCCTGGTGAGCCGAGAGGATGTCTATGATGTTTTGGTCAGGTGCTTAGATCGGATAGCTTTATTTTGGGGTGCTCTATTGTCTAAAAGATCTATTTAAGACTCTAGGTTAGTATAGTTAAATTATAACATATATTGTTTACCACATGATCAAACAAACTACGCCTTACGCTTGCTTTTACTATAGTAAAAATAACAGGCAGGTGAAAGTTAAAAATCAGATACAATATTCTTCTGTTGTTTCTCACAAGATGCCTCAAGAACGCTGATCTCTCAGCAGTAGCGTTGTTCAAGAAGCACAGCACACATCTAAATGTTTGCAAAGAAAATAACCGCATGGTTTTTAAATTGACTGGCTGTGTTACAGAGAAAATAAATCCTCACTTTGGACTGGAAACATATGCGCTAACCATAGAATTCGATGAATTTAGACGACTTTAAATCCACCTACGGATCATTTTCAGATGATGTTGATATGCTCAGAAAGTAACAGTTGAATTACTTAGTATCAGCGGAAAGCAAGTATTTTAAAAATAGACTAGACTGTTGAAACAGGGATCGGTTTAGTTTCAGTAGTCACTGCTCAATGCTACTTAATTCTTTTCGTATTGCCAAAGAGACTGAGTTTCACAGACAAAGCATCTGTGAAAAATCATATGGAACTTAAAACTTTTATCTAATATTCCTAAAGTGTCCAATAGCACGGTGGTTTTCCTTCAGGTTAAAAGGATGTATCACAAACCCCACGTCACCGTCTTTGAGAATACTGATTCTCTCAGAAGGAACAAAGTTATAGTCTGAAAAAGATGACAATTCTTACCTGCCCTTTTTTGCAGGACATGCTTGTGAATAGACTCAGTGTAACAAGCATGAGTAAAAAGTATCTGCATTTCCTAGGTATCTCAGGACAGTAACACATGACTGATACAAACATGGTTTTTATTTAAAAAAAAAAGTTATAAAAATGTTTTTGAACAAGGCTCTGCAACCACTGCATGATAAAAAGGAAATAGGGAATGCTTGGTTTTCTTCCATATGTAGATCATGATACAGTAAACTTCATAATATCTATTGACATTATCCACTGGCATTTTAATCCAAATTTTTCTTCTTTCCTTAAGAAGGCATTCTGAACGTAGGTAAATATTCAAAGAATTATCTTATTTCTTTCTGTCAGAGTTCATCTTTGGCCTGTAGTCAAGAAAGAAGAAACGTTTTTCAGTTAATTGGAAACTCAATTTTTAACTGTCTAGTCCTGCAAATACATTACGAAATGTTTCCAAGCTCGACAGACGTTAATGGTCTGGTAACTGATACCACGGGCTATTGAGCAATGGCTGTTCCGATTTGGTTGAATATGAACCGAGGGCATCCAGCATTTTATGTTGAACAGTGTACGTACTGTACCTTTTTTCTGTGGCAAGTACATGGAAAAAGGTCATCATCAGGCTGCTGCACTTTCTCCATCCCATCTCTGATTTTTGGCTCGCTCACTTGCAAGCTGGCATATTCCTAGTTTTAAAAAAGGAAGGTATCGTTAATTCACGAACTTGTTGGATTGTACATCTGGTTGTAAACACCGCACCAACTCAGCTGAGTAATTCTGTGAAAACTCTGGGGCTACACAATCTGTTACTCCACGCTGTGTCACAGACAGGGTAAGCAGATACTTGACTGCAGACAGGAGCCCCTTCGGGTGCCTCGCTGGAGTTCTGGTATCTCGGTGCTAATGCACAGGTATTTTCAGCTGTGGTTCACAGCGTCTGCGTCTGATGTGGAATTCTTTGATCATTGTGGGAAACATATTCTTGCAGATTAGATCAACGTTGACGTGATCCGATTGCTCCTCTGAAACCGCCAGCGTAGTCTTAAGGGGTTTCATAGGAATTAACTGCATGCAGTGTTTGTAAACAAACTGAAGTTCTAACTTGCTGCTGCTTGCTTTGTGGCTTCAAGTACTGGACTGGCCAATTTCCAGCAGCTCCGTTGCCCTGAATTCTTTCTCTGGGTTTTCTATTTTTGTGGTATTAGCCGTTAAAAATACACTAACCTGGAAAAGTTTGAAATAGTAACAAAAAATGTGATCCCCCATGAGATTGTTTCTTGCAAATTCCTGTCCAGATTTTGCAATATTTTTTGCCTGTCAAAGAAAACAAAAGTTTTTTTAAAATTCTCAAAAAACTGTAGCTATTTCAGTATTGATTCTGGAGTTCAGTATAGTGTTGACAGTTTAGGATAACCTATTTAAACATTCTTAATTTTAGAAGTAAGGCATTCTTATGAAAATACTCTTAATTTTTCCAAAGTTCAATTTAGTTTCCAATTAAGGGCAGTATTACGTATTTTTTTAAAAAGTATTTTTCTTATTTGTAGAGTTGATGACAATAATTTTTAAGTCCTCCTAATAGATTCTTTTGTTTTAAAGAAACGCACTTTTTGCTCTCTCTATTTTGTCTAGAAACATTGCTGAGTACTTCTAAATGCGTATTTACCTCTTCATCATGCTCTTTTGCCCACTGTAGTTTTTCTAGTAGATCACTCAGGTCACTTTTAAACGGAATATAATGTTTCCATGGCTGCAGCTCGTTATAAAAATGCTCATAGTAGATGGAGTCTTGCTTTAGCACCACGCTGTTTCCTGCTAGTAGATAAGGCAATCTGTATGCTGCCACAGTGCCATCAATATTAATTTGATATTTATACTGGAAAGAAAATGACCATAAGTTATTAACGAACAGAAGATCCAAGTAGCTTGGATTATATTATTCTGAGGGCACTGGTATTACTGACTTGCCGATATTGAGCAATGTAGGATTGGCTAGGCAAGCATCAATGTTTAAGTAGCTTTTATTATTTAGTTTGGAATTCATCACAGTGCTGGGTACACAGAGATGCCCTCTTCATCAATTAAGTTCTCCGGAAATTCTTAGACGCTCATCCTCGGGTGTGAGGGTAGGTGTGCCACTTCATCCACTGATTTTCCCACTATGTTAGTTATGTTAGTAGTCCTGATCGCTGAATCAGGAAAAAGAAATAAAAAGGAACTTGGAGTTATATAGATTACACAAGGTTCTACAGAACCTTTAGATGTAAATCAAACATTATTATCCTCAGCGTAAGAGCTACACAGCAGTTAATCCCACTGGAGGGATGCCTGTTCATGCTTGTTATTGGTGGTGTGCTGAAAAACTAAAAATCACTTTATTATCAATAATATATACAAAGTTATTTGATAACGGGAGGCACCGAGAACCTAGTTCTATGAAAAATGGTTAGTGGCTTACCTTAAAAAAATCAAAAAATGAAATGTGTTTAACAATGGGGCCATAGAGGCTTTCATCATGTTTAAAAAAAAAAAAGTTTGTGAAAGCAGCATCTATGATCTCTGGGTATTTTCTGCTCAGTTTTACAAGTTCAAGCCTCTCTTTGCAGCTGTCGCGTCCTCTCCAGAATGCCGTGGTATTCTTGTCTTCCCATGAAGGGCCAGTATTTGCTTGAACTGACATCATATCCAGGCTGACTCTGGAGGAGAAAGAAGAGATTTAATAGTGAAGCCTACTGGAAATTTTTTGAAGTGCAATTACTTAAAGAGTTTACAGTACCAGTAGGGAAATACAAAGGATGAAAGTAAGTCTAACCACTCTTTCAAGATTTCTTTACTGAAGGAGTGGTTAAACATTGGAAGAGGCTGCCCAGGGAAGTGGTGGAGTCCCCATCCCTGGAAGTATTTAAAAGACGTGCAGATGAGGCGCTTAGGGACATGGTTCAGTGGGCATGGTGGTGTTGGGTCGATGGTTGGACTCGATGATCTTAGAGGTCTCTTCCAACCTTAATGATTCTATGATTGATTCTAAGTCATGAGCACACCTGTATATGTATTGTATCAGTATTTTTGCAGCGATAAAAATAGATAAGGAATGTCAAGTTCACAGGCCTGTGGCAAGACAGCCATCAGTTCGACGACGATGTGGCATGTGGAAAGAGTACCTGTCAGTTGTCATGGAAAAAAGTGGCTGAAAGTGGATATGGTTGCCAGACAGATGAAGGTGATACAGGGTAATGCAATAACTGATAATGGTGATGAGGCAGTCATGATAGTCCAAAGCAAGGTTTTTATATAACTAGCTTAATACAACATATTTCACTTCCTTTGCTAACTTAAAACACATAAACTGGGGGGGGCAGGAGGGAGCAAATTTGGGAAAAGTCTTGATAATAAAGGAACCTGAACTGAATGCAGTGAAATAATGAACAAGTTCAAAGTCGATAACAAACATCTCTTAGAAGCTGGCTTTGTAGTGTTTCAAGACAGCGACAGGGCAGTTGCGCGGGCCAGTTATGATCAGTAATCAAAGTGGGAGGTCCTAGGTCAAGAATGCTGGCTACAGAGGGCTTTAAAAGGCACAGAAAAAAGATTCTAGGAAAATCAGGAAAAAAAGAGACCTGGCCAGTTGTCAACATGTTCATGGGGGGGAAACAAAGCAAACAAACAAAATACCTACTCTTGAAACATTCCATCTAAGTGCTGTTTTGAGTGACTTGACCATGTTTAGATTAATTTTGATTTTTTAAATAAAACAGTTAAGTATTTTAATGTATGTCATTTACGTTATATAATACATAACTTGGTTAATGTTAAGATATTGATTACATGGTTATTGCCTACCTACAGGGTGCCAATGTCTCAATGGATAAATAAAGAGTAAAACAGTTAATACACTGCTAATACAAATATCTTTTTGGAAGATCATTCACTGTAAATTTTGCGAAAGTTTTAAGCGATTGCTTACCGTCCCATAGTCTCCAAAACTGAATCTGTCAAGTCGTATGTTGGCATGACAATGTCTTTTGACTCACTGGACCCACACCATGAGAAGATGGGGTGCAGGTTCTGTGGGGACTTCTTTTTCTCCAGAGGCCAGTCCCCCAAATTAACAAAAAATTCTGCATCTGGCATTTTCACCTAAACAGAAGCAAAGCAGGCACAAATGCATTTTAATACAAAGCAGTATTCTTCTGCTGGCATCCTGCATTTTGAAAGCAACCTCACTAAGAGAAAAAAGAGCCAGGTCTCTAATATACTTAATGTACCTGTAATAAATTGTTAAAGTTTAGAAACTTGTTAGAAGTACTGAGACCAAAGAGTAAAGCCTACATTTTTTTTTAAAGATTTGCACATAAATACGCTCTCTTTTTTTTTTAAGGGATAGGAACACCCCAGTTTAGAGGATGGTTTCTTGTTACACTTTACATGATTGGCTGCCCAATCTTTGTACCAGGCTAGCACTGGGATCTAGTAAGCAATCGTATAGTTCCAAGGTAAGTTGAACCACCTTGTTGAGTAAATCAACAGAAGAGAAGTAACAGAAATGAACAGCCACGATGGGAAGACCATGTTTAGTCAGCGCTGGAGTTAATTATTAAGCATAACATCCTCACTGACTTAAAATAGTCGGTATATGGAACCATATCTGAAATCACTGTTGCAGCCAAAAAGCAAGCAAAATACTGTTGATCGCCAGGAAATGTTGTAACAGCAGGACAGAGGGCATAATTTTGCTGCTATATGAAACTTTGGTGCACCCCCATCTTCAGCATCGTGTGTGGTTCTGGCATTCGCAAACAACGTAAGAGAAGGTACAAAGAAAGGCAGCTACTATGATAGGGATGGACCAGCTGCCTTGTGAGGATAAGCTGAAAATGGTGGGACGCTTCAATTTGGAGAGCAGAAGGCTGAAGGCGACATACAGTTGAGTTTTACAGAACCCTGGAGGCACGTATAATGTCAGTGCAGAACTGATGCCGTATCTGTTCTTAATTCACCCTCTTCATGACATTAATTTTTTTAAAATATAAATCTCCACTACATCCCCCCAGTTGCCTCTTTCAAAGCAAAAGAATCCTGGTCAAATTACCTTGTCTTTGCATGCCTGAACAGCCTTCTTGCTGTGTAGTTCTTTTTGAGAAAGTGAAATGAGAACTGCACCGTTTTCACAAGATAGGCATGTCACAGATTTTATGCTGTGACATAATCTTTTTTTCTTTTGTTTTTGCCTCCCTCCTTAATAAGTCTTAATTGGGTATTTGACCATTATGAACATCTGATTATTATACTGGCGTTTTTGGAAAACTGTTGGAATAACTTCAAGATCTCTGTCCTGACGACTAACGGCTAATTTAGAGATCGTGATTGTCCAACACTACTGACACCGAGAACAGCTGACGTCCATCTTCCACAGAGCAACCTTTTGGATTATTAAAGGCTATGTTCACGTCTTCCCTTAGACACTGTTAGATGAAACAATCCCCGCTTAAATGAATCTTCATTTGTATGTCTAGTCATTCTTACCGCTTCCCTGTGCAATGTCAGTGATTGAACATTCTTTCTTGAAGCATGACACCCAAAGGCAGACACAGTGGCATAACCGATCCATTACTAATCCTGAGTATAGTGGAAAGGTTACTTTACATTTCTTTCGTGTGTTTGTTCTGCTAATGTGTGTGTTTAGCTTTTCACAACAGCATGCCACTGTTGGCTCGTGTTAAATTTGTGATACTGTAACCATCACACTTTTCTGCAGAAAATAACCACTCAGTCCCTATTTTAAATAGGTGTCATAACTATATGACTTATCCAGCCTTTGTGTAGTAGCCTGCCCTCGTCACTTTATTTTATCCATTTTTCCATATAATTTCTCTTACTTGTTAAGAAAATTTTTAATTATGATGCTGTACTGTGAGGTGCTTGCAGGTTCTTTCATTTTTGTTCTCTGAAAATTCAATAAGCATATTCTCTAGTCCATCATTCAGTCAAAATATAACTAAATTATTAAATGGGGACTGAACCTAGGACAAATTACTGAAGAATACATTTGTGACACCTTTCACTGCTCTGGAAACATTGGCAACTACTGTTTAAGTAAGGCTTTCCAAGCAGGTTACAGTAGTTTCTTCTAGGCAAAGTTTTCCTATCTCGTTTATGAGAAACTTGTGAGACTTACCCTCTTGTTATAGAAAGAAATTATATAGTTATTTTTTATGATAAATCCATGTTGTTTCCTACCAATTAGCTTATCTTTCAGCTGCTTATAAATAATGTGTTTATTTTTTATTAGATTTTTAAGGAACTGTTTTTAGGTGAACAACTTCATACTTCAGTAGCTCCTCTCTCTACTTTCCTTTTTAATAGACAAAGCGCTTTGTCTTTTTACAGTCAAAAATAGATATTAACTCAGATATCTTTGTATTTCTCTTACTACTCTCTTTATGTAATAATCGCATATGTGTGTGCTGAAACTTCAGCCCTGCTATATTCTGTCACTATGTACATAATGTCAGATTTTCTTCCAAAGCTTTCCTCGGAAAGAGTCTGTGTGGTGCTTTTTGCTTGTACATTGAGGGAGTTTTCCCACGTGCCACCTGTTGGGCTTTTGGTGCTCTTTCTCAACCCTTCCCATCTTGTCTTCAACATATGGAATTTAATGGAGAACGATACACATTCCCTATTTTTTTCAGTCATCCTGTAAAATGTACCAGCAGAGACAGAGTTTTCTATTAGATGCTACAGGATGATTTTTTTAGTCTATAGAAAAAAAAAAAAAACCCAAAACCACACTCTGTCCAAATCTATCAAACTCTCCTATAAAAGCCTGCTATTCAATTAACGTTTGTGATACTCCATACACTGATCAGATAGCATTCTAGAACACGCCAACTTCAAACAAGGAAAATCCATCTGACCTTTCCATTATTAATCAAAGAACAAGAAGGGCTTTTTAACAGAAATAGCAGCAAATATGCTGAAGTATATTTGTTAAGCCCAGGCTTCTATGAAGTAGGACATACAGAATAAATGACCGTACAGATGTACTCACTTTTCTTGTCAAAGAAAGCAGTATGGCATCCATGAAAATTCTGAAGCCAACATGTTCCCCATACGTCTTTATATAAACCTGAAAATAAACAAAGGTTTTACTGGTCTGGTGTTTTCATTTCAGAGAACGGCTGGCACAATTTAGACCTTTTTTAATCACTTAGTAAGTAACTGGTCAGGCAGATTGTATGGCTGTATAGATTTATGAATCAGCTGGGAAGCTTTAGAAATCTCATATCTCTAAGTCATCACAGAAAAGCGACCAAAAAAAAAAGGACAAGCTTTGCTTGCTTTTGCAGACGTTTTAGGTCTGTCTCATGGAAACAGAAACTGGTTGCCTGTTTCAGTTGTGTTCCATTGTTCTCATTTTCACACCAAACTCTACTGAAGTCAGTACAGTTTTGTTAAAGAGAATTGTAGCTCTGATCCTCAGTGGAGCTAAAAGTGGTATTTCTTTACCTCAGTATTATGCACAATGTAATTTATTGATGCATGTCAAATTAGATGATCGTGACACTCCACAGCAGTATTACTCAGAGAACAGGAAACTGAATTAGCGTTTAGGAGACTTGGGTCTGTGCCCAGTACTCACACTGATTCCTTGGAAAGTAATTTGCCTTCACTGTGCTTCAGTTGTAACGTGGACAAAAAGTACTTTACAAAGTAGGACAGATATTGTTGAGCTCATATACAAACTGCGAAGTATTCAACGACAGAGAAGCAAGCAAAGGAAGTTTCTTAAAGAACAGACTACAAAAAGCCTTTCAACTGGGAACAGCCAAACAGCCTAGTTGTATATCAGATCAACCCATTCCGTACCTCGTTGTCTTTGATGGTGTAATGACACAAGCTCTGCCTTTGTCCAAACCTCTGCGGAATTTCTTTTGCAATCTTATCTGGATCAACAATGGGAAAATTTGCTAGGTCTCTTTGAATCTGTGGAATGATTTGAGGGCAGTTCATCTCTTCCAGCCATGCGCTGCTCTCCTCCTGAGGGCAGTCACAGTTTTCATGGTAAATAGGTCCTATCAGGAACACAATTATTATTTTAGTTTTAGTTAGTCACGCTATTGAGCTGTTGAGATCACAAAAGAGGGTCAGGCACTGAGCGTTTATTGCTTAGGGCCAAACCTTCAGCAACTCTAAATGGACACGTCTGAACTTTTTTTGACTCCGATGGAGTCATGCCAAGCTATATCAGCTTCTGTATGAGCCCTCTACCTGTATTTGCTAGGCAACAGCTTCACAGCATTTGTTTCTTTTTATTATTTTGAATAGTACACGCAGGATGCTTATAATGAATTCATAATTCCAATGGGATTTAATAGTCCGGAGAGGTACTGAGGTCCCACAGAATTCTATGCTAATCCTAGAAGACATTCTGGGACACAGTTTGTGAGAAAAAGCCACGATAGGAAATCTGTGTGTAGAGCTGCTTCTTACCTTTTAAAATATATGGAGACTTTGCGACATGTTTATCTCCAGTTTTGACTTCTATCTTCAGGTTTTTGTAGCTTGCATACATCCTGTATCTTACAAGGAAGGAACCATCTTTCCTGTCTAATACTTGCACACCAACCCGAGTGAACTGTTCATCAGGAGCAGTGATCTTCACCTGGAATGCATTTTCACCTGGTGATGAAGTGAACCTACCCAGAGAATAAGTGGGAGCTTAATAAAAAAGGAAACACACAACAGCTTTCTTAATCTGATCCATTCCTTTTCAAGTTGACAGATTTCCAGTGACTTCACTGAGCCACGCTAGGTCTTTATGGGCATATCCTAACGTTCACTTGCAAGGCGTGATTTTTCCCAAAGAGAATTTTGTTAGGCCACCTAACACGTCTCATGCTGTTAGAAGCATTAGGTATCAAGAAGGTTCCACCCAGATATTCATGAACACACCTCCAGAATCACTTGGTGCCCTACGCGTTGAACAGTGTTGGAAATACAGTCTTTGATTATATGGGAACAGAGCACCTTTAAAAATCCAGCATAGCTCTTGATTAGTAGTAGCTCAAGTGTAAAATGATAAGAAAGTAGAGAGCATGCAGATAAATGGATCTTGGTAGATATATCTTGGTGTCCTGTCCTGTAGGGACAGGACAAGGGGCAACGGTTTTAAACTGAAAGAGGGTAGGTTTAGGTAGGTTTAGATTGGACATAAGGAGGACATTTTTTATGACAAGGGTGGTGAGGCACTGGAACAGGTTGCCCAGAGAAGTTGTGGATGCCCCATCCCTGGAAGTGTTCAAGGTCAGGTTGGACGGGGCTTTGAGCAACCTGACCTAGTGAAAGATGTCCCTACCCATGGCAGGGAGGTCAGACCAGATGATCTTTAGAAGTCTTTTCCAGCCCAAACCATTTTATGATTCTATAAAAAAAATACTAGAAGCTTCCCTTTAGCAGCTTAGTAAGTCTATTATTTTACATACAGAAGCAAAATGTTTTCAGATTACTTTATTTTCCAGGTATTATTTAAGGAACTAAAGAATGAAGTTAAACCTCTTAATCATTATGGTAGCTCATACAGGGGAAAAAAAGGGATATTACAGATGCCAGTGTCTTGGTAGGGAAAAAACATTATAGTGGGATCACGTAATTCAATGTGTACTTATGGCATTTTGGTAAAATTCACCATACAACAATCATATAAAAATCTCCATAAAACCAAATAAAATAATTTGAAAAATCATTAAGTTATCACATATCATTGAGGTATTAACGAAGTTGGCACGGTCAAAATGCTGCATCTGCCAACTTTCTTCCACCCCTTTAAGCACGGTCCCAAATATGTAGGGAGAGCTTGGGATAGAGAGAGAGGTGGTGGGAGCGGCTGGACTAACGGATTACAGCCCAGCAGCCTGGTCACCTTTCCTGAAACTTGTCCAGACATACTAGAGAGCTGCCAGTTCAACTAAATGCAGGAAATATTTACTCTCCAAGACAAAATGAACTGGCAGCTTCCAGACTTGCACGTGCCACGGTGCATCTAATCTGGATGACCTGGATGGAGCGCTCTGAGCTCCTGTCTAGCTTGTACAGTCAGGGTTTCTTTCCCGTAGAAATGGAAAGCCACGAGTGTCCTCTGAAAACTAAGTTTACTTATTTCGTTCCCATGAAGTTTACCTAATGGCCTATAAAGTAATTCCTAAATGACTCTACTGATCTTGTGTCTATGCGTTGAGGAGAAATACTGATGTTCCTAACAGTGGAAACAAGCAGGACACCTGAGCAGGTATATCATAAATTAAATATATTAGTTATTGTTAAGGTTTTGACAAAGCAGAATAAATCATAACTTGTCGGTTGGACTAATATGCGTGTTTTGCTGTTGAACATTTCATCCTCTTTTCTCATCTCGTCCCCTTGTGCAGTTACTTGATACTCCTAAAAAGATTAATTAGCTTTTTCTGACTGCTATACAGAAAAAGTCACGTAGGGAGCCTTCGGCCTTCCCTTTCCACAAGAAAATCCCAAGTAAATTGCTGCCTAAAAGGTGAAAGCGGTTCAGCTGGGACATGGGCAGGCAAGGCCAGCCTCGCCGAGGTTGGGGTACTGCTGCCATTCAAGGCGGGGGGGGGGGAGGAGCAGGACGCTTCGCTCCCTCACAAGAAATCCAGCAATTAGGATTTGGACCCAGGGCCCGCAACTATTTAAGCGGCTGCCCAAGGCGGGGAAAGGCGCCCGCCCACCCACACC
>NW_008794408.1:954099-956925 GCF_000699145.1 Aptenodytes forsteri | reverse complement strand
GGGGCGGCGGCGGTCGGCGGCGGGTTAGCCCGGGACTGCCTCAGCCCCGGAGGCTCCGAGCGGCCCAGGGGCCTCGCGGGGACCCACCTCAGAGGAAGGGGACGGAGGAAAGCCGGCTGTGCCCGTGTCTCTGACTTAGGCATTCGGACGTCTCGGTGTCGCTGTTTTCTCCGTGTCGTGAGCTCAAGTCCCCCCCACGCACTCCATTTCCGTAACGTTAGGGTGAGAAATAAAGAGCTTACAATTGGGAAAATGAGTTTTCAAACTCCTCCCCAGAGCAGCTGCAGCAGGTGCGTGACATCCAGTAGCTCAGGTCACCGTCCTGGATTGCCTGGAGCAGAGGTGAAGGGGCACCTCACCAGCCCGCTGCCACGGGGGCAATCGCCCAACGAGCCCCTTGGGTGATTCAACGGCCCTCTGCCTGCCAAATGATCCAACCTCAGGTTGCAGAAAGCTAGCGTGAAACACTGATGCTGTTCTTAACTACATTTAGAATCACAGAATCATTTAGGTTGGAAAAGACCTCTAAGATCATCGAGTCCAACCGTTTAACCCAACACTGCCAAGTCCACCACTAAACCATGTCCCTAAGCGCCACGTCTACACGTCTTTTAAATACCTCCAGGGATGGGGACTCAACCATTTCCCTGGGCAGCCTGGTCCAATGTTTCACCACTCTTTCAGTAAAGACATTTTTCCTCACATCCAATCTAAACCTCCCCTGGCGCAACTTGAGGCCATTTCCTCTCGTCCTATCGCTTGTTACTTGGGAGAAGAGACCGACACCCACCTCGCTACAACCTCCTTTCAGTTAGGTTGTACACACACATACCCAAATGCTTTTCTTTGTCATTTAGCTACAGAAGCCTCACCAAAATTAAGGCTTCCTCGTGGGAGCACTTCAATCCTAAAAGATATATTCAATTTTGCTCTTTATTGCTTTTCTCTTGTTAAGGCAAACAATACAGAAAATTGAACCTCATCATGAAGGACTAATGAATTTCAAAGAGATTTCGTATTTTGCATTTTGAAATACTGCAAAAATGTTTATTGAAAGCAGACAAAAAATCACTTGCTTTGAGAAAATTGCAAGCTGAGAAAGGACCACTTGGGTCAATGAAAGTAGTCTTTTCCAACCAGCAACCTCATTACAAAATGCCTTAAAAAATTATCAAGCTCCAAGTTTTAAAGGCATAGTTTTTGTCTCCTGCTGTTCCTATTGACATATTTCTTCAGGACATTCAGCAGTTAGAAGACTTGCAATTTCCAGTCTAAAAATTCATGCAGGCGCTATTTTATATTCATGACCCTTTAGGTCCTCTCCCTTCCCCATCTTTACTCTCTTGATGTATTTTACAGGCTGAAATCACACTCCTTCTCAGCTTATGTTTTATTGTACGAGACAAGCCAGTCTCCTTTAGTGGAAGAGAACTTTAAAGATGTTTTTATTTAAAAAGAAATTTCATAGCTATAGAATTCACAGAACGTCCTTCCTCTTCCTAGCAGGGCTGCATCGGCACCTTAAAAAAAGCACAGCAGCGATGAAGTAAAGGTGACACTCTTCTACCCTCCTGCCTTTCTCTCCTCCGGCTTTTCTCCCCCACATAAGCACAGCTCGGGGAATCCGTGGAGATCTGGCACTATTTGTCAGCACCCAAACAAGTTGTAAAATAAATCATGCAACCTAATTTTAGTCCTGGCTGGCAAAGCCAACGTTGCTGCTATCCTAATGCCTGTAATTTGGCTCAGAGAAAAATGCTTTGGAGGCAGAATTGTTTAATTACTGCAAAGGCTGTTGGCTGACTAAGGCTCAACAGGCTTCCAGCTGGCGAAGACATAAGGGACGCTCTCCATTACGAGAGGTAGGTTGCCTCGGGATGAAGCCACATCAAATTCTGAATCTGATCTAGGTCTTGTCTTACTCGCGTTCAGGGGATGGCAAACTTGGCTGTGCCAACAAGCGTTAGAGGACTTTTGCACCTTTGCTCTGCCTAACAACTGAAAACTATCAAATAACTCTTAACATTTGAGGAGAAACTTGATTCTTCTTTCCATTATTTGCAGCACCTCTCACAGAAACTATTGCTGGGAGTAGGGGCTCTGTGGGCACCATGCTGTAATCACTAGCATTGAATCTTCTGTCAGCAGGACACCATGTACTTTTTGATCTTTCTCTGTTTTGGTTTGTATTTTAAATTTGTAACTACTTTGCTATAAAAGCAATCATTTAATATTACAAATCTGACTATTTAAAAATAAATACATTTTAAACAATTGTGGCAGTACCGGAAGCGCTCCACTCATGTCTTCAGTGTCACACGTTTGTTCACGTTGAAAATATGCTGACTGCAACGAAGATGAGACAGGAAATATTGCCAGCAGTTCCAGACGCTGTTGCCCGAAATAATCTTTTGTTCCTTTAGAGAGTTTTCCAGAAGCATTTTTGTTACATGTATTCTTACTACGGTCAGGGAAACCAAGAGAAACCTGGCGCAAATAAAAGGTCCGGACGTCTGTCCCTTGCTCCCCAGGAGGAATCCAACGCTCGCTTTCCCGCTCCCACACCTTCCCCACCCTCAATGGGAAGACGTAGCCATGTTAGAAGCGCGACACCAAGACCGAGCCAAGACTTGCCGTGAGCCCAGCCGAGCCTAGCCTAGCCTACTTTAACCTGAGGGCAGCTCGGGGCAGGCGCCCCGGGCACCCTGCTGCCCTCGGAGCAGCGGGCACAGCAGAGCGGCCTCCGGCCTCGCCACCAGCCCGCACCAGGCACCTGCACCGGGCTGTGCGGCGGGGCTCCCGTGCGCCACGACCCGCGGGCGGGGA
>NW_008794408.1:937642-952886 GCF_000699145.1 Aptenodytes forsteri | reverse complement strand
GCTGCGTTCAGTGCAGGCAGCGGCGGAGTACGTGCGTGTGTTTTGGTGTTTCCGTGTAGCCTTTCAAGTACAGCCCTGCCCGCGTTTGGTTGCGAGACCCGCTTCTGGCAGGGGAAGACTCGGGCCCTGTTGGTGCAGTTCAGTGGCCGGCGGCCGGTGTCCCAGGAGCCCGCTCTCGGGGGAGACTCCTGCCGCCTGCGGGCCGGCTTTCCCATCCGCGGCGTGCGTCTTCGCACCGCGGGCGTGCCAACTGCTGAGAGGAGGGATCACACGTACTGTCAGTTCGCTCTTTAGAAAAGATCGTTAAAAGGAAGCCAGCCTTCTGAGTTTGTTTTTGGTAATTCTGGGCTACTATAAATAAAACCCGATGCTTTTCTTTCTCGCATCTTGAAGAATAGGAGGCGCGCACAAATAAAAGGGGACCCTTAACAGCCATTTGAGGAAAGCAGTGAAACAGATTGAGGGCAGTGTTGTCAATTTACAGTCAAGGGAGGTAATAGTTACTGTAATTTTCTGTAAGCTTGAACTTAATTTGCAGCAAAATTATGCAGGATTCTTGAGAATCAAGTGAGCTTAAGTTGCTCTTTCTGTGACTTATTAATTTGTATGAATTATTTTGGACTCCACATATGCAAGGTGTTGTGACTGTAAGGAATAGAAGTGATCAACCACAAATACATAAATGTAGGAAGCTTTTCATTTTTTTTAATTTTATTTTTTTATTCGTGTGCTGGTTTACAAGTGTAATTACTGACAGTGTCTTCTTCATGGTATTACTATGGGGCTGTTGGCACCTCACAATAAAAAGTGCTGTTTGTAGAATTCTAGAGGTGCCTAGGAAAAGACACGGTGTAAGTTGTCATGTATCTTGAAGGGTATTTCAGCTCTTATTGGATATGAGTTTAAAGATAAGCTTTGTGTATATTTTATGTTGATTGAGACACCTGTACTAACTTACCATTTTCTTTCAGGTACCTCGTCAATACCTTGCAGAGGCAATGGAGGCAATGATGCAAACTCTGTTGTAATTAAAACATAAAGAAAAACATATTCTTAGCTGTACAATACTCTTTCAGTATCGTTCAATGCCTAACATTTCAGAAGATGAAAAGGAGAATGGTTCTGGAAATAATGGAAACACTGAAAACAAACATGGGAAAGAATCCCCAGAAGCTTCTCTTCATGATCCCGTGAAGCCATACTGCATGTCAGACGCCTCCGCTGCGTCCTTGGTGTCTAGGGGAGACGGGCATTATCCATGGGGATGTCCTGTGACTCATACACGAGAGAAATTTTATACCATCTGCTCAGACTATGCTTTTTTAAACAGAGTAACATCTATTTGTAAAAGCCCAAGTGCTTCAGTTAGTGCCTGCCTGTCAGGCAGTGCTGCCTTAAACGTTGGAAATAACACACCTAGCTTACTCGGCATTCAAACTGGTGCTTCAGAGATAATCTACAGTGAAGAGACTAACTTGGAAGGCTTGCCTGGCGATCTTGGAAAGCTTCCACTGGCATGGGAAATCGACAAATCGGAGTTCAATGGCATGGCCACAAATCTGAAGAACAAAGCAGGTGAGGTGGTGAAGATTTGATGTGGTGATAGGAAAAGGCTTCATGTTTACAACTTGTTTGTGGAGGGAGCTGGTCAGCACGTGTATCTCTTGGGGAAGTGCTATAGGAGAGCCTGTACGTCATTTCAAACAATTTGCTCATCGGGAAAGGAGGGAGAGATGGAGGAGGAGTGAAAGTCAAGTGTCGCTGCCTGGGGAAGTGGCTCTAAAACAAGGCTGGCTTCTACTTAACTGTGTGTGGGTTTTTGTGGGGTATTGTTTGTGGTGAGTTTTGGTTTGGGTTTGTTTTTTTTTTTTTTTCTTTTCTTTGAGTAGGACCTGGTGCATTGTGCAGTGATGACTTTCACCTGTTAAGTACCGGTTTGTCACTTGCAGAAATCTTTCAAGGTACTTCAGAGATGTATTTTGAAATTAAAGACATAGTTTATGGCAAGAAGTAAATGAAATCATTACAGTGTTATTTAGGAAAGCAGTTGTTTTCTGTAACAAAATTGTATATATTTTGATTTCCTATAGGCATACAGTGTTAGGGAGCCCATTTCTTTAAAACTGGCTCCTTTGGTGCCTCCTATGTTCTTTCTCTGCTTAGTCACAGATTGCAGCTGTGAATCAGGCACTTGCACACACACACTTGGTTTTCTTTGTCCTGTAATCCCTCTGCTTAGCTAGAGCTGGCTGTAGATTTTTTTTCCATAATGGGTTGGCTAGCTAGTCAAGTTCCTGTTTTGTCTTATTAGTGTGAAACCAGTTTATCAAAACTTAAATACGGTTAGCAAATTGTCATGGCCTTTTCATGTGTACATGTAGTGTCTTTAAGAAACAAATGGTAATATCTTACAGGATGGTAAGTTTTGCTAAAATATATGTGGTATATTTCATTTGGATATGATGGCTTCAAAATGGGACAGAAATATTCCTGCTCTAGCACGTGGCCCAACTCTTCATTTTCCACTGTCTTAGTGGCTTACAAAAAGGAAAAGACCTTGAGAGTGTATTATTCTCACTGGATTTGCATGTAAGTTTTCATCGGAAGGTGTAGCTGGTTACAGAGCTTGGCTGTGAAAAACAAGTGTTTCGTTATGTTTCCCTGTGCATTTAATGTTAGGAGATGGGAAGTCCATGTTGGTCTGAGAGTCTATTTCTGGGATGGCTGATTTAACGCATTAGAATAATCAGATTGACTGCTCTCTCTAAACAGTCGGGCAGGTCATCATTCATTCTATTCAGAAAAACATGACGTTGTTTATGGAGCTAATGGCAGCTTTACAAACCTGTTGACAATCTTGATTATGCATTTGGGCTTTTTCCTTCAATTAATGTTTAGTCCCAGTTTGCACTTACTGACACAACCAGTGTCTCTATTTGAGGTGCATGCTGTTACTAAAAATATTTAAGAAGAAAGATATTAAGGGTAAACTAGGCATTCATTTGTTTCTGAAATCTGTTTTGCAGGCAACATGAAGAAACAAGTGACAAAGAAAAAATCCCTAGACAGAAAAAGCAAACAATACAGGGAGTGTCCTCAGCGTTCTGCTCTTGAAGACGTGAAGGAGAGGAAAGTGTTGGACCTCCGGAGATGGTAGTATTTATGAATTGTATTTAAGATTATCCTCGTACAGTTTGTCAGTAAACACTGCTGCTGGTTATCTGATTTCAAACTTCTTAATAATGTCTTCATGGGTTTTTTTATTAGAAATGGGGATATGTTAAGCATACATAAACTAAATCTCATACTTTCTACAAGAAGAATGAGAGCTTCTCTCCCATCTGTTGAAATTCTAAACCCATTTTTCTTTCTGAACATTTTTTTTCTTTCAATAAGGAAAAAAATTTTGTGGGGATTCATTGCTAAAAAAAAATGCAAGTTTGTTAGCATGGTCAGGCAAAAAGTAACCTTAAACATAGTACAGATATGTCTTACTCCTGATTTTTCTTTTGACTGGGAAATACTTGACCAGAATCTGTCAGTTCTATACAGCCTATATCATGTGAATATAGCTCACTAAATTCACTTAGTTTAATGAATCTGTCTGGTTCTTACTGTATACCTATGACATCAGAAAGTTAGAGTTAGCCTAGGGAATCTGCGACCTGGAATGACATTCATTAGTAACTTGGTAGAGATGCAGCTTACTACAAGTTCACGTGTAAGAAGAGACTGGATCAAACTGTACATTTTATTAGTACAGAACCATTTTTTCCTACAGCATCATTTGTACAGAACTCCCATGGGACTGTTAGAAATTTGACTGATTTGTATGAAATAGGGTAGTAGTATCTGACAAACTTAAAGAAATTGGTTAACATATTTGCTCTCTTTTTATTATTAAAGAATGCACTCCCTTTTTTTTTTTTTTTTAATACAGGTGAAGTAAAAATTTTTAATATAACATGCACTTCAGTGGCATGGCATGCAGAAAAGTGGTTCAGGTTGCTCTTGTAACTAAATCAAGAATGCTTACTAACGTGTTTGGGTTTTTGTTTGTTTTAGGTATTGTGTTAGCCGACCTCAATACAAGACTTCCTGTGGAATTTCATCCTTAGTGTCTTGCTGGAATTTCTTATATAGTACACTGGGAGCTGGAAGGTAAGTCACACATAGACCGCTTTGCCTCTAGAGAGTCTAAAATAATTGCTAATTTACTTTATTAAACAATTTTTTAAACAATTCTTTTCCCCCCCCCCCCCAGTTTACCACCTATTACTCAAGAAGAAGCTTTGCATATACTGGGCTTTCAGCCCCCATTTGAGGAGATTAGGTTTGGTCCCTTCACTGGAAATACAACTTTAATGAGGTATGTCTGATTCTTTTGATGTAGCTAAATTGTTAAGGTATGCAAAAATAACATAAAACTAAGGTAGCACTTTTAAAAATACAGTAGAAGTTCATTTATTTAAAAAAAAAAAAAGTGGCTGACACAAGTTAGTCCTCTTAAGTTTTAGAATAATGAAGCATACCTGGGTACTCTGACAGTGCCCAAAGAAACCTTTCAAAGAGTTTTTTGCGCTAGTCATTTTGTATAGTGCAATGTTGCTACACAGATCAGGTGAACACAAAATTCTATTTGATTTTTGGTTCAGTTTGTTTAATGGTCGTGTAATACTCTAACGAATCCAGTCTCCTGGTTAGGAAATTTTTTCTTTACCCTCATTTTCCTGTTTTTGAAAATGCATGTTAAATGCTTGTTAATGTCACCGAAACAGCCTGAAAAGGCAATCGATATACTAGTAGCTTTATGTAAAAATTAATTTAAGAATTGAAAATGAGATAGTGAGTGCTGCACCTTTGCTGCACTGGAGCTGTTCAGGAGAAGCGGGGGGAAGAAAAAAGGGCTGGAGTCACAGAAGACTTGGACTTTCAAATTCTGTTTCACTTCTGCTCTGCTGTTTCCTGATCTTGATCACTTGGGTCTAAAATCTTTGTCTTTTTTATCTTGTTTTATTAAACTCATAAGGAATTTTAGGATTAAACAGGGCTGGGAGCATATTGTACTTGAGTGTTGAACATCTTGACAGGGCTTTGGTGTGTTACCCTTCTGTGAGATCTAAAAATTTTGCAGTGTTCTTGCCTGTTTCATGAGTTGCATTTGATCTCGTTAGTATTTTTGAAGGCAATATATAAGGTTTGGCACAGAATGTGGGTGCTGGATTTGAAAATGTGGCAGCAGTCTGTTCTTTAATGGTAGCATACTGGCTAGATCGTTGAAGAGTGTCATGAAAATTTCCTTCTCTGCCTTGGGAGACTTGGATCCAGATTTTGTATCTCTTCAGGAGTATGTCAGGGTATAGCAACCCTTATAGACCAAGCTGATAAAGTGTTCTGTCTCTTTATATCAACAGTCTATACAGCCAAAAGTTAAACTTGGCATTCTTCTTCATTTTCCCCTGTGAGTGCCCTAAGCGCTGCAGAAAAGTTACCCTTACTAGGTTTTTTCTGCCTGGTCAAATCATTTTTAAGTACTTGGCAGACTGGAAAACAGGAGGGCTGAGAGCCAAACCCGTCACCCGACATGGGTTTATGATTGAGGTATTGTCTTCAGAGAGGTGAATTCGAATCTTCTAATGTGGAAAAGTAAATATCTGAGACAAAATCTTCTTGGCAGACCTGTCCTCACGTACTGCTGCTGTGAGGAGTTGCAGTATGGGACTCCTGTAACACTTGGGCATGGTGAAGCTTACATGATAGAAGCCCAGCATGATATGCAGAAGGTCTCACTTGAAGGGTCCTGCCTTCTGATGTCTTAGAAGATTCCCTTTGTGCAGCTTACAAATCATGGTTGAAGCTTGGCATTTCAGAATGTGAGTGTCTTTCTAAAGGCTGAGTAACTGAAAGTTAGAGGTGACTGGACTGAATACAATAGGACCAACGTTTCAAATCCAGCCCTTTGGTTATTATGGATCTATGTCGGGTCTGAAAAAGCAAGATGGAGGAAAAGGCTTTGAGTATTTATATATCCCTCTAGGGTATGTTAAGTTTTGTTTGTATTAGGGTACCATGGTCATCTACAATCTATATACTACTGAGGTAGGTACTTAGTAGCACACCGAGACTTTTTTCTTAAACTGTCAAGCAGAGGAAAAGTGGGAGGAAAGACAATTGCGTTTGATAACTCTTGAGTTACTACAATCTTTAAGCTTATTGTTTCAGATGGTTTAGGCAAATAAATGATCACTTCCATATCAAGGGATGCTCCTATGTTCTGTACAAACCTCATGGGAAGAACAAGACAGCTGGAGAGACTGGTACGTAGCTAATCCTAAAGCATTCGTCTTGCAGTATATAAACTGAAAAATCCTGCAATGTGTAGCATTTGACAGGACAAATTCTGTAAGTGGTACTTCCAGTTTGAGATAAGCTATCAAATAGCTCCAAGTTGCCTGATGTTTCTGGTTTTACTTTTCTTTTGCCAAACCTTTCATTTGTACTTTTATTTATATAAAATATATTCTGTGCTATATCTTCTGCTATCACAGACCTGGAATTCTAAGGTATCCAGGAGGACACTGCACTTCCAGTTCTGTGTTGGTGTCCTGGAAGATGTGTTTGCTGCAGTGTCCTGGGGGAGCAGCATGTTTTTATTTCAGCATTTTAGAAATCTATGTTGTATAAAAACTTAGAATGTACAGCACAAAAGTATTAATGTCTTTAATAAATGTTTTGTACTTTTAAAAATGCAATTTTAAAGTTAGTGAACTCATCTGTTCTGCCCGAGTTTAGCTAACATCTGTCTCCAAAAGTTAGGTGATTATGCTCAATTAGCTTATGAAGCTGCATTTTTAATGTTTACTTTTAAGTGTGCTACCTGAAGAAAAATTATACTTTCATATACAGTTTATTAGCCTTTGGTATAGCCTGGGTAATTATCTTCCAACTGGAAGGTTCTTTAAAATGATAAAACCGTGCTGAAAAGTTTTGGGGGAGATTATTAAAGTGGGAATCCCCTTTTTGTTCAGGGTATCCCACTTGAGAATTCTTTCATGTTTCAGTGCCTTTCCTAGCCTTTTCCTGAAACTGAGCACTGCAGTCACATTACAAAATATTGTGTGCCCAAGCGTGGGAGGTATTCCTGAGACTAGGAAGCTCCAAGAAGCTCATGATACCAAAACGTTTGAAAGCTTTCAGGGATTTCAGCAGTATCGTTGATACGTGCTACATCTGACTTGGGGCAGTGGGACTGCATTGTGTTGCAGTGTGTATTTCCTAGGTTAAGAGATACTTTCGGTTCTTTTTTTTTGCAGAACAAGTAATTTTTAACATGACTTTGGTCTAAATACAATGTATACTTTATATTGCATTTCCCTAATACAGACTGTGTGGCAGATGTTATTTTTTTTGTACCAGGCAGGAAATTAAATACTAAGAAGTTTGAAATCAGAACTGTATTTTGTGCATGCCTGTCAGGTCATGTCCTCTAATTTAAAAAGCAGTGTAACTATTTTATGATATCAAATAGGTCTTTTTTGCTGAGGATGTTATGCAGGACCCGAAGCACTCTGGACTGTAACCTGATCTTTCTTTGTAGCTGCGGGGGCCCTTGCAAAGCTAACACATGGACTGAGAGATGAATCAATGGCCTACATCTACCATTGCCAAAACCATTATTTTTGCCCAATTGGATTTGAAGCAACCCCAGTAAAAGCTAGTAAAGCATATAGGTAAGATACTGTGTTTATGCTTATTTTAGTGGAGGAAATGTACAGAAGAACTTACTGCAAGTTGATACCGTTTTTCTCCCTAAATAACATGAGCATAAGAAGACAATCCCTGACAAAATTAGCAGATACCGATAGTGGGGAGGGCTAAACAATGGAAAGAGTAGGTCACTAGTGTAAGGTGAGCCTCAGTCTTGCACTTTGCTTACCAAGCAGTCTACCTTTGGCTGTGTTGAAGATGTAGAGTCACATCAAGGAATGGAGAATGCTAGCTCTACTTTTAGAGTTCAGAATGGTAATTGTGTGGAGGTAATAAAGCGTAATCATCTGAATCTAATTTGTTCCCAGTGTGAGACTGTGACCATGGGGTTAATGAAAGCTTTTCGTATATGAACAAAAGAATACAGAAGTTTTTTATTAAGACTGCATTCACTGACATGCCATGTGAGTGAGGAGAGTTTGGAAAATAGGTCCCGAACAGAAGTCCAACACATCAGTCTGATTAAATTTACCAAAAGGTTAATGGCTTGCTTACTTGATCAGTTACTAAGAATCTGCACTGGAAAAGCAAAGTAAAAAAAATTTGTTTACTGGACCAAAAATGCAGTTTGAGAAATAATATGGTCCAGCGTGTGGAAACTTAACGTGTGTCATATCTATTTTGAATTTATATTGTTTAGTAATGACTGAGAGCAAAAATTTCAATAGTTTGCCCATGGTTGAAATGGATTCTCAGTCACTAGTGATGTTATTTTTAAGTCAGTATTAGATTTTCTTCCTAAAAGCAGATCTCTTCTGACAATGTAACATGAAGTAATGACTTCAAGGAGCTTATATAGCCTTATTTTAGGCTGGAGGTCAGACCAGAAAAGCATCCTGTTCTCTTCATATCTTCTAATATCTTACTGGGAGAAATGATGTTTAGGTTCCAGAAGCACTATTAATAGGTTCTGCAGCAGTTCTTGTTTACCTGTTTTTGCATTCTAGTTACAAAGGAAAGCTTTTCTTTAAAAATCAAGCTAAGAAATGTTTTAAGTTCCAAAAGAAATGAGTAGATAGGTTGCTAGGCTGAGTTTAGGAGACAGTTCCTAGGTCACCCACAGACTTCCTGTATGATCTTAGGTTGCTGGATTTGGACTCGGGAGACCTGGGTTCAGTTCCCAGTTCAACCACAGACTTCCAGTGTGACTTTAGGTAAGTCAATTAATCTATCCTGTGTCTTGGTTTCCCATCTGTACAATGATGGCATACGTTGTTATTTTACAGGGAATTATAAGCAAACAAATTATTGCAAGCAGTAAGGCCGTATGCTGTCTAATTCCCTAGGCAGAAAAATCTCAGTTTTTGTTACAGTTGAAACTGAAGTAGTTTTTCACGGGATAATTATACACAGGAAGTCACAGAACAATCCTCTATATCTCAGCAGTCTGCCCTGACGTCTGTCACAAATTTTGCCTGACAAGGTTACGGCAGGTTTTGAGTTTCTTGGAAGTTGCTCACAAACTTGAACGAGTATTGGTTGAGGGTTTTGTTTTTTTAATATGTGGTATTGGATGCTTAGGAGGAAGGGATTGAAGTTACCAGTTGTCTTCATACAGGTTACCCTACAGCTGTCAGTAACAACTGTCAGCTGGGGTGTAGTTTAAAAATAGTGGAAAGGGCTCTTCCGTGACTCTGTTAGATATCACGGATGGGGAGGAAGATGTTTGTTCCACGTTCATGTGGCTTTCCACAACTCTTATTTCCATTGTTACATATATATTTATATTTGGATCTTACACTAGGCTGCCTTTCATCTGAGTAACACTATTTTTTAGGAAGATCTGTCTTTTTCCCAAGTAATAAGCAATAGCTTCTATCTTGCTTCCAGGCCTTGTGAAACAAAAAGTTTCCCTGTATGCAATTCCAAACACTATTTATAGCGCAGGAGCTGGTTTTTAGTTTGGCTGAGGAAACAATTTTAAATGTTAGAAAATCCAAAAAAGAACAACAGAATGTTAATCTCTCTTTTTCTTTTTAGTATGCACAATAAATCTTACTAGGATTGTATCTTCTATTGAACAGAGGTCGTGTCTTGCAGCAAGAAGTAGAATATTGGATCTTAATTGGAGAGCCGAGCAGAAAACATCCAACAATACACTGTAAAAGGTATGTTACTTGGTAAAAATTTAAAACAATATATTTTCTTTCAAAACAAACTGTATTTCTCTACTAAGGGTCACCAAGCGACTTTATAGGTTTGGTTTTTTTTTTTTTTTTAATGAATACACTATAGTTCTAACAGAAACAGGTGCTTTAGTGAGAAACTTCATGTTTTGACCTCAAGGCTGGCTTTGCAATTTTATATTGCGTGGCAGGACACGTGTGGGCTGCTGGAAGCCACAGCCTGTTTCTCTTGTTTGAGCGTGACACAGCTCACATTAGTCAGGAAGAAAAGACACCTCAGCCGTCTGCGGTCGTGCCAATTGCGACGTACAGGCTGCATGAACTTTGGAGGAGCTTATGCCGCAGTTGAGGACGTACACAGGCTGCGTCTGGGGTGTGCACAGGATATTATGCTGCTACCAAGATCTCCTAGCTCAGGCGCAGGTACAGCCTGTGCTCTGTTGCGTTATTAGCTTATCTGTGCATTAAAACAATACATTTATGGTGAGGTCTGGCTCATATGAAGCTGGTGTCTAAACTAGACATACAGACTAGGAGAGCTAGAGGGCGCTATGGAGAAAGTTTGTCGATGAGTTATATTTGTCATGCTAAATTAATAGAACAGCTTTCTCAGCTTCACTTGACGTGCTAGTTCATAATGCCTAGTACTAATTTCTGAAATGAGGGAACAGTGCAAAAGAATAGTGTTCCTCAAGAAACCAATTCCGTGGCCAAAACATAGGTTTTAGCAAATAGCTTCTCTGCCACCCCTTGAGTTAATTATGGAGTGATTTTTCTTGGTACATTAGGAAAAGAGCTGGGGGGGGGGGGAGGGGACGTGGGGGGGGGGGGGAATCACACAATTTACTCTTTGTTTCCTCTTCTTTATTCTCTAATTATTTTGAAAATTGTTTGAAAGTGATTATCTGACGGTTTCATGGCCAGTCAGATCTATCCCAGTGCCTAAACCCCAGATATCTTCTTTTTTTTGTTTTGTTTTGTCAGTGATGTGATTATGTCAATAACTGTAAATAGCCGGATACTTTGGGCTAATGAGATCAAGTGCAACAACATAAAAATCACATTATGCATGCGGTTGCTGTGCTGAGAAATGGCGTACTATCCATCCTACTGACAGAATTTTGTCCTGTGGTATGAGCTACAAATGGCACAGGAAAAGGTTTCTGAATATAGAATACAAACCTTTGTAATATTATTTTTGATGGCGGAGATGTTCTTCCTCCTGCTACAGTCCCAATGAGAGCTAGCAGAAAGTTCTGTGCTTAAGGTGGGAGGACAAAGTTTGGGGTAGAAATGGATTTTCTGAACTTGGAGGGTGATGTTAGAGAGGAGCAGGTAATTGGACGTTGACAGAACTGAAAAGGCGATGTGTAGGCTTAAAGAGGTCTGGAATATGGGGATATTTGTTGCAGTTGGGCTAGAAGGAGCTATGAAACTCTGAAGAGCTGAGTGAATGGGGAATGATTGAATTGATAGTTTATTACAGATGGGAATTAAATAGAGGAGTGAGTTATGGTGAGAGCTGTCTGGTAAAAACAGATTTGGTGGGCAAAAAAACCCAAGGGTTTGAACAAAATAATATAAAAGGGTAAGGGAGGATTAAATAAAGTAAAAGCTAGTGTTTCTCCTTGCCTGAACTGCGCTTTGCTTCTTCCTTTCACAAACTGACAAATTGGTAAGGTGAGCAAAGAAACTAATGACTTGAGTGCTCTTACTCATTTTGGAAGGTGTTTCCCAAGAGCAGGAATAATCACTGAATGCTTTGATTAAAAGTGACGCTTTTACGTCTAGCTTGATTTCTCTAATACTGAGGCTTTTATATCTTTACACACTCGTTTATCTTGAAATCACTGGTAAGACTATTTAAAGTTGCAGATCTGTGTTTGCATGTGTGTGTACATGAGTCTTAGTGGTGCTGAGGTTTCGTAAATGTCAGCTGAGTAGTAATAATCTTATTCTGTAGGTGGGCAGATATTGTCACTGACCTAAACACCCAAAATCCAGAATATCTAGACATTCGACACCTAGAGAGAGGATTGCAGCATCGAAAAACAAAGAAGGTAAGGTAAACATACTAAGATGGGAGGAAATTCATGGTAGATTTTTGGCAAACTTATTCATACTTCAGTAGTGTAAGATAACGTCACTAAAAGTGTTGCTGAAGACAGAAGTCAGATGTGGGTACTTACATACCAGAGTCATTTATATTTACTTGCAGGACGAGGTACAATGCAGCAGTAGCCTGGCATATGCTAGGATGAACCAGGATATCTGCCTACACAAGATATTTGGTCACAATATTTAACCTTGGTGGCTTAAAATGTAGCTGCAGCAAGTATAGAAATACTCTACAGACAAATTACAGACAGATCCTTTTGGTGCGTGGCCTTCTAGCTACATGCAAGCAGGAAAGAAAGTACAGTAGAGCAGGATCAAACATAAAAGAATGAGGATCAAACATAAAAGAATGCACGTGTCTGTTGCGTGGACTTACTGTCAATACATACAGCTTTCTTTCCTATAGATAGGATATATCTCGTGGGTGGGGGGATGTATTTTTGATTTGCAGATTGAAAGTCTGTGAGAAATAATAGGCTGAAGAGATGATTTCAAATGTGGAGACCCTATGGAAGACCGTGTCAGCAAGATGAGAAGGGACCAGAAGAGATAATTTGTGTGAAAGTGGCTGGAGAGTAAAAAGACTAGCAGGAGATAAGTTACACTAGCCCACGAAAGTTAAAAGGGATAACTTAAAAAGATGAGAAAGAAGGCAGTAACTGAATCTGGGAAACAATCAAAATTGATTGAGCCGAATTGTTTGTTTGTGGATATAGTTTTGTGGGGGGTTTTGTTTGTTTGTGTGTTGTTGCGGTGTTTTTGTTTTCTTTTTTAAAGAATTCTGTTACCCGCCAAGATGCTAATTTTGTATATCTATGTATGTTACAAGTGCGCCTGTGTGCATTTAACGAAGAACCTTTTTACTTTGATTAGGTTGGAGGAAATCTTCATTGCATCATTGCCTTTCAGAGACTTAACTGGCAAAGATTTGGTCCTTGGAATTTTCCATTTGGAAACGTTAGACAGGATAAACAATCCCAAACACAAGGCCAAGGAATTTCCAAATCTGAGAGTGAAGACAATATCTCTAAGAAACAACACGGACGACTGGGTCGATCTTTCAGTGCTGGCTTTCATCAAGAATCGACGTGGAAGAAATCTAACCTTCGTCAGAGGAGGAACAGTGGGTATCAGAGTTACAATGATTATGATGGAAATGATTAAAATTAACTTTAGATAATAGAGTTGATATATTAAAGTTAGTTTTAATCAAGACATATTAGGGATCTTTAGTCCTAGAACACATATGAATAGAAATTATGGTATAAGATACAGCTTCATAATTATTAAATAAATCTGGTGATACGGTTGCAATGGATGAGATCTGAAAGTGTAAAATGAAAGATAAGCACAGATTATTGTACTTTTGCAATCAAAAGTCAATATGACAGCAAAATCAATCATTTCTTTTGAAATAATTGTACTAGGTCCTGATCCGTGAAAACAAAAGAGCAGATTGAAATTAGTCAATGTAATAAACAGACTTCATTGAAAATACTTAGTATTTGAAAGCATGAAAATTTATTATATGACTTTATAAAAAGGGTTATTCTGCAAATGGTGTAAGGGTAAAAGTAAACATTGCCTTCCTTTTTAACACTCCATTTTATTAAGGCTGCCCATATCCAGTGAAAATAAAAAAATCACATAGGTTAGGAAACCCTGTCAGATTTACAAAGTGAACGTACCTTCTCCATTTAGTTCCCAGTAGACTTCTGTCAGTCAGGTAATCATATTTTGTCAAGTAGGTCTCGGTTACTTTCCCCTTCGCTGGATGCCTGTTTTAGACTGAGAGGAATCGCCTGTGGCGGGGAAAGTTCAAGGACGGACCTTCTTTATTGCTTTTGCTCTGTGGGTACAGCGGCTGAATTCTTACCCTGGAGCCTCTTGAGAGCACGGACTCACTTAACACAAGCTTGTGAAATTCAGTATTAAAAAGCTGCATTTACCATTAACCAAATGAGCCGGCTGAACACTGCGTTCTGTTGGCAGTTCTTTTCCTTGTTCAGTCTTAAAACTTCTGTCACTTTGCTGCTGCTCTTTTAATTTTCTGTGAAAGGGATGCAAGTGCCGAAAACTGCTGGCAGCCCTTATGATATTATATACCTCTCAGCCAGCAAACAATGCTTCTTCAGTCAGGTGTCCATGTGCGCCCCCCCCCCCCCCCCCCCGATTTGAAATGTATCCATTTGTTTGCTCAAACACATCTCAACAGTTGTAACTTCTGCATACAAATGTTCATACCTGCTCAAGGATTAATTTTTTTGACATAAACAGATTTGTCATGGAATGCAGGGGTTTTGTAGGTTGCTGCTTTTGTTAACCAAAAATGGGAGACTTTTAGACTTTTGTTCTTTCAATAAAATTTGTTTTCTATTTTGTTGTTTGCTTTTCGTTTGTCTCGGGAATGGCGACCCTACGCTTAGTGAAGATTTTCAGGAAAGCAGGTAAACGAAGGGTCAGAATCGCAACCCCTGCTTAGCGAAGTAATCCTGGAGGTAGGACCTCTTTGCTCATAAGGCTGTGCAGCCTCTGTGACTTAACCTCTAATACTTAACTTCCCAAATTCTGCAGGCTGATGACTGAACAACACCCATAGGCTTTGAAAATGTAGGTATTTTCCAGATGAACTATTTTCAGACTTAGTTTTTCCAAGCTGGATTTGGGCTGAGGACACAAATCTCTTTAGAATACTCGAGCAGTGTTCTTTAGGGTACTTCAAGGCTTAAATGAGTTATATAAATGTATCCAAGTTTTGCCTGATAATGATAGTTGCATTGAGGAACAGGGAGCCACCTCTCCGATACTAGCTTGCTGCTATTCTTAAATAGGTGTGTTGCAATGGACATTATTTTCACAGTCACTGTTTTGCTCTTGCTTTGGAGACCGTCGCACTTCATCGTGAAGTAGGCGGCACCGGCAATTCTTCCAGCGTTAGCAAAAGAAGGAAGATGCGTGTCCTCAGGGACCTGCTGCTGGGACCTAGCGCAGGCTGCCTGCAGCTTTCCCTAGGGATTCCCTGGTGGGAGAAGCGGGGTGCAGCGAGGGGTGCTGGGGATGCGGTGGGAGCGGAGCAGGGAGAGCGCAGGCCGCAGGGAAAGTCATGCTTAGGGGTCTGTGCTACCTGTGCCCTCTGGCTCGTTTTGTGAGAAGCCGGGGAGATGGCTACGGGGCTGGGCGTTGCCAAAAAAAAGAAAGAAAAAAAAAAAAAAATAGCGGCTCTTTTCGTGAGG
>NW_008794408.1:932427-936963 GCF_000699145.1 Aptenodytes forsteri | reverse complement strand
CGTCGCGGGCGGTGAGGGAATCGTCGGGAACCGGCCCGAGCGGCTGCCGGGGCGGCGGGGCGCCCTCCCCAGCCCAGCCCGCCTCGTTGTTTCTGTTTGCAGTGACAGTGCATCCTCGTCAATAAAGCGTACGTGGATCGTATAGCCGTCGGGTTATTCCTTCTTCCTATTCCTCGTAGGTTCTTCTCTCTCGAAGCAGCTGAGAAAGGACAATGGGAGTTCAAGGACTTTGGAAACTGCTTGAATGCGCTGGGAGACCGATAAACCCAGAAACGCTAGAAGGAAAAATTCTTGCTGTTGGTATCCTTCAAAAGTAAAGCTGAGGAACCAAACTTGTGAGAGAGATTATTTTAAGTATTTCACTTACTTTTACGGGATTTATTTTGCTTAGCTTTTTTTTTTTATATATATTTTAAATCATGACAATATTTTGATAAGTAGATTTTATGCTTTATAATATGTGGAATGCTAAGCCTTTTTTTTTTTTAACGTTTTAAAAAAGAGACTTTTTTAATAGATGCCTTACACAAGTGTTAGGCTGTAGGATTTTGTGCTTTATAAATATTAGGTTGTTGGTGGTGTTTGAGAAGGGGGGGGGGGGGGGGGGGGGGGGGGTACTACTTGCTGCACGGTTGTTTCAACTCTGCTTTTTGTCCAGGGAGAGAGGGGCAAGAATTTATTATTCTCCAAAGTTCACAAGTATTTGGATAATCTTGGTTTCGATAAGCCAAGCCTGGAACAGTGGGCAAAAGCCACTCAGTCAAATATGTGCACTTTATAGAAACTATTAATATGACATATGTGCAAGACAACACATTTTTTCCTCTTAACGGTTCTTTAAGATATCAGTATTTGGTTGAACCAAGCAATAAAGGGAGCCAGAGATCGTGGTGGTAATTCCATACAAAATGCTCACCTCCTCACTCTGTTTCATCGACTCTGCAAGTTACTGTTTTTCCGCATTCGGCCCGTCTTTGTTTTTGACGGAGAGGCACCGCTTCTGAAGAGACAAACCTTGGTAAGTACCTTTGCTGAGTCACTGCAATGCAAAATAGGATGTACGTGTGCTGATACTAAGTAGCCATTTTCATTTTCCTTCTCACTCTGCTTATGCTTCTGAGCCATGAGGATGGAGGGCTTGAAGTGCGCTGCTGCGCAGGTGTTCTTTGCGGTCCCAGTCTTGGTTAGCTGTTTGAGCAGGCAGCAGCTCCCTTTTGATATATTCAGGTTTGATTTGCATAGAAACCAGATTGCGGGGAGGTAGATGATGGCACAAGCCTGAGTCTTGCTCCAGAATGGCCCTGAACGCAACTCTTTCAAGCATTTGTACCCAGAAGCTAAAAACTGTTCCCGAGTCCCACAGAGGAAACCGACGTAGGGAGACTTAGAGGATCTGAAGGCTATGTCCCCATTGATGTAGGATGAGTTAGGAGTTGCTCATAGACTCAACACGCAGAATTATAACAGTAATTCACTGGATGTGTATCTTCAGCATCCAGCAAAATCTCGTTGGTGTTAATCGTATTTTCACAGGCTAAGCGAAGACAAAGAAAGGAAGTTGCTGTCATTGATTCCAGGAAAACTACAGAGAAACTCTTGAAAACATTTTTGAAGAGACAAGTTATCAAAACTGCTCTTATGGGCAAAAGGCAAGAATAAAAATTATTTTCCCCTGGTTTATAACTGGCAGGTAAGTTTTTATGTAGCTCTTAATCACTGGTTTGTTTTTTTTTTTTCCTTTTTCTTTCCCTAAGCAATCAAGTTTTGCCCAGTATTACACAAGTTCGAAGAGAAGAAATTGATGATATGTATGTCTTGCCTTCTTTAGAGGATGAAGAGAAGAACAGGTAGGTAGAATTAAGAAAAATAGCTTAAATGGCTGTAATAAACTCAGATAAAAGTGTAAACCACATTCTTTGACGCTGCTGAAAGGCCTTTGACCCATGAGACTCCATAATATATAAAGTATATTTCTTTAATTTATATTTTATTTCAGTTTCTTTTTGGAGAGTTTGGTTTATAGCTCTGGATACAGAAGCCTTCTATTTATTTATGGGAAAGTGGCAGAAGAAGCTTTCAGCCCACAGGTTAAATTTCTACGCCGGATTCATGTTTAAGGATGAAAGTGCTACCTCAGTCTCCGTGGCCATATCTATACGACTAAATGGAACTGATTGTTCAAGCGTGGGTAGCTGGTGTGTGGCAGCTTGATTCCGGTTTGCGTCCCCTCGTTCAGTAGTGTGGGCGTGTTGCGCAGAAGTGGGCTTTGTATGTACTTGTCAAACTTGTGACATCTTCTTAAATAACACTGAGTGGGAATGCGGAGCTATCCGTTAGATTACTCTTTGCACATCTTATATATGCTTTTATATACTTTAAATGCTGACCAAGTAAGAATCAGGTAACGATTTAAAGAGCAACAGTTGTCTCAATCTAGTTTTAACTGACATAAGTCTGCCTTCTTGCTTTCTGTTCAGACTTTTTGACTTGTGTATGTATTTATACGTGTATGTATGTGTGCTTGTACGTATATGCGTATATAGATGTGCATACTTTGATGTTGTGTGTGAATTTTTGTACTTATCAGCGAAGGGATGACTAATGTCCTTTTGCTTAAAATAGGAACTTTATTTTCCTAAGTAAATATCTACATCTTTTTTTTTCTCTTTGTAATTTTTAGCTCGGAGGAGGAAGATGAAAAAGAATGGGAGGTGAGAATGAGCCAAAAAAAGATGTTGCAGGCAAGTGCATCCTAATTGCCCTGTTACTGTGAACAATCCTCTCATTCATGTGCTATGCTTAAAAGACAAACAAAAAGGTTAAAAAAAAAAAAAAAGTGTTTGGAGGTATAGGTCTTACTATAGCATTACTTATCCAGCAAACAAATTAATTTTCAGTACTCTATGAATTCCTACTAATGAGGAAATACAAATGTAATTTTGTCCACTAGAATACAGCAGAATAGGAATTTCTTACGGTATGTGGTTTGTGGAGTTTTTTTTCCTTTTGACTACTTTCTCTGCATGTGTGGAGAAGAAATTGTTTTTCGTAATGGTATGCATTTGTGCACATGTGTATGCACATATAAGACAGCATATTTAACAGAACTCCTGTGCTTCTCCAAATATGAATTGATGTTGAAGCACTTCGGTCCTTGAGTTTTAACAGATAAATTCTGTATTCCCTTCTGATGTCCTGATCTCATGGGAAGAGGAGAAAAGAAATATATAAACTAAGAAAGCGGCATAATGAGTAATAAAATTATATCTGCTTTCATCAAAGTAAAAAAAAAAAATGCACTCTTGGAGATACTGTTTATCTTTGAAGTAGTTTGCATTCAGAAGGAGAACCTCTTTGGAAGGATAAAATCAGACTAGCTGAGGCTATAGAACCTGCTTCTGTGACTAATACTAAGTATCTTTTTGTAAAAAGAATAAAACTAAGTTTCTCTGTATAATGTACTTCAATAATTACATACTTTATTTTATTAGGTAGTAGTTACTTTTTTTTTTCCTTAACTGTTTTCTTCACAGTATAGGAAGTAGCAACAAAGCTTTTGTGGTTTTTTTTATTGTTTGGAATGGTGCTCTAGATATTTTATTGTTCTTCCTGTGCTGTAATATAAAATAGGTGTTTATGTTGTTTTCCATTTTTATAGGAAGAGTTATGTGAAAATCCTCATTCTGTAGATATTGAATCAGAAGATTTCAACACGCTGCCTCCAGAAATAAAACATGAGATCTTGACCGATATGAAAGAATTTACAAAGCGAAAAAGAACATTATTTGAAGCAATGCCAGAGGTAATATTTAAAGTAGTTTTCAAGGCATCAGAATGGATCTATTGCCATTAATGCAGATGAAGACTACGTAAGAGTATCACATCTGGAAAGCTTTACCCCCAGGCCTATTTAATAAGAGATGTTACGTTGAGGGGAAAAAAAACCCAGTGAGATAATGACTCTTAACAGAGCCTTCCCATGTGTCTATTCAGAGTCCTATCTCTTGATTTCTACTAAAATTGGCAGAACTAATTCAGTTTGGCAAGAATGGAAAAAATCATGGTGTGTCTCATGCCTCATCAGCATTATGCCCAAGATTTCAATTGTAAGAACATACTACTGGTGTGGATGAACCGGGCGGAATGAACGCAGCTTGAGTTCCAAACCCTCAGGTTGTTAGGGGAGCTGGCAGCTGGGAAAAGGCTTTTGTAACTTAGGCAGATGTGTTACTGAAGCCATTCAGAGACAAATGGGGAATCCTATAGTGCCACTTCTACAACAGCTTTTCAGAACACAGTTAGATTTTAAAAGTACAATATGTGTCAGATCAAATGATAGTTTGCGCCCAAGTGTAAGCTAAGAACCATCATCTTAAAACCATCCATGTGTGGATTCTGTTATAATTGCATTGTTTTTAAGATGGGGACCAGCTCCGTGAGCCAGCTAAGTTTTGTTGGTCACATCATTGAGATCTCGTCGTGTTTAGCCAGCATTCAGAACTGCTTAATGGTACCTTTTAGAATTGTGTCTTACTG
>NW_008794408.1:925466-932411 GCF_000699145.1 Aptenodytes forsteri | reverse complement strand
GTGCAGCTAGTGGCATTTTATTTAAATTTATTTGGTTGTTTCGTGTTTTGTTGTTGTTTTTTGTTTTTTTGTTTTTTTTTTTAAGGAGTCCAATGACTTTTCCCAGTACCAGCTTAGGGGTTTGCTTAAGAAAAGCAACCTCAATCGGTGCATAGAAAATGTACAAAAAGAATTGAATCAACAGCACTCGGGTGAAATCCAAACACAATATGAAAATGAAGGTGGTTTTGTGAAAGAAGTGGAATCTAGGAGGGTAGTCTCTGAAGATACTTCTCACTATATCCTAATAAAGGGTACGTCACGTCTTAATTTTGTAAAACCTTATGTTTGGTGTGTGCGGTCTGCAGCTGTCAGTTTTAAGAAAAACCTGAGTATTGTTTACAGGTGCATGTAGCTGATACTTTGTATGAAATGTGCATTACTGTTAGGCATAATTAACTGTGATCCATAAACATGTAGAAAACTGTTTTATTAATCTTTACATAACGAACATCATTATATAAAATGGAATGTTAGTATAAAGCAGTTTTGTACTAAAAAAAAAAAATCAACAAAAAACTTTCTTTCAGGTATTCAAGCAAAAGAAGCTACAAGTAGAGACTTGGAAGCTACTGCAGGACCCTCACCAAAAATGCTTGAATTTACTAAATCGAATAAAATCAATGAATCTCCTGCTAATGCAAAGCTAGTTGCATCTGACAAGTTGCAGACAGAGAAGGATAACAATGTGGGGACAGCACCACCCTCCCCTCGGACTTTGCTTGCTATCCAGGCAGCTATGGTAGAAAGCAGCTCAGAAGAAGAACTGGGGGATGAAGATACAGGACGATTGAACGTGGACCAATCTGTAACAGAGGAAGGCCGTGTGTCTCCAAGAACACTACAGGCAATTCGGCAAGCTCTGAGTGATGACGATAAAAGGGAGGAAGTTGTTACTGTTAGAACTGATGGAGTGCTACCAGCAAGATCAGAAGTGAAGGATTTTCTGCTTAGTAGCTCAGATGAGGAAGATCAGGTTCCTGAAGTTAGGGAGGGAAAAAAAATACCTACATCTACAATCCATTCGTCAAACCAAGTGATTATGGAAGACGCTGAATTTGAACAAAAGGGTCAAGAGTTGGAAAAAAATCATATTACACCCAAGGACAGCAGTATATCCAGAACAGAAAATTATTCTTGTATTGACAATACTAGAAAAGGCAAAGAAGATGCAGACAAAGAAGAAAATGGTTCCAAAATGGACTTAAATTCTTTGGGAGATAAGGATATAAACTTGTGCACGCAGAAGCCAAGCTGTTCCCCCGTACAAGCTAGTATAGGGGCTTTGATTCATGCTGAAACAACAGACCTTTCTAAAAATGAGGAAAACCTGAAAATTTCTGAAAATATAGAGGAAGTAATTTTGCAAACAGAAGAGAATGTATCTGAGGTACAAAAGGATATTAGATTTTTTCCAGAAGCAAAAGGTCCCGAGGAGGAAAGAGAAGGGATATCACAGTCTGAAGACAGTGATTCTGATGGTATGTTCTTAATTGTGTAAAAAGATAAGAAAATAGGACCTTGTTGTATTTGTAGTCAGTTGAAGTTAACCTTTTCTCCTAGTAAGGAATGCTTTAAAATACATCTATTCCTATGTATGTAGGAGGTGGGAAGAAAATCTGAGCTATGTTTTTCCCCTTGGTGTTACGTTTTATCATTGAAGCCTGAGTATACAATACGGAGAGTCAGGAAAGCATGCTGTTGTGTACATTGAACTTAACTGGTGTATTAATGGTCAACCACTTGGTTTCTTTAATTTCACAATCCTTACATCTATTTACTGCACATAGGGGGGGAAAAAAAAAGAATCACTTCCCAAGTTAAAAATGCGTACAAATACTTCTTTTTAAACAAGCAGCAGGAAGCTGAAATCTTTATTTTCCTTTAATAGGAAGCTTTATTGAAGTGGATACTGAAATCGGTACTGAGGCTGAGTTTCCCGCTAAATGCGATGAAAAACTGGGTGACGAAACAGCACTTCCAGAAGTGGAGACAGCCAGACGTGATATTGTCACACAGGACTTGCTGAAGGAGTCTGATGAAGTGCAGTTGGCAAATGATCAGAATGTTGAAAGAGATGATGATGGTAAAGATGCAGCGGATGAGTGGCAAGACGTCAGTTTGGTAACTCCTTGTTACTTGTTTTGAGCGAGTAATGAAGTGCTCTGTCCCCAAGTAGTTTTTAAGGAAGACTATTGGACAGCTTCTTACTGTTTCATTGCTTTCTCATATATGTATCTAATTTTATGGGAACTGATTTTTCTTTAAAGATGATGGTTAACCATAATGTCTCTGAAATCAGAGGGGAAACTTTAAGGTTTTAGCACTCATGAATAGACCTATCTCTGGTCTTGTAATTTACTGCATTAGCGAAGCTATGACAACTTCCAAGTGTGAATTAACGGAGCAGATACTACTAGAATAGTTATAGTGGAGACTTAGTGCTTTACTTAACTAAGTATACCTGATTTGCTGAAATAATGAAAATCTTGTTTTATTTTTCAGGAAGAACTAGAAGAACTAGAAAATGACCTTTCTGCTGAGCAGAATATGCTTCAGGCTCAAAAACAGCAGCAGGAACGTGTTGCTGCTTCTGTAACAGGACAGATGTTCTTGGAAAGCCAGGTAGTATTTGCTTAATCATTTTGATTTGATATAGCATGATGTGGTCTCCCCCTCCATCCCAGTCAAACATTTTCTCAAAAGCTGTTAGTAATTTTGCTTAATTATAGGTCACCTTTTTTCCTTTTAGGAGCTTGTTTTCCTCAGTCTGCTTGATTTAAAATTTTGAAAATATCGAGATAGTCTTGAATTCCAACAATTCTAAATAACTGTTGTAACATTATAAAATAATAATAAAATTATTAATAAATCAACATTTTTTTTAAGCACCAACTTTTAGAGGTTGGGCCAGTTTGATCTTTGCCTGCTGCTGTGAAAGGTGCAAATTGAACAAAAAAAATATTAGGAAGTTACATTCAGCAGTTACATGGAATTGATGTAATCTGGGTGTTAGGTAAATTGTGATTTTTCCCCTAGGGATTAAAAGATAAAAGCTTACAAGAAATCTGTATGGTAACCTGGATTTACGCCTCTCAGCAGTAATACCTGCATAAGCCTGTAACTTCTGTTTCAGTGTTGGTGTTTAAAGGTTAATGCAGTCTAATGGAAGGACTACTTGCAATACAATGTGTTGGGGTTGACATATCCATAATATAGCAGACTAGTGATAGTATCTACGATGTAGTAAACTTATTCTAACAAATTAATGCTGAGAAATATATAAATGCTTTTATTTTCTTTGCATAAAAGGGATAATTTAGATAGTCTTAAAATGATTGAAATTTTTGTTTCCTTTGTTAAATATTTGCTCATACTTGTTTCTTCAGATGATTTTTTTAAAGGCCAGTAGATTGTGCTTTTGTAATATTACATGCCATATAATGGTAGATACACCATTATCTACCATTGTAAGTCTTTTGACCTTGTGCTTTTGCTCTTCATTACAGTAAAAGTTTTAAGCCTTGAGACTGACTTTCAGAACACAAAAGCCAGCTGCAGTTAGAAAAAAAAAGTGTGTCTATGTGCAGATATATGTATACATATCAAATATATATTTAATAAATTTTACACCTTAGCTTTTGCAGTGATTATTGCATCCAACTTGGGAGCAGGAGAGTAAATGGAAAGCATCATTTCTGGAGATGACGTAATCCAGAATTGTGTAACTAACACAAGCCTGTAAACCTAGTGTGTGTGGGATATTTAACTGAGGTTAAATAATGTATTCCATAAAAGTAAATTGTGTAAAATGCATCAAAATGCATGTATATCAAAACACCATCCAAAGGATGATTGGTCTGCCCACTGTTTCCTGCTTGATATTAATGTTTCTCATATGCTTTCATACCACTTTCTGAGCTAAGGTGATGACTTTTTTTTTTCTTTTTCTTTTTTTTTTTTCCTTTTTTATTTAACCTGCATCTGTCTTTCATGGAGCCCACATAATTGTGATGCACAGACTTTTCTCCATGTTATGGAAAGCACAATACTTAAGTATGCTTGTGTAATTAAGATAGCAGATTCTCAAACTGTGTAGTAATAGCGTGATCAAGTAGTGCTTGACTTACGTGGCACTGTCTGCCTGAGACGAGCGAGTGGGATTTCCCCCTTGACTTAACTGGGCTTGGCACTTTTTAGCGGAAATTAAGATTTGCTGTGAAAGATTAAATACCTTCCGAGTGTGAATCTAGCAGTTCCAAGTCAAGCAGAAGTCTCATAGAAGTTCATTCTTCAGACGAAATATTAACTGTTTTCTCTCCATCCTGCAGGAGCTTCTCCGTCTGTTCGGCATTCCATATATTGAAGCTCCGATGGAGGCAGAGGCACAGTGTGCTATATTGGACCTTACTGACCAGACCTGTGGGACAATCACTGATGATAGTGATGTTTGGTTATTTGGCGCACGACATGTTTATAAAAATTTCTTCAGTCAAAACAAATATGTGGAATATTACCAGTATGTTGATTTTCAAAACCAGCTAGGTAAGCCTGAGGTATTGATTTGTTAAATACAGTCTTTAAAAAGACAGCGCTGCCATGTATCTTCCTGAAGTTGTATTTTCTACAGAATTTTGTATGTCTGTTACTACAATGACTGTTCTTTGGAGAGTCTCTAAAGACATTCAGTGGGGTTGCTGTTTTTACTGCCAGATGACCCCTCCGAATTTGCAGACACCTGCATTTAATACACTGCGTTAGTGGGATGATCATCAAGGCTGTAGGTATGAACTATGGTATCGGTTTCTGGGTAAATGTCAATATGACTTTTCTGACACAGTGGGAAAATTATATTCTGATGTCATCAGATTTATAGTCTTCTGGAAACGGAAGTTAATTTTGGACATACTGACACATAATGTGTTAGAGGAGGATCTGGCATATGCATATGCTCTGTAAAAGGTTTTTCATTTAGTTAATACTGACAGCTTTTTTTCTTTCAGATTGCTCTTGTACCAGTCTAATAAAATTGTTGCTAATTATCTTGAACTACTAAACTTCAGCGTCACGTAGTGTATCAAGGAAAATATGAGCCAATTTTAACTTTTTCTTATGCCTTGTTTAAGTGGAACTCTTTTAAAATCAGTTTTGACGTTTTCAAAGTTGAGAGAGGCTATAGACTTTGAAATAATATTTTAATGTCTTCAGCATGTAAAATTTCACAACATTTTTATGTGGTGAAAAATACGTCTTTGGTTTCTTGAATGAAACATTTTTTTCCCCTACTTAGGTATGCTACTGTAGCTTACTTGGAAAGGATTGTTATAAAAGCATGTGTATGATTTTTAGCTGTTATTAATGTAAAAAACCAGAGCTTTTATTTATTTAGTTATTGGGGAAAAATAGTCACCGTCGGTCTTTATGTCACATTCCTCTGTAGTCTTGTACTTCTAATCCTTTTCCATGCATTGCACAATTCTTCTTTCTTGACAGTTGATGGATATCCTGACTAGCATGCCATGGTCTTGCTTTGTGTGCTTAGACGCACATCCCTCCTTTTCGCTGCTGAATTTTGAAATTTTTTAAATTTTTTTTATATATATATTTAAAAAAAAAACCAAACCCTAAACTCCTGAAGCTAGTCACTGAAAATCAGTCTGGTTGCCTCAGATCTTACAGCGTACCAAGTAGAAGTGGCCAGCTGAGTTCTTCCTTCTTTCTGGCTGTGTTTCACAGGCTCTTTTGGTCTAGTTAGTAACTGCACTAGCACAGAGCAAAAGGCTTCCAGTTTGGGAACACTTTTAAGAAGCAGAGGCATTGATATTATGGACTAGAATTCAAACTGAATGTTTTTATTTCTGATTCGGGGGTTATTAAGTTCAGGTCAGCATTAGATGAGAACAGGACAGTAACTGGAGAAATACATGTAAAATAATATCTCTTAGCTCTTAGAAAACCAAAATTTCCCAATGCTCTTTACATTGTAACATTTTAATTTTGGCGAGATGTATTTGCCAAGTTAGCACAACTACTGGTGCTTGAGCTAGCAGTAGCATATTGACCCTACTCCAGAATATAATTTAGCAAGTTCTGATGTTGAATTAAATGTAATTTTACAGAGTTAATGCCTTTGTGTTCCTTTTGTTTTTTGCCTTTCAGATAATACAGTCTTTTTTAATTTGTAAGAGAACAGATGCTGAACCCACTGGTTTTATTTGGTTTACGCATTTTCTTTTACAGGGTTGGATCGAAGCAAGCTAATTAATTTGGCATACTTGCTTGGCAGTGACTACACTGAGGGCATCCCAAATGTTGGCTTTGTAACAGCGATGGAGATTTTAAATGAATTTCCTGGACATGGCTTGGAACCTCTCTTAAAATTCGCGTATGCTTCATCATATTTTGCTTTTTTGTCTCTCCATAATATGAATATTAGTGAATATACTTTTCTGCTGCTTAAGCATACAACAAAACAGATGACCATCATTAAGGAGACTAAGTTAACTGTAAAATATGTGACTCCATCATATCACTATTTGAAATGGCAGGTAAATAAGGTGAGAAGTTGATACAGCAATTACAGTGAGACTAATGAAGACAATAGAACAGCTGTAGAACTGTGCGGCTGCCTCTGAGTTCATTGCAGAGCTGGATCCGTAGTGGAGTGGAGGTTTATTCTCCCTGAGTTTGTGAGAAGGTGCTGTAGCTTGCTCGTAGAGAAAAGAGACTTGATGAGTGAGGAATGGATGACCTGGAAAGAGACAGACAGGTAGGCTGTGGGGAAGAACAAGACTTGAAGAGGGCCAGGCCCGTTGTATTGGCAATGGCGAGGATGGTTGGAAATACTTTTTTTTTTCTTTTCTCCCCCCCCCCCCCCCCCCCCCCCCTCTCTCTCCCTCACCACCT
>NW_008794408.1:910026-925194 GCF_000699145.1 Aptenodytes forsteri | reverse complement strand
GCATACCAAAAAACCTCCAAAAATGATCATTATGTGTGGAACATCCTCCCCAAGTGAGGCTGAATTTTAGAGCCTTCTGTTTAGCAGCCTGTGGGGAATCCAGGTGATGTTTGCTACTGTGGCTTACAATGGCTGTGTTTAATGTGTATGTTTTGTCTTTTCTACTTTCAGATTGTATTTCCCTTTGGCTATTTTTTTATTTGGAAACTTTCCTACCTCATCTCATGTAGTAACTGAAGTAGGGAGACTAAGGCATTGAAATTAGCACGGTGGCTCTTGATATTCCAAATCATATTTTATGGAGGCAAATGAATACTCTGTTTTTCAGTGAGTGGTGGAATGAGGCTCAGAAGAATAAGAAATTGAGACCTAATCCACATGATACCAAAGTCAAGAAGAAACTGCGGGAGCTGCAGCTTTCTTCAGGTTTCCCAAATCCAGCAGTGGCGGAAGCATACCTGAAGCCTGTGGTGGATGAGACAAGGAGTTCATTCATGTGGGGAAAGCCTGATGTAGAGCAGATCAGAGAATATCCTTTTACTATATGGCAAGACTTGTTAGCTACAAGTACTCAGATTAAAGTTCATAAGGCTAGTTAGTGAGTCAGTAACGGAGTGTCAAATTCTTAACATCTCATTGGTGTGAGGGGCCCCCCGCCCCACCTGCATGTGCTCTCCTGCAATGATACCAGCTCTGGAATGGAAGGGAATGCAGCCATGGATGTGTGGCGTTCAGGGCTGCTTTGCCCTCCTGAGAGGGTGGGCTGCTTCACTTTGCATGCAAAGAGGGTCTCATAGCTGGACTGACTAGTTTGTTGTGACGTTACATTTCTGTAACTGTGCTGTGCCTATTTCTAGACTTAGAGTGGGATTGTTTGCACGCTCCTGATGTATGTTTCCCATCTTATACAAGTAAGTTTCAAAACCTAGTCAGAAATGGTGATTCAGTCTGCGCTTTACCCCTAGTTATTCACTGCATTTCTTGCAATAATGTCTATTTCTTGCATCTCTTACAGCTTGAGCTGCAGTGAATTGTTGAAAAGTAGATGGCAATGTATGCAGAACTAATAGTGTTTTAAACGGTAAATGTAACTTCCAGTGTGTGCAAGCGTAAAAATAAGGTTTACTTACAGGTATTTTGTCTTATGGCAGTAACGTATAGCCAAATGACTTCTGTCTTCACTGAGACATGCTTTTGGAAATGTTGATATTAGAGAAAAAGTTCTGTAACTAATAGATATGTAACAGCATGATTAAGATATGTAGTGTAATACTGGAACCATCCGCGTAAGTCAGTTGTAATAACTTAAGAGTATTTTATCTGGTTTTGCAGTAGAAAAAGGTTTGAAGTAGAGTAACTTTCCTCCAGGCGTTGTTTATTTGAGGAATTTTCATTTTATGTGTTTACAAAATACCAGTAATAGCCATTTTGTAAAGTTCCATAACTTTTTGCACATTCTGTCAGGATCACTTTGGCTGGACCAGGACAAAGATAGATGAAATCCTTTTGCCTGTGATAAAACAGCTGAACTTGCAACAGGTAAAGTATAAAACTATGTATAGTTTAAAGGGTAACTGGAAGATTGCAAGAGAAGCTTTTTAAAATGAACAGCAAGGCTTTAATCTAAAATACATTTCTCAGAAACTGAGATTCGGCTGTATTTTTTTTATCTTTACATTTTTAAAAGTCATTAAACTTATTTCTCTAGGCTTTGTTTCTGTATGATTTGGGTGTGCTGTGAGGCACTCTACATAATTTCAATTGTTGTTTTCAAATGTTTGTTTTCTATCAAGTACCTATCTTAAGTCCAGGTTGCTGTTTGTTCTGGTTGTAGCTGAAACTACAGGTACCTCAAGTACTTTTAAAAGACAGCGTGCTGTCTCTAAAAATGATTTATAAAAATGCCCCTGAGATTTTGGTGAAGTGAGACTGACCATTTGGTACCATCTATATCCTTTGAGGAGGTGTGCAGACTGAACTGTTGAGCAAGTGCCCGTTAATAATATTACTCTAATGTCCACATAAATGTTCTGTCAACTTTAATGAAACTTAAAAGTGAATAGCGCATGCTGCGATACTGTGAAAGTCAGTTGTAAAACTGATCACGTAAGGTCAGATTCTTTTCTCCTTTTGCCATAAGCAAGATAGATGCGTAGTCTAAACCAGTGTTCTAGGTTCTCTTTATCACTCAGAGGAGTGAAGGGTACCAAAACCCGTAGTTAAATCCATATACTTTCAGGTTGACTGGAACATCCTTTGGAAGCGTCTGTCTCTCTCAGACACTTTTAGGGAGAATATAGAGGACTAGCTTTGTCTATGCAGCAAGCCTCTGGTTGGATAACACAGACCCATTGTGTGTGACTACTAGTTCTACTCTTAAATCTTTATACTGAAGCAGCATGCGTTACAATGAACTTGAGTCAAATGACCGCATTTTGTTGCACTAGCATATGCAAATGTAAAGTGCACTTACAACATTTGCTTAGTAAACATTCTGTTGTTTTAACAGCTTGCAGCTAAGGATGTGTTTGTAAGGACATACTTAAGAGCACTACGGGGATTCTCTGTATTAGGGTTGAAAATAGCAACATACGTCTAATCGTCAGCAGCACAATGTTTATAAAATTTCACTGGACTTTGCTTATGAGTTTCTGTAATGGTTCTTGTGTAATTTATAATAAAGTATAGGTATTATTATAATAATGCATCTTATTCGCCTCTATTAGCATGCATATTAATTTCATTAGTCTTCTGTCCTGCTTTAATTTGGGATGCTTTATAGTATAGCTGAGATAACAACTGAATTCCCATCGCAAAAACATCCAGAGGTGTTTCTCTGCTTTATTTTTGATAGACTCAGCTTCGAATCGATTCGTTCTTCAGACTAGCACAGCATGAAAAGCAAGCTATTAAAAGTCAGAGGCTGCGCAGAGCTGTGACTTGCCTGAAGAGAAAGGAGAAAGAAGCCGCTGATGAAACTCAGGAGGCCACTGCTGTTACGGAGGTGGAACTTAAACAGCACGAGGAGAGGAAAGGGGAAGGTAGTACAGGCTGCGCAAATCGTCAAGCTGGGGCAACAGAAGTCCAAAGTGGGAAGAGAAGAAAATACTCAGATTCCAGAAAAGAACATTTATATGGAGGTGGCTTTATTGGGAATTTGCATCTTTCAGAAACTTCCAGTGACTCCTCAGTAGAAGAATTGGAAAGCAGAGATTTAGGCAAGAGCAAAAAGAGGAAAAATGTCTCTGCAGTGGAGACAGCAGATCATAAAGAGAAAAAGGGGTGCAGCAGCTCAAGTGGTGAGGATGAAGAACGGGGAAGCGTAGTCATGGTGACTGCCAAACCTGTGTTTGAGGGCAGAAAAAAGAGATCACAGAGTAAGAGGGGAAGAAAAAGTCTTAAAGAAAAAAAGTCTTAAAAAAGAGAGACTGTGCGCGTGGTTTTTTACGACTTAAGCTTTGTAAATATTCTAATGAATTTTTGATAAATAATAAATTATCCCTATTTGTCATGTATTTCTCTTGCATTTTGTGTCCAGAACTTAAATAGGAGGAATTTTAAACAATGAAAAAAATAATTTTAGCACATTTACTCATAAAGACCTAGATTTGACTTGATATAAGTTTTCTGTTTTGAGATTTTAAAATTGAGCCAAAACATGATGCCCATTCATTTGCATTCTGACTGAGGTGAGATAGCTATTAAAAATCACGTGCAATCTGTTGCTTCCTTAACTTCAAACTTAAATGAAATTTTGAAAGCAACTTGGATTATTTCTAGGTGCTAAGAGAAGGAAAATCAGCTCAAATAGTGTTGTTTTCCTTATTCCCTTCACTATGCCTGTCTGGAAAGTTTTGTGCTCGCAGCGATGTTGCTTATCGAACCATTCATGAGACAATGTAAGCGCTCGTAAAAATCTCACGGAAAATCGTACAGTACAGTAAGTCCTTACGTAATCTGAGGTGCCGTAATCGTTTGTGTTCTGAACGCGAACATCGTGTTTCTAGATTTGGAGTTGCATGACCACGTCCAAAGACAGAACTTGTCTGCAGAAGTGATGTTCAGAGGTACCCACTGGTTGCAGCACTCGTGTTGGATTAATTTGTGAGAGAAACAATGCGTTAGGCTCAGGCTTCCCCCCACCTCACCTGTCTCTCTGAATGATTGTAGAATTTATTTATAGCTCCTGTGGATTAAGACAGAAAAGCACTGAATGCTGCCAGTCATACTTGGGTTCTTACATTACGTTTTAGTCCTCTCTTGCTTCTTTTGTCTTCTCATTTAATATTTCTACCTCATTTCGCATCATTTCATTGCTTGAAAGTCCAAGCCCATACAATGAAGTTTCGTGTGAAACGTTAGCCTCCCCTAAAAGGATAAAGGACTGAGGTGAACTGGGTAGGATTTGGCCCTTACAGTTGCAGAGAGTCTAGTACTTCATGTACAGTGTTTATTGGGCAAAAACGATCCCTTTTGATATTACTTTTGTAAAAGATTATCATATTTTAAGCAATTTCTCAGCCTGGACGGCCAGTTTACAGCAGTGTTTTGTAAATCACTCATTTGTATTACTGAATTTTGCTTTAAAAGCGTAGATCAGGTCTTGGTGATTTGTTTGATAGTTTCTAAATGTAGAAGAGCTCCTATTAATTTCTTCTACCAAGTATGGTAAAGTACAGAGACCTTCGGTTCTCTGTAGGGCTTGTTTAGTATTTTTGTGCAATAATTTATTATTTTTCAATGGCACCTAGAAACCCCGGTTGAGTTTGAAGCCTAATTTTGCTAAGAACTGTCCAAAGTAAGAGACAGTTCCTGTCCTGAATTGATTACAGTCTAAATGAGAGAAGTCTTAAAGATACCTGTGTTTGTTCCCATGGCGGTAAGTGGTTGCGATCTGGGGAGCGAATGTACCCCTTGTACATACAAAGGAGGAGTGATACGTGTATAATTCTGCATGTTGACAGCTGTCTCGTGGGGTAAAGTGGCCTAGGATTTTGGGGGTTGTGTACCTCGTTACAGTTCTGCATTCCAACGTGAGCACGCGTTTAGGTACCCCTGCCACAAATGCACCCCTGCCCCCCTGTAAGTTGCGCTGGGTGCTTGGAAGGCCCCTTTGACTCTGAAGAATGGTATGTAGCTCTTCGGTTACTTTTTAGTAACAGTGAGTGGTTACTAATGCCCTGCCGCTATCTTATTTTTGTAAAAAATACTCCGAAGTTGGTTACTTCGTTGGTTGGAGCTCCCTTGACTGGGGGCTTCCCGCTGTTGGGAAATCTGCTCCCTTACGCAGGGGACGCGGTGTGCGGTGCCCACTTCGTGTTCGTGCCGCAGCTGTCGGGATTTATTATTGCCTCTGGCAGGGGGATGCTGGCAACGCGTGACACACGCTTCAGAGCACGGTTCTGCCTGCGACTGCCTGGGAGGGAGACGACCGGGCAGGCAAGGACTTTTCTGTTAGCAGAAACCGTCTTCGGAAAGCTGCAAGAGATTCGGGTAATACTGACTGAAACACAGCGGATGCCAGTGGTATTTCACTTGCCTGCGTCTTTTACTGTGACTTACTTTGTTATCGTTTACTTTAAACAGCATAACGTGGCAACCGAGCTGGTCTGCGCTGTTTAGTCGCTTGTAGTACTCCTGAATTCGTATGTTAAAGTCAGACAGGTGGTTGTGCAGTTCAGTGTACCTCAAAGGATATTTTTAGAAGGAAAAAGAAAATGTAGAGGACCAGAAAATACAAAGGTTTTCCCTTTTAGGGTGAATTTATAGTGCAACGTTGCTTGTCCTTCAGAATGCAAAGGGACTGATTATTAACCCGTTATTTTTATCTTCTAACAGGAAGAAAATTTGTCTTTTTTATACTTCTGAGGTAGATGACAAGCTGATGGGTGTGTGTAACGTTTACTGCTTAATGTCCCAGTAGTTTCTAATGCTACTTGTTATTCTGCAGATGCATACAAAGACTTTGCATCCCATTGAATCTCTTTTCTGTCCCCCATGTAATGGTGTTACTGTTGCTACGTTCATAGCTAGACATAAATATAATAATAGTGGTTTTGTTCGATGTGTTATGGTAATGTGTAGAAGCCCCCTAAGTTATTTTTCACCTTCAAATAGGTTAATGGCTGCTGGCACTGCGGCAGTAACATTAAACATTAAACCTGTGTGTCTTTTGTAGGGTAAAGTCAAGAGAGTACGGTGCATCCTCTCTAACAAGACAGGGCTGTTCTGTACTGTCCTCTTTCGTCTGAAGTTTTGAGAGGAAAACCTGCCTGAGGCTTTGCACTGTGAGGAAGTTTTCTCGATATTCAGCGTATGTTTTTACTTTGATTGCTTTTTTTTTTTCTTAACTGGATAGAGATACTCCTTTGCCCATTGCCTTACTTAATTGCATCCCTATTGGGTGTTTAGACATCTGTAGATTATTAACTGTATGCTGCCTGTAACCATTCCTGCAAAAATCACTCAGACTTCCATAGAACAGTGCAAGAGCTTTAAAAATTACCAGAGCACTGATTTTTTCTTTTTTTTTTTTTTTTTCCCCCTGTGAACTCAGTGTTTTTCTGATTGTAAAATATCAAGAATTGGAGACTATTGGTTGTCTGTCTGCTTTTCTGCAGACAGCTGAAAATTGTTTTGTCCTCTGTCATATTTTTCCTATTACTTTTTTCTCCTGAGTCTGCATGTTCTGTGTCTGTTTGTACAGGCACATACACATTCTTTCCTCATGTTTGGCTATAGATCTTGCTTCCTACTTATTCTCGTGACTTTTACTAATAGTTCGTTTCCTTCCCTTTTAAGCCAATTAATTCAAACGAGGTTAGATCCTTTTGGTGCAGTTTTTCTTCTCTTTCAGACATTTGTTGCTACCTTTCCTTTCAATCATTTATAAGCCTACCAACTCTGATTTGAATTGATTCTAATTTCTAAAATGTCATAAAATAGTTTTAAAAGTTTATCAAAGCTCTTTTTTTGTTTGTTTGTTTTTAATCTACTTGTTTTTTCCCCTCTTTGAGAGTATAACAGTTGAACTAGTTTGAAGCTTCTGGTTCTTCTATGCTTTGAATATTGATATTTATGTGTCTACATGTCTTTATTATCAATAGAAGTAAATTATAGCATAATACATGTAAAAATTTTTTTTTTTGTGAAGTGTTATGTGGGGAAAAAGAAATAAAGTCGTTTCGTTCAGGCAGGCTTGTGTTTCTCTGTCCCAGGTTTTGTGGCATAGTATGGATTTGACAACATCACAACATAATCATCTACAAAATGAACTGATAAGAGAATTGGAAAGACAGGAAGGTAAAATGTTTCTTATTTCACTATATTTCCTTGTTGCACTTAGGAATATTATGAAGTATAAGGAGCAAGGTGTCTTGCTGACAATAAGCTATCTTCTCATCCATTTTTTCCGAAGAATTGTGTTCATGGCACTTGTACAGAAAATACAACAGATAGCGCTGTTGTAGTATTCCAGCTATGCAGTAAGTATCTGCTATACCGGCATACTCTGGTCCTGGCAGTTTCCTACCAGTGCCTGGCATCTGGCCTCTGGCTATTTGCCTGCGACTGGTTGCAGGGAATGAAGCCGTGACTATGATCAAGCTATTCAGGAGAGGTTTGTTTGCGGGGTGTCAGTTAGGGAGAATTGGTTATTACAAGCTTGGTTTCTGTCTAGACAGCCTCAAACCTAATCTTCAAATACCTTCAGGGGCTGTTGGCAGCTTTTTCTCTTAAGCAAGTTCAGGGCTGCACATCTTTCAAAATCCTAAAGCATCACGAGTAATCTTCTTTTTAGGGGTCACCAGGAGCAGACAAGGATTTAGGGCAAGTGCGTGTGTTGTTTTGGGATGGAGTCTAGTTACGTTCTACAGCTGAATGCGAAAGAAGGAGGGTTTTTTAAAAATTATTTTATTTTTCATAATATTTTTTTTTAAAATCTCAGCTGAGTCGTGAGCCAGGCTTTTGGGCTTCTGCTTTTTCAAGAGAGCTCAGCGTCTGATTTTGCTTTGCTACCTGTTCAGCGAGGCAAAGCGGAGCTTTGGGCATGACTGCAATACTTAAAACTAATTATTTGCTTACTGGAACTAATGCTTGTTATTTGGTTTCAAATACTTTTTTAAAGTACCCCAGACTGATGACCTTCTCTGGAAAGCTGACATTGCACAAGAAGATGGCTGATAGGGATTGGTATAGATTGCTGTTCTACAAAGCACTGTTCAAGTGCCTTAGTCTGGAGATTTTCTTTAATGCATTTCCCTTTCCTATTGTGTAATTCTGACTTGAACAAAGAGCTCAAGTTTATCCTATGCAATGAAGCATGATTGTTGGGGAAATAAATATCTAGAAGAATAAATATTAAAGACAGAACTATTAAAGACTGAAATATTGATGACTGTCATTACGTATTCCGTAGTAGATGAGGACTGAGGTGAAGTTTGCACATGCATTTCTATGCTTCTGCAAGCTTGGCTTTCTAATATTGATACTCTCTTCATGCAGGGTTCAGGGTGGGGAGGGGTGAGTCTGCATGTAATTTCTTTAGCTTTTGAATTATGAAAATAAATTGAGTTCTGGGACATCAGGTCAATATATGCAAAATTAGTTGGTAGGGGAGAATCTTTAGATCTAGATGCAGAAATATATTCCACTTAGCTAATAGAGTAACTGTGTTGCTAGCAATAGCAGGTGGTTCTATTCCATGTCTAGAAACACTAGTTTAAGAGGATGAGGAGACATGAATGGAAAATGGGATATCTTTACAGTTTCATCTGACACCAGGCTTTGGCATGTTAAATTCCATGCCAGGTTCTGAAGGTGAAGGGTGCTGAATCTGCTGCACGGAGACTTACCTGCTCGATCGCCCTGAGCCTGTGCCTTCCTTGTTCTCACCCTTTTCCGCCTTCCCCATTCCCATTTCATTAACTTCACCTACCCAGCCTCAACCTCTGTGTCTCGGGGTTCTTATTCCAGTTCAGTTTCTCCGCAAGTTCCAGTCTGAGCTCTTTATATTTGGTGCCTTCCCCTTTCCTTCTTAATTGGCTTGTCACAAGTTCTCCAGATTAAAACTCCTTATTCTTGTTCGTGATTCCCATTACTACGAGTTCTCAGCTTACAGGTAGGTCCTCACCCAGTCTGATCTTTCCTCTGGTGTCTTTATGCAATCAGTTCTCCATCACACCTGCATCGTTAGATGTCTCTCTTCTTTCCTCTCATGATTTCTCTTGATCATTAACTTTAACTCTCCTTGGCTAAACTTTTCTGAGATCAGATGCTGCCACTCCCGCCTTCATTTCTTGGGATACTAAATTACTTTACCACAGTTGCATTATATAAATTCACCCCAGAATAATTTTATCTCTGAGACAACAGGAGGAGAGCAAGTTTGCAAGGCGTACTTGTCCTTGACACTCCATCGTCTCACTTCACTTGGCCATGGCTCAGTTTTTAATCCATAAATATCTGAGAAAATGCTGACCTGGTAACCTTCACATATCTCCTGGCATTTAAGAAGGGACACGCTCCTACTCACCCTGCTTGACAGATGTCCGAACTGATGGCAATTCCTGCCATCATTTCAAGTGTCTGGGTGGAGTCCAGAAAGGTGCCTTAAATGGGACATAGTTGGAATAGAGGTGAGTGAGAAGCAGCCTAACCCTGTAACTTAGAAGTTAAAATACTCAGCTGGGAAGAGGGAGTGACTTAGTGTCTCATTCCTGTTTCCTGGGTTACTTCTAAAGATACTTATCTTTCTCACTCCCTTCCCCACTGACACTTTTCCTTTGACTTCAAGACTTTGCTGTAAAATGTGAAAAACATCCTGCGAGCAGAGCGTGGAGCCCAAGTCTGCCTCTTCACAACTGAGTGCCCAATTCATAGCTGGGCTTTTCCTTGCTTGTCCTTCTAGTATGATTCTTGCAGTCCTGGTTTCCTGATGGCCCACCTCTGGTGGTGATGAAGGGGAGGGGAAGCACCTGGTTCTGTAGGGTGGCTGGAACACACTCCTTGAGTGAGTGAATTATGAATTTGAATCCTTCTGAGGAAGGTCCAACACCCAGGTCCTCCATTTTCTGAGTGCTTAAATTGCTGAACCATTCTTTATATAGTGGACTTTGCAATTAACAGTGCTGGTTAAAAAATGAGCCTATTTATGCTATATATAAATGACACTTTTTCTATATCTTCCCACCACCTGCCTTCCCTTCTTTCATCTTCCCTTTTTTTTGTCTCTTAGCTTTGAATTATGCTTCTATCTTTAAAAAAAAACCCAAAGCCCAAAAACCTAAAAAACAGCCAAACGTCTTCCATTAATTCTCATCTCAAAAGCATTAAAAAAACCCCCATACTCATGGAAGTCACACCATTAGTTACCTACATTTTTTTCTTCACTGCAGGATTGACCTGAAATATCAGAACTCAAATTCTACTCCTCTTAGGCAACAAGCTGTCTCCAAACAAAAAAAGACTAAAAGAGGTAGTGTGGAATAAGACTTGAGTATAACCCAATTAAGGAGTGACTAGATCTAAACTGCACCTTCACAGGAAATCAGAATAGTCTAAAAATACCTCTTCTCTAAATTTACCTCTTGGCTATCTTACAGTAACTTATCTCTGAGCTCTTTTGTTTGAAAGTGGCAGCATTCAAATACTATAGTAAACATCAGGTGTACTAATTTGAATTAACACTTCTCTCTTCCTTTACTCTCCCCCCAACAAGCAGACCCGCTTTTGTTGAAAATTACTAAACTCAAATGGAAGCTTCTTGTGTATGAGTAGAACAGAAGTTGGAGGCAACACTCAAATAATCAAAGCATGTGTTGACTCTGTAGAGAAGTCTGTAACATGCTCTTCCCTCTCAGCCATGTGCCTGTCTTTTCTGTTTTCACATCTTTCCCCCTTACAGTAGCTGCATTTCGACAATAAATTCAATATTTCTCAACTGCCACACGAAAAAGGTGGTATGTTTGCATGGATTGGTGTTGTTAGGTTACTTTCAGGTCCTTTCCTCAAAGAAATGTTTTTGAAATCCAGAATTATTGGTAGGGGAAAATTGGCAGGCATTTTGCTGAGTCCCTACTGTTCCGCTGGCTCTGGTACCTGGCGTGTTTTGGCATGTTGTTACAAGGATATAAGAGCTGTCAATGGCACAAAGCCCTCTTGACCGGGCAAGGTAAGAGATGTGAAAGATTAGACTAGACAGTGGCTTACAGTGTCTAAATTACTCATCCAGAGCCTTTCTATCCATCAGGAAATTGGCTGTCGGCCTTTTATAATGTACATTAGGCCATCTAATATAAGAACACAGTCTGCTTTTGTAGTCAAAGGGAAATCATTTAGTTATCTTTAGAGATTAAATAGCTGCTGAGCCTAGACCTGAAGATGTTTTCAATGGCAGACAAACATGATGAAGTAACAAGGGAAGTACTTGGCACATTTGAATTCATTATGTGTTCATGAGAAAATCTGACTAAGGTACTTCTATTTTCAGCTTTCTAATGGTTTTGGATGACCCGTGACTTGGATGGGGCTGGGATATCAGTGGTGCGAATTTCAGATTGAAAATCCACCTCTCAAGCCTGGGTAAATACATAGACTGGATACTGTGAGCATACCCTTCCTGTTCTTGTCTCTTCATGCTCTGAGCTAAGTGCATCTCGCCTCTTGGCTGAGAAGAGGCTGCTCGTGGGTGGCAGTTTTGTATTTCTGCATTTCAAAGTATAAAGTTTCAAGCATTATATTACCCTGTCGTAGTATCTCAAATTAATCAATATAATATACCTCATCATTGCCATCACTTCAGCAGGTTGAGCTTGTAATGAACGTACTGGAATGTCTACACTCGGTTATATGTTCATTTCCCTCTTTGTGGGTACGGATGAAGTAAGGAAAAATTAACTGTGTAGTTTAGATAAGTACTGGAACGGTACTTTGCCTTATATTCTTAGAAAGGTGTAGGTTACATCTGACTTCTGGAAAGTCAAGGGCATGATTAGATTTCCCTCCTTCCTTTAAAGGTCCTTAGGCTGGAATGGAATGGAATGAAATAGAAATAAGTGGAATGAAATACAGATACTAAAGTCATACCACCTGGAATTTGGGGACTATTCTGTGATTCAGGACGGTAGATGGCTCCACGGAAACATACATAATGCTTGCAAGACCAGAGCTCTGATCCTGAGACGTCAGTAGCTCAGTAAAAATTGTGAGATTCCAGAGTCCCTTAGAATTGGGACCTGATGTAGATTTGGGGTAAACTTCTGAGCCATTGGAAATACCCAGATGGATTCACAGGGCTACCTTCTGATGATTCCTATCAGTGTAGCAATGTAACTCTTCTCCAGTCATCTCTTACAGTTACAGAACTGGTTGCAGATCTGTTCTCTTACTGACCCTTCTGCAGGTATCTTCTTGACATTGGGATATATAGATAGCTTTTTTTTATATATATATGTATATATAATATACATTACATACGTTATGTATATATTATATATAGAAAATGCATCTTGAATCTTTGCTTTGGATGACTCCTATTCCATGTGTCCAGAGTGGGGAGATCTGAAAAGTCCTGGCTATCATGAATTCTTGGAACTTTCTCTCATGCATTACTCAATCAGTAATGTCAGCACAGGTAGTCCTCCTGTGTTCATCAAACTCAGAGGCAATTGCTGAGAAGTCTTAGAGGAACCATATACGTCTTCACAGCTGTTGCTATGTGGTTCTTAAAATATTTGTGAGTACATGCCTAAATGGTAAATTTTAAATCTAAACTCTACAGATGAGAGTATACTGCTTCTGAAGAAGGGAGAATATGTTGCTGTAGGGCTGAACTTTGTCAGGTCAAGTTCATGCTGAACGCTTGGATTTCATTCTTTTTGCCAGCTGGAGAAGATCCATCAAAGCAGGAGAGAAGCAGAAGACGGCTGGGTCTTATTTCCTTATCACCTTGGGCTGTGACACCATTTGACCTCAAGAGGTTAAGTAGGGTCAGACCAGTAATCTGTATTTTTTCCCCTATAAGTTGTTTTAATGAATCATTGGGTGAGATTATTGTTTCTGAATTAATGCTCTAATTAATCCATTAGCAAAGTACTCGGAGGATGTTTTGTTACTCTGTGTGCTATTTGTGAATGAGTCTCAAAATGGAGATGTTGACTGCTAGTATATTCTTCACAGCTTTTATGTGGAAGGGTCATTTTACTTCCTTTTTTAGCCACATTTTAATTCAGGTATCTAGACAGTTTGTTTGTTTTTTTTTTTTTTAAGTATAATTTTAATTCAGCCCCCTTGTCTTTGCTGCTTTTCCCGCATTTTAAGTGCTGTTTAACAGTGCCTGTCTCTGTTCCCTTTTTATTCAGTGGAGAAGGCATTAATGTAGGCAGTATCATTAGTTATGCAGTGAGAGATTTAACATATGCAATTAATTGATGGAAGATACCCAACTGAATTTTAAGGTTACTGTTTCCTGATGGGGCTGTATACTCCCACACATGATTTTATGTGGCAATTGGTGTAAAGGGAACAGCTGATCATGTAGCATGTTTCTAAACAGGTACTATTTCTACTCATTCCAAGCAAAAAGTGTGCAGATAAAGACAGCCTAAGGCCCATCCGTGTGATTTGCTTCATTGTTAAAGAAAAAGACGCTGCAGTTTGCAACTTGTTCTATTCTGACCTGGTCTATCTCCTGTTATTTTCCCTCTGCCTTCCCTTCCCCACTTAAAGGACTTCTCCAACTCTGTCTCAGCAGAACTTACATCCTTTTCTTTCTTTAGGTTTTGTTCTAATATAAAACATTTCATTTGACATTTGAATGTCTCAGCAAAATTCTCTGGTTCCCTACACAAGATTTTGCAGCTTGACACACGTTTCTCTAACCTCCCACTGACTTCGCAACTCCAGTCTTCCACATGATTTAGTATGTCTCTTTGGAAGACTATGTTTGCATTTCAGTTGTAATAACAATGATTGCTTTGCCTTTGAGAATGATGTTTACACTGTTTTCTTAATGATGTGGTTGATACAGTGCAAGATGTGTCAGCAGTATATGACTTTTCTCCCTCAGCCCTGATATTAACTTAAAATCAAGGGAGTTCAAAGAACTTGCTCCAAAGACGTTAGTCTTTTATGATAAAAAATACTTTACCTGAAATATTTCAAAGAACGCTATAAGAAATTAACCTATTAAGCAGAAAGTCTTAAGAACCATAAAGACATTCAAATTCTATTTCAAGAAGAATTTGGGGCATCTATAGATGGGAACTTCTTTGTGAACATAAGTTCAAGACCAAAGGAGCGCTATCTGTTTCACTAACAAAAATGATCTCAATTTCTGTATGTTACCTGAACAGGATCAGACTGTCTCATCTTCATGTAAATAAGGTTCTAGCACCTGAAACTCCAGTGGTTTCTGTGTATATATGCTCATGCAAAGAGATGAATAGGCTGAAGAAAGTCATTCTACGTATGGCACTTCCATGCCTCTCCAAATCACGGAAAAGGAGTGAGGGCAAACCTACCTGGTCAAACCCAGGCAAATGAAGAAGGGAGGAACCAGTCCTAGCAGACCTTTAAGTTCTGACAGTTTAGTATGGGTGCTCAAGTAGTATTGCTGGAAATGCCCATTATGCACTTCCATTCTTACAAGAATTGAGAGCAGGTCAGTCAAGCCTCCTCTTCTCTCGTCTGACCCTATTCTACTGATGAGTCAGCTCTTGTCTTAAAATGTCATTAAAATCATTAAAATCCATTCATTGAGTCATAATTCCAAGAATTTTTCTTCCTGAAAAAGTGTCCTGGTTTCGGCAGGGATAGAGTTAATTTCCTTCCTAGTAGCTGGTACAGTGCTGTGTTTTGGATTTAGGATGAGAACAATGTTGATAACGCACCGATGTTTTAGTTGTTGCTAAGTAGTGCTTACACTAGTCAAGGACTTCTCAGCTTCCCATGCTCTACCCACTGAGAAGGCTGGAGGTGCACAAGAAGTTGGGAGGGGGCACAGCCAGGACAGCTGACCCGAATGGGCCAAAGGGACATTCCATACCATGTGACGTCATGCTCAGTACATAAACTGCGGAAAGCTGGCCGGGGGGGCCGCTGCTTGGGGACTGGCTGGGCATCGGTCGGTGGGTGGTGAGCAATTGCACTGTGCATCACTTGCTTTGTGTA
>NW_008794408.1:901591-909992 GCF_000699145.1 Aptenodytes forsteri | reverse complement strand
TCTCAACCCACGAGTTTTTCTCACTTGTGCTTTTCCAATTCTCTCCCCCATCCCACCGGGGGCGGGGGGGGTGGAGAGTGAGCGAGCGGCTGTGTGGTGCTCAGTTGCTGACTGAGGTTAAACTGTAAGAGAATAGGGACTAACACAGAGATAAACACTTCCAGGAGAATAACTTCCTATCAGCTTTTTGCACCTGTTACGAAGAAACTAGTTTGATCAAAGTACCAGCAGAACTTTCTCAATGTTTGCAGGTATTAAAAGACTTCATCTCATTTGGATTTTGCTTACTCTGATAACAATTTTCTTGTTGTTTGAAAGATTTCCCACTAGTTTGTTATTTTTCTGTTCTGACTGCTCTGAAGGCAGTTACAGAAAAATTAACTTCTTTCCTTTTGTGCAGTCCCACAAGAAGTTTAGTTATTCTGAAAGATATAAAGCAGAAAATAGAAGAGTGCCTTTTGCAGTATGAAGGGAAACTTGTATGTAGGTCAGCAAATCAGACTAAAAGTCCGCACTTCTTTTTTTTTTTTTGTCAGCACTCTTTGTCAGAACCATTAGCATCCTGGTCCTGATAAAATTTCTCGTTAGGGTTTTGAAGCCTGTCTACTGTATGATGTCTCTGATGAAAGAAATACTCTTTTTGATTCTCTACAATAGTCAGATCTTCTTAAGAGGAAGACAAAAATATAAAAATTATGTCAACTTCTCCAGATCACCCACCTGGGGGATTACCAAAGGGTAAGATGGCCAAAGATTTATGTGGTGTTATTAATCAGCAGATTTGGGATTCTTCTTTCAGGGGCGTGGGCAGTTTAGCTCAGGTAGGGAGCAGTGGCCTACAAATTCTGTTAGCGTAGGTGCTATGCAAGCCTTAAGTAGAAAGATTGCTGATACTGTAGGGAATAGGTGGGAAATGTTTATTGAGCACTAGAGGGGGTATCTGTAATACCGCTAAGGTTTTATAGATCTTCTGGCAGAAGCTTTATAAGTTAAGACTTAAAAAGTTATGGCTTCTCAACAAAATTGGATCCAAAACAGATGTCAAGGGAGGAAGAATCAAGAAAAATGGTTGTAATGGGGAGGTAATAGAAGGAATAGCTTTTTACTTCCACAGCTAGTAGTGATCACAGAATGAGATCAGACTGCTCTAAGCAATCAGAGAAGATTAAAAGCAGGCTATATCTGGTATGCCTGGAAACAGGATGATGTGTTAAATACACTTACGATATGTGTAATAAGAAAGCTGCATATTAATTCTTTCATAAGAAAAGATTAATTTTGTCGTGGAGCAGCATTTCTCTGGCACTTAACTCATGTTTGTGCAGGCTTCCCTGCTTGCAGGCACAATGATGCATGTGTTTTCTCTCAACTTAACATTAGAGGCTTGCAGAAGAGGTAATGGGCTGCCACATACTGCTTATTTCCTAACATCTTAAAATATCATAGTTTCAACGTTGACTATTTCATTTAAGTTAACTTTATAAAATTATGCTGTTTATATTTTTTCCAGTAGCATATGCATTACATTATTTTTAATTTTGCTGTATCCCATGATTAGGGTCCCCCCCCCCCCCCAATAAATTCTTGGAGTACGTTGGTTGGTTAGTTGTTTGTTGTTGTTGGGGATTTTGTGTGTGTTTGATTTTTAACTTTCAGATTATGTCTTAGTGTCAACATACTAACATTGAACATGAACATTTTTGCTTTTTCTTTCATGTTTGTTGCTATTCTCTAGTTTCCTCTGATGCTTAGAGTAAGTTGAGTTACAAGCTTAAAGCACTGGCTAATGAGCCTGAGCATCTCCCTGATGTGATTTTGTTTGGTAACATCTCTTTCTTTGTTCACCCCTGATTTTGTTCCTTGGTCCTTCTATCACAAGGAAGGGAGAGACTTTGTCAATAGATTATGGCAATAAAAATACTGAGGCATATGGCAGAGCAAATGACAACACTTGAGGCCATCATGTCCTGTGACAGCAGTGATTTGAGGGGGAAGAAAAGGTGAAGAATCTTCGCCAGACCAATGTGTTTTATGCTGATGAAAACATAAATGTTTTCATTTTTAGTAGCCATTGGGCCTGCAGTTTCCGTGCAGATCCTGATCTTGATATCTGTGATTTCGATGGTAACTGCAGGCTTGATACAGAAACTCTGCTTTGGACAAGGTGGTAACCCAGTTATCTAAATCTCTAGCGTGCTTTCTAGGAGGTGTAGCTTGTAAACATGTTTTGCTTTAGCTAATTTGCCAAGAGATCATAGTTGGCTGTGAAAGCAAATTTCCTGTGAAAACTTGGAACGATTCTACACTTTGCTAAGAAAATGCTCTGGACAGCTTCACTTACATGTTTTTTTTGTAACATTGTGGTGCAGCTTTGTGTGATGATGGCAAAACTGAAACTGGCTTGGTATTCAGCTAAAAAAGAATAAGTCCTCTCCTGTTAGAAGAGTTATCTGGGATTATGTTAGGTATCATAAATATCCTTTGCTTAGCAACAGGGATGGCATTCAGGATATCAAGCCAACTGGAAAGAATCCCTCTGACAGGGCTCTGTTAGGGTGGGTGGATAAGTTTTCCTGACAACACTAGTGCTTTCGCTCCTGTCTGTCATAATTTGTGTTGCTAGGATCTGTTTCACAAGTTTTGTGACAGACTTATAAATGATACTGTGGCTCCTTTTGTTTACTGTCAAAAAGAACCATAATGTGGGGAAAGTGAACAGTAAAAGGATATGGAAAATAATAAAATCCAGGCACATAAGACCATGAGTGTCTATACTAGGGCAGCTGTTCTTGAAGGGAAAAAGAAGTTAAAAAATTTCCTTTGAATTGCTGAAATGGAAAGCAATATATGGTAACATTCCACTTCTTTACTTTTTATGAACTCGTCTTCTTCAGCAAAACAGGAAAGAAATTATTTAGTCATAAACTGAAAACTTCAATTAGAATTCAGGAGACTTTCCATGTATCATGCTAACCATTAATGGTGAAATGTGTTTTTATTCACACACGAAAATCACGTTCTTGCTTCCAAATCAGCTTTTCAATATAAATTGGTAGTTTCATTATCAGTCTACTCAGCCTGTTTGACCTTTCATACTTTTGCTTCCAGGGGAAAAAGAAGATGAACAGATAGTTGCAGAAATCATGAGAAGGCGTTTTTTTCCTGCTCTTATAACTCATAAGTCCTGGGAAGGCTTTCACTTTGCTGGCCATGAGATAAGAATTACAGAAGCCACTGATTGTTACGGGGCAGTCGTCTGGCCATCGGTACAATATTTATGCAGCATTGTTATTTTTTAGTTTTGGAGTTTTCTAGTACTTTTAATTTGTTTTGCATGATAAATATGTTTTGTTGTATGTTGTAAACCCAAGGAAAACATTCTGTGCTTCTCTGTCTCCGCTCTGCAAGTCCCAAACCTGAATTTAGCCTGGTTTCGTATGGATTCCTGGTTCTCAAAGCTTAAATGGTATTCCTTGTTTGTGCCCCTATCACACAAGATGTATGATGTTGTGTCCCCTCCTCACCTACCAGTAACTTTTGATCCTATTGGCCAATTACAAGCATATTTCGAAGGAAATATGGCAGTCTTATGATGATTACATTTCCTGTACATTTTATAAATACAGATGGCTGTATAGCAGGCAGATCCAGGTTGTGGAAACAGCTGTGATATGAGCTCACAAGGTATTAGCATTCATAGAAGTTACTCAACTTACTCATGTGAGAAACAAATTTACCTTGTAGATACGCAGACAAGGGAAAAAGTTCAGCTGGAGCTTTCAGTTTCTTAAACAGCCAGAAATCTAGTGGGAGAGAACCGTTGTCCTTGGCTCTTGATATAAGAACCATCAACATGCCCACCATACAAAGAGCCTTCTTCAAGGTTTTGAATCTGTGCAACGCAGCTAACCGACTGTTTTGAAATAATTAAGAGCGAGAAAACCCACTGCGGTCAGGGAGGTGCCACAATGCACCATTGACACTTGTGGCATTCAGAGAACATCCCTGAAAGAGAACCATCTCCAGAAGCCCCTATAAGAGGGAGAGGACTAAAACCCAGGAGGCTCCGTTTCTGTCCCAACGGTATCAGCCTCCTAGGATTGTACGGTTTTTAAGAAGTATGGCCATAGTTCAGCTGAGAAGAGTCAGAGTACTTTGCTGTTTTGAACTCCAAACAATTTTTCTTGTCTTAGCAGACCTGGACAAGTCATTTATACTATATCTCTTAGTGGCCTCAGTGCATGTCTTCAAGGAAAGGTTGGCTGGTGGCCAATTATTCTCACAAAATCATGGGCTGTACTGAAAAGCATATTTTTTTTCTGGAAGGGTTTAGCCGGTTTTGCTGTGGAAGGAAGGCAACCATTCTGTCTGTGTCTCCTCATGTTCTCCCTTCCTGTCCCATCCAGCAGTATTTGAACTCTTCGGAAAAACGTCAGCCGAATTTGTCGAGAGGGCAGAATCTTTAAGGAAAATAAAGTTTCTGCATGTTTCATGGAAAGGAAGACAGATTTCAAAGTTTCCCTAATTTAACCCACAGAAATTTTGATCCTGCCAGCCAGTTTCTACAACAGAATATGGAAAAGCTCTGAGGGAAGGAATTATAGGAATAGATGGAACTAACAGGAAATCTTAATATAATGTGTTTTTAAATGTCAGTCAAACATCAGACACAATCTTTAGGAACCTGGCTTTAATTAGTCCTGGTGCTCACAGACTTATTTCTGTATCAAAGCTTTGTTGATTATGAGATATATGTAAGCTTGCATAAAAAAACCTACTCTTTTTGCTCTGAATTAAGAGGTAGAACGCAAAAACTTTGAATTTCTAGCATGTCAACATTGGGTTAACAGTCCTCCTGTTCCTTTCCTTCTACTTCTTAATCGGTTTAAAGCAAAACTAAGAGTGTAATTTTGCTGTACCAGACTAAACCACTAATAATTGCCTTTCCAAATGGTCATCTGTATTGCAAAATGATGTGGCAACCATCATACGTATTTGTCAATGGAGACTATATAATTATTGAAGTCTGGGAAAAAAATGTGGGAGCCAAGCTGGAAACTATCTTTGCCACAGAAATAAAATTAGCAATTTCTATTTCAACAGTGAACTAAAACTCACTGGTCAGTATGAGACAGGGCAGAAAAGCTGAAGAAGCTGCTTAATCACAGTTTATAAATGCATATATAAGGAGTCTGTTGTAGAGGGCTCTTTGTGGCTTTGTTTGCTATAAAAGTTTGCTAAGCTTAACAAGGTAAGCACATAGAAACTGAAACTGAACTGAAAGAAAAGGGGTGAATTTATTGGTCCCTTTTGAATCATTATGGTAATTAATTATTGTTAGAAATAATTAACTATTGGAAGAGCTTAACAAGGGTTGTTGTGGATTTTCTCTCACAAGCAGTCCTTATATCAAGATGTCTTTGTGAAGGACACGTTTTAACTCAACCAAAAGTAAGTGCAGTTATAAGCAGGAATTGCTGACCGGAATTTTATAGCTCATGTTATGCAGCATGACAGATTAGGTAATTGCAGTTGTTCCTTCTGGCTTTAATGCTTTGCAAGCCTATATTGAGGCATGTTGTGGCATTTATTTTGCCAGCCTATAGAGCTCAAAGATCATAATGAGCTGTGATCCTTTAGGGACAGTGCTTGAATGAATATTGCTCATTTGAACAGACATGAATTTTTGAACAGACAAGAATTTTTTTGCATGCTTTTAAATGACTGCATATTTAGTGAGGGGATTTATTTCATTTATTTGTTCAGTATGTTCATGGATTTCCTCCCCTACAGGCTCTTGTTCTGTGTTATTTTTTGGAAACGAATTCTAAACAATACAATTTGGTTGACAAAAATGTGATTGAAATTGGAGCTGGAACTGGGTTGGTCTCCATAGTAGCCAGTTTACTGGGTGAGTACATGCCGTTGCTCTTACACTCTTGGAAACATCTCTCAGATGAATACTGGAGGACAAAGGAAGTGGCTCAGTTCTTCTAAAAGACTGTTGTTTGAAAGCTTCCAAAAGCAAGAAAAAGTAAATTCCAGAAGGCTTGTTTGGAAGCTTGCTCTGTTATTTTTTTCTGTAAAGCTGTGAGTGTATTGATGCAATAAAGGAGGTCCCAGTAGATGATGATGTCATTAACGGTGTTAAACAGGGGACCAAAATAAGAAACTAGTGGCCTCACAGGATGTCAGTGGCAACCAGATGTAGGTATGACTCAGTGCATCACCTTCCATTGACCAAACAGCTCTTGGATGCCAGGTCACTTTCTTTCCATTTGTGTTCAGCATTTTCTTTCAACAACCGATCAGCAGCTTGATTTTTCTGCTACAGACGCTGTTGTGTTTTATCTCATGGTAGCCTATTCTTCCTCAAGAGTAATCCAGATCAGTGACTTTGGAATTTTAACAGAATTTTTAGCTTTCTGTAGTCTGAGAAAGCTTCTTCCTATGTGAAAAGGAAAAAACCTGAGGCAATGCTTAAATCTCATGCTGACTTCTTGGAGTCAGTAACTGGTATTCTTCAATCCCTAGTCGCTCACTGTACTTTTAACCAATATGATTTCAAGATGCAGTAAGTATCTGATTTCTCCCCACCCATCCCCAGCTGGATTTAGATGACAATCTGTAGAGTAGAACTACTGGGAACCAAATATTTATTTTAAGCACAATGGGTAAGAGGTATTGGGAGCATTTACATTGTTCTGTTCCCCTCAGTGAGAGCTACCTGGTAAAATCAGTTCCTTGTGCAGTGGCTTTTGTGAATGGGCTTTTACTCAGGTCTTGAAGTATATTCAAAGATTATGTTTGTTTTCTCCCTGTCACAGGTGCACTTGTGACTGTCACTGATTTGCCAGAACTGTTGGGAAACCTTCAGCATAATGTTCTCCAAAATACAAAGCTGAAATGCAAGCACCAGCCTTGTGTTAAGGAATTGTCTTGGGGAATTGATCTGGAAAAGAACTTTCCTAGGTCTTCCTGTCACTTCGACTACATTATGGCTGCTGATGTAGTTTACCACCATCCCTTCCTGGATGAACTCCTCCTAACTTTTGATCACTTGTGCAAGAATGACACTGTTATTTTGTGGGCTATGAAGTTTAGGCTGGACAAAGAGAACCAATTTGTGGGCAGATTTCAGACACTGTTTGACTTAGAGGTGATTTCTAATTTCCCCAGTTTGAACATAACCCTGTATAAGGCAATGAGGAAAGGCAGGATGAAAGCCAGACCTTCCAAACCGATGGTCTGAAAGAGAGATACAGGGAGGTGAAAGTTGCAGCTGTTCTGCAGTTTGTTCTCTTTTTTAATAATTTCCATGTTAGTAGTTGCTAACAGCTGCATGAATGACAATTTTAGAGACAGCTAAAACGAAACATCAGATTCCTAGTGCATCCCTAACAAATTCCTAAATTCAATTTGCCAATAGTTGTAAACACAGAAAAAAATGTATCTTTGATGTTTTCTTGACTTTTGTGTGCTAACCTGACAACACTAATAACTTTTACAAGACTTACCATTACTGCTATGGGTCGTGTAATGAATATTTCCAATAGCTTTCAACTGCAGCTTTGAACAGTGTCTTATAAGATCAACCAATCGTTTAAAACTTAAGGCTATAATAAATCTTTGTATTTAAAAGTTGTGGTGTTAAATCTGATCTTTCCCCATTCTCACTATCGAGTAAATCCTTCCTTTGAATAGCCTTTATAGGACATTAAATTAGCTGCCCCCCCCCACCTGGGAAATATACTGTCATAATAAAGGGGCAGAATATATTAGTTACCCTTTCATTTAATGATTATGCTTTCTTCCCCTTCCATTTTTTATTTAGATTCAGGGATTCTTCAACAGACAGCCGCACACGTGAGGCAAGAGGGAGTTAAATGTTTTGTTGCTTGAACAAAGGTCTTGGATAAGAAGAGTACAGCATATCACCAACTGACCTTTGCAAAGACCTTAAATTCTTGGAGGTCTGCTCCTCCAAAAATAGACGGTTATCTGGACCTCAGGGAACAACAATGGAAAAATGACAGTGGCCATCAAGAGAGGAGTCCCGCTGGTGGTGACTGGAGGCAGAAAACTAAACCAGCCTGATATGGTGTGGCTGATGCATGGGCAGGCTTAGATTTTTTTTGTTTTTTAGTATAGGCAAACAAAATACTTTTCTCCTAGCCACTCAGTGCTGCATGGTCAGTGGTCAGATTAATGTCCTTGAAAGCCTATCAGAGAACTTTCTTTTGGGAATCGTAGAATCATAGAATCTTTGGAAAAGACCTCTAAGGTCATTGAGTTCAACTGTCAACCCACCACCACCATGCCCACTAAACCATGTCCCTAAGCGCCTCATCTACACGTCTTTTAAATACCTCCAGGGATGGGGACTCAACCGCTTCCCTGG
>NW_008794408.1:891880-901454 GCF_000699145.1 Aptenodytes forsteri | reverse complement strand
AACAACCCCAGTTCCCTCAGCCGCTCCTCATAAGACTTGTTCTCCAGACCCCTCACCAGCCTCGTTGCCCTTCTCTGGACACGCTCCAGCACCTCAACGTCCTTCTTGTAGTGAGGGGCCCAAAACTGAACACAGTATTTGAGGTGCGGCCTCACCAGTGCCGAGTACAGGGACACAATCGCATCCCTACTCCTGCTGGCTACACTATTTCTGATACAGGCCAGGATGCCATTGGCCTTCTTGGCCGCCTGGGCACACTGCCGGCTCATGTTCAGCCGGCTGTCGACCAGCACCCCCAGGTCCTTTTCTGCTGGGCAGCTTTCCAGCCACTCTTCCCCAAGCCTGTAGCGCTGCATGGGGTTGTTGTGGCCGAAGTGCAGGACCCAGCACTTGGCCTTGTTGAATCTCATACAGTTGATTATAAGAAGATTAATAAAATGTTTCTTTGCACACCCTATATTTTCTGATTCTGTTTGTTATTGAGTGTGAGAGACCTTCAAGTCCCTTGCAGGCTAGAGCAGCAAACCCAGCTTGTGCTAATGTCCAGGCAGAGCTTTGCCACCTCTGCTGTAGCAAGCAATTGCTCTAGTAATATGAGGGCTCTGGGGGCTGTCAGTCTTTACCTTTTTAGCTCCTATTTGTATTCCCTCCAGGAGTTTTTTATGTGTAGTCAGATTTGAGCATTTTTTTATGATGACTTCCAGAACATACTAGTGTTTGTACCTTTTCTTGTGACAGATGCATGTTACTTATTTACTCTACTGCCTGGCACAAGTGTGGGGCAGAAGTATGATAAATGACTGGTATAACTGGAATGTTATACTCCCAGCCAAACATTTGGTTTTCTTGGGACAAATGTTCCCAGCATTAGGGAACTAGTGGTGTGGAGAGAAAAGTGTGAGCTGCCAAGCTTTTCCAGTGGGAGCTGGGAATCCCATACGTGAAAGGAGGTGGTAAAGAGAATTTTGTGGGGAGGGCGGATGAGGATGTGGCAGGAGGGACCTGGAGTTGGAGGGAGGATTGCAGAGAAAAGGTAGCTGTAGGGAGAAGGTGAGATGGAGGAAGAGAAAGAGAAGAGGTGGCAATGGTGATACTGACTTCAAGAAGGGTTAGGAATCATAGCACAAGGGTAGGCCATCTTTCTTGCTACTGACTGTAAGGGGGGCATCCTTGGTGAGCCACGGAGGATGACTCTGTGATAATACTAGAGCAATCAGTGTGTCTTAGCCCAGGACAGCAAAATGAGAAGAAAGGAAGCCAAGTACATTGACTCTACTTTCTGGCTCTCCTGCTGGGAGATCACATGTGAGATTTTGGCTTGGAGGTTATTAATGAAAATCTTCTAATCCTCATCAGTTAGTTTCCTGTGACAAGGTGTGTAGGTAGAGGTAGCAGCTTTTATTGGATCAACCAGTACAGCTAGAAAATTAGACTCTATGCCAGCTGGTATGGAGTATTACCTCTACTTATAAATGTTATTGTGCTTATGTCCTTAGGTCATTACAGCTGTAGAAAAATACAACTACATAATGGAAATATTTTTTTTCACACTGTGTAATAGAAATGGTTCCATTTAAGTGGATAAAGAAACAAACATGGATCTCTGCCATTTCTAGATTTCCTCTCCCCGCTTCTTTCCTCCTAACTCACTTGCAACCATCAAATCCACTGCAACTGAAACTCCAATCCTTGCATCCTAAAGGGCATCTCTGTTTACAAATGTTTCATGGATAAATGGATTGGCACTGTAATTAATGAGTAACAGCGAAAATAGCTTGTGAACTCCAAAGTGATGAAGGCTAAAGAGGAAAAGGAAGACTACAGCAAAGTAGCTAAGTGTGATCACTTTTAAATAGCTGTTCTGCCCATTAGCCCTCCTATTTGGGCCGCAGGCTGTTCCCTGCTGAGCTCCTGCTGAAGTCAACAGGAGATGTGTTTGTAGAATGCATTCAGGATTGGGCCCTTTAGGCCCAACAGCTTGTTAATATTTACCGTAATGTAACATTAGTCCTCTTTCTTACAAGCCTGTCTAGCACCGCTGCGTGAAGCTTCCTGGGAAAGCTCTAGGGACTGGCTGCTCTATTGTACAGCCACCTTTTGTCCTCTGGTATGATGGGCAGGTTATTAGCCATGACCAATGGAGGGTGAGGCTGTATGTGGCGTTTGCCTATGGAATTTATTTCTGCTCTTTGAGAACAAGTCTTACATGAATGCCAAGTACTACTGACTCCTAAAGTCAGTCATAATTTTAATAATCACGTATTCTTTGTTCTAATATTTCAAATAGAGAATCAAGTTGTCATTCAGTGCATTATGTTGCTAACACACATGGCATTTGTATCTGTAGTTTGTGAAAAGTGAAGCGAAAAAAAGATCAGTTAAATTTGTGGGTGAAAGAGCTCCACCTATGAGGAATGCCAGAGAGGCTGCCTAAGCTGGTAGGTTTTACAGTGTCTTATAGAGTGTTATGATAATCATACTAATTGAAGAGACAAATTGGGATGTATGGTATGGGTTCAATAAATTCCTTGGATTTTCAGTAAATTCCTTGGATTTTCAGTATTTCAACATAAGAATAATTTATTGAGCAACAATATGTTTAAGTAACTTGATGGTATTTGTTAGATTGTCCACAAACAATATGCTTTTCAAATGCTAATGTTTTCAGGAAGGGTTCTTTTTATATAAAGTATATATAAAATCATTACAGTTATTTACTTTGCTGCTTATTGTATAACATCTCCATCAAGGTCTTTCACAAATTATTGCCTTTTCCTTCTCAGAATTAAAGTAACAAACACTTTCAACATTGTACGGTTTCCATATGGTCATATTGAATTTTTGGCTCCATCTTGTTGAATTGTGTTGTTGCAGCTCTGAGTGATTTGGCTTCATTTGCATTATTAAACCCACCGATTTGGGCTTTTGCCTCTTATAACAGCTGTAAGAAAAAGCTGTAGCCACTGAACATTTAGAAAAAGCATTGAAATGACAATACAGATCTACACTGCAAACTTTGTTTTCATTTAGAAGCAGAAATGGAGGCCCAGCCTAAGAAATGCAACTGCCAAAAAATACTCAAATAACTACCTATGGCTCAAATGGCTGTTGAATGATGAACAACCTATATCGGCTATTACACAAGCACTAGTCAGTGTCAGGTGAGCAAAGAAGACTAGCTGCCACATGTGTCCTCCTTAATGGTGATTGGCGTTAAAGATCCACTGAGTATGTCAGCACATGTGACACAATCATCTGAAGAAACACTGCATTTACCAAACAACAGAGGATCCTGAAACCTGAATGGGTTTAGAAGACCCAGATTCAGCTAACACCCTTTGAGCTCTGGAGACCTGAAAGGTACAGGATTTTTGCCACTCATAGGTAACTAATACTGCACTGGTAACCATGAGGTGATCTCAAATAAGTTCAGTGAGAAAGAAAGATAGATAGATACCGTCAAGATGTCATTGCTCCATGGATGTACTTTGGAAATGGATATGTTCCTTCTTATAATAGCTCTGTGACGTCAGGGAAATATTGTTACACAGGTGTAAAGCAAAGAGGGAATGGAGCTAAATGTCAAGTGATTTAACCTCAGTCACAGTGGAGAGTCCAGTACCAAAGTTCTTTCACAGTAAAAATAACATTTCCTATGCTCTATCTCGTTCAAATTTGCTCACATTAAGGAAAAATTTAAATTAATTTTATTATTTCATAAAAAAAATGTTTTCCATACCACTCTGAATAAATTATAAAACCCCTAAGAGTATAAGCACTCAGCAATAGGCAAGAATAAAATCTCAAATTTCCCTTTCGCATAGGTATGCCAACTAACCATACAATACACAGACTCTATTGGCTACTGTGGAATTTCAGAATCATTAAGGTTGGAAGGCACCTCTGAAGGTTACCTAGTCCTACCTCCTGCTCAAATCTGGACCAGATTCAAAGTCTGAACAGGTTGCTCAGGTTCTCCAGTTGGTGTATGAAAATCTCCGAGAAAGGAGATTTTGCAACATATCTGAGCAGCCTGCTAATTTCACTTCCCCGCCCCCTCCCCCCCCATGTATCCAACTGGAATTTCTCTTGCTGCAACTGAGCATCTGTCTTTTGTCATTTTGCAGTGCACCTCTGGCTTCATCTTCTCTATAACCTTCTTGTGAGGTAGTAGAAGACAGCCATTAGATCCACCCCTAATCTCCCCTTCAGGCTGAACAAATCCAGTACTCTCAGCCTCTGCTTCCTTCGGCCCCTTAACCATTTTAGTCCTTCTCCTCTGGATTCTCTCTAGTTTGTTGAGATCTTTTACTAGTGGCTCCACAACCAGACGCAGTACTGCAGATGGGACGTCATGATGCCATGTAGAGGGGTAATAACCACTTTGAATGATCTGCTGGCTACACTCTTGCCAATGCAGTTACCTTGCATCAACTGCAAGGCTACACCACTGTTTTTGTTCCTGTTCCATCAGGACCTCCGTACTCTTCTGCAGAGGTGCTCTCTAGCCAGTCAACTCATGGCCTGTGCTGTTGCATGGTGTTATTCTGTTGGACTTCATGTGGATTTTGTCAGCCTATTCCTTCAGCCTGTCAAAGTCCCTCTGAGCAGCAGCTCTGCCTTTACCCCCATTTGGTGTCTTAACAGCATTTCATTTCAATGTATTTAATCCATTGTCCAGGTCATTGATGGAAATGCTTAATGATATCAGTCCCTGTCCTGACCTCACCTGCATCACTCCTACAGGCTGCTAGCTGGGCTTTGAGCTTTTGCTGACTACTTTTTGAGTCTAATAGTCCACTCATTTTTTCAACCACTTTGTAGCCCATTCATCCAGTCTGCATCTCTACAATTGAGCTACAAAGCCTCTGTAGGAAAAAATGTGATAAAATTTATCAAAGAAAAAGCAAATTATATCCATTGTGTTCTATTTATCCACAGGACCAGTCATAGACAGCAATTAGGCTGTTCAGGTCCTTAGCAAATTTGTATTGGTTGTTTGCAAACATATGTGCTTGGAAATGTCTTCCAGGAGGGTTTGTTGCAATAGTTTTCCTGGGGACTGAGATGAAGTAGACTGGACTGTAGTCCTCTTGAGACTTTCTCTAGTTCTTTTTGAATATGGGCTAATATTTACATTTTTCCAGCCATTGGGAGCTGTCTCTGACTACCACCTTTCAGAGCTGGTAGACAGCAATCTTACAGTGGCATCAGCCAGAAACCTTGACATCCTCAGAAGCATTCTGCCCAGTTCCATGGACTTCTGTATGCTCAGTTTACTTAAGTGGGCCCCAACTTGATTGTCCTACCCTACTACTACCTCTTTCACTAAACTCTGTCACTAAGCACAGAGATATGGAAATCCTGAGAGTTGACCTTACCAGTAAAGACCAAGGCAAAGAAGGAAGGGATTAGCGCAGCCTTTTTCATGTCCTATGTCATTCAATTCCCTGCCCCATTCAGCAGTGAATTCATATTTTCCGTCTTCCTTTTGTCGTCGATGTACCTATAAAACCCTTCACAACCCTGTCTTCTAATCCAGCTGAGCCTTGGCTTTCCTAACTCCACCACTGCGTGTTTGAGCAACGGCTCTGTATTCCTCCTGGGTAGCCCATCCCTGCTTCCACTTTCTGGGTACTTCATTTGTCCCTTTGAGCTCAGTCGGGATATATCTCTTTTTCATACCAGCTTTCTGCAGAGCTTGCTCGACTTTCTACGTGATGGGGTAAACCAACCTTCTTTGAGGAGGTTGTTCCTGAAGATCAGTCAACATCTTGGTCCCTTTGCTCTTCAGGGCAGTCCACAATGGGAACCCACCTACTGGTTCCTTGAGCAGTCTGAAGTCTCCTCTCCTGAAATCTAGTGTCTTTATTCTACTACTCACCTTCCTCACCTTTCTCAGAATCTTCACTTCCATCTCAGGGTCACTGCAGTCAAGGCAGCCGCAGGCTATCATAACCCTGACCATTATTTACGAGTAGCAGATTCAGTAGAACACTTTCCCTATCTGGCCAGTCCAGCACCTGCATCAAAAAAATTGACCCCAAAGTACTCCAGAAACCTCTTGAATTGCTTGCAATGTTGCAAGTTGCTTTTCCAGCATGCATCAGTGTTGGTTAAAGTCCTTCGTGGGAACCAGGGACCATGATCCTGATGCTTCCTCAGACTGTTTAAAGAAGGCTTTGTCCACTACCTTGTCTCTATCAGATAGTCTGTAGCAGAAGTCCCTGTTGGTCTCCCCTCTGATCCTCCCCATAAGCTCTTGGCTAGCCCATTGCCTCATAGATAGCAGGGTGACATGCATTTGAACCTCTACCTCACATAGAGTGCAAATCCCCCCCGTCTTTGTCCTCTCTTCCTGACCTTGTTAAAGACCTGTGGACCACAGCACTGCAGTTGTGCTGTTTATCTGAAAGACAAGGCTCTAAAATATACCAGTGTGACTCTATAACTATCTCTGAGGAAGAATGGTAATTGGAAATAGAGAGACAAGTAAATCAGGATTACTTAAGAGATGCTGCAGACTCTTAGGAGCTATCCAGATGTCAAGTCTGAATGCACTGAAATCCTGAACGCTCATGTTCTAGGAGGTCCATAATTACATGAGTTTTCTACAGAACATTATTCATCAATTGTTAGATATGATTAATCTCTAGTATCAGATTACTGCATTATTGAATTACCCAGTTTATATATTATCAGATTATTATAATTATTACGAATTAGCTATAGGCCATCTGTCCTCTGTGTTATTGACTCTACTCACATTCCTTTCAGGCTTGAAAGCAGTTAATGAAAACAGAAAACGTTGTTGCTCTCATGATGCCTGTGTTTATTACACCCATGTGTGCAGCAATGACTGTTGCACTCCAAGGTGCTCAGCCTTGGCAGCAGAGTAAAAGGGTCATTAGATATTGGCTGCGTTCCTACAAGGAGTCAATCAGCTTACAGTAGCATTAGCACTCCTGTATTAATTGGTAGAAGTGTATGGGCACTCTGGGTGACTGAACAGATTTCTTGATGGTGGAGGAGACCATCTTTGTTTGGAACACGTGATTTCTCATGATTTCTTCTACTGATCTCTCAAAAGAAAATTGTTAGCAATATTCCCCAAGTGGCCTGAACAATCACAAAAAGTGGTCCCGATGCCCCGACAGTGAAATCCTGGAATGCTCTGCTGTCATGCTGCTGTAAAAGGTAAGACAGACATGTGGCTCCATTCCAGTTTATTGAACCTCTTACAGCTGCAATTTAGTAAGGTCTAGTCAGGAAGAACGAAGATCTTTTCTGTGAGTCTCTCACTGTTGGTCTCACATCAACACCAAACACAGAAATTCTCTGTTTCTACCCTTTCTCCATAAATGTAGTTGGTCCCCCATATTTTTTTCTCTCTTCCTCACAGGTTTTAATGGTTGGGGAAAAAAGGGATGACAGAGTATAGAAAGAGGAGGAAAGAATAGATCTGGGATTCTTTTTCATGCATATGGTACTATTCTTTTTTTTCTGCCTTGTAAAAGTTTGATAAAAAATGTACATGCATTTTAAAGAGTGGTCTGAAGCCTCTTCACTGCAACTTCCCATCTGAAAGCCCTTTGTCATTCATGCAAGGTTTAGCTTACCCTTGGGTCTTTGGGGTCCAGCCCCATGAGTCCTATGTTCCTGGATGCAGAGCAGTCCAGACTCAAAAACAAAGCGGAGATTGTTCCCACCTAGCTCAAGGATGAGAAGAGGCCTTGAACTTCAGTCTTCATCTTCTCAAATAAGTGCTGTAACCACTAGACACTTACATAAAATTGTGTACCACCACTTCCCAGTCTGGATCAAGAGACACCTTCCATTTCCTTCAGTGGGAGAAGGAGATACCTAATTTAAGCAGACTAGATCATTGCCAAGGTGTTTAAGTTCTGTGTAATATAAATGGAGAGATGGAGGCACTGATGTTAAGTGCATTTGAAGACTCAGCGGATCTCTGGAGGCATTGCCTCTCTGCTAATTGTCTAGGGAGTCTTGATAATAATACTGAAGGGACTGGATTTGTCCTTGTACCTTCAGGTGAGTACCTAATATTTCAATGAGATAATGCCTAAGTCAAGCATGTTAGTTAGGAGAACTTAATTTCACTTTTAAAAAAATTTGTTAGGTTTCTCTTAGTCCTTAAAAGAACTTACTCAACCAGTTCATTTGATAATTAGTCTTTTCGTCCCAGAGGATCTTCTCTCCAGGTAACACAGCACTTCAGAGATAAGAGAGAGTTCAGCTTTCTTATTCATATAAAATAGAACATCCCCTGAAGTTATGGCTGGTCCCAGTTGTTGTGGTTTACCCTCAGCCAGCAACTGAGCACCACGCAGCCGCTCGCTCACTCTCCACCCCCTCGGTGGGATGGGGGAGAGAATCAGAAGAGCACAAGTGAGAAAAACTCATGGGTTGAGATAAAAACAGTTTAATAATTGAAATAAAATAAAATAATAGTAATAATAATAATAATATACAAAGCAAGTGATGCACAATGCAATTGCTCACCACCCGCCAACCGATGCCCAGCCAGTCCCCAAGCAGCAGCCCCCCTGGCCAGCTTTCCGCAGTTTATGTACTGAGCATGACGTCACATGGTATGGAATGTCCCTTCGGCCAGTTTGGGTCAGCTGTCCTGGCTGTGCCCCCTCCCAGCTTCTTGTGCACCTCCAGCCTTCTCAGTGGGTAGAGCATGGGAAGCTGAAAAGTCCTTGACTAGTGTAAGCACTGCTCAGCGACAACTAAAACATCGGTGTGTTATCAGCATTGTTCTCATCCTAAATCCAAAACACAGCCCTGTACCAGCTACTAGGAAGGAAATTAACTCTATCCCAGCCGAAACCAGGACACAAGTAGATGCAGATACCAACAATTCTGCTGTTAAAGCATCTTTGAAACCTGACTTACATTAGGCAGTTGATGTTTCTGATATCAACACAGTTCCGCTTTTTTCACCAGCATACAGACAAGTGTTTTGACTATTTAGCGATGTTTGTGAGGCTTTCACTGCATTACATATAAGCTTTGGATATATGGCAACTGCTGATTAACTAGTACTACATGCAGTGCTGCAAGCCCCATTGGATGCAGCCAGCACTTTCAGTCTACATATTTGCTCCTAGTGTGGTACTTGAATTTTCTTGACTGGATCCTTCCAGTCTTCCAAAAAGTGTGAAGCTAACTGCTCATTTTTCTGGAGGCAACCCATTTAATTTTCACATGAAGGAGACTTGTGCTCCACAGAAAACTTCCACTTAACATTTGTATCTCCAGATATCCTTATTTTACTTCAGCTGACCTGATCCTTAGACCATCTCAGGTCTTTTATGCTTCCTTATCTTTGTCTTCCCAAAGCCAAGTCTCTCCTCTCCTCTCCTCTCCTCTCCTCTCCTCTCCTCTCCTCTCCTCTCCTCTCCTCTCCTCTCCTCTCCTCTCCTCTCCTCTCCTCTCCTCTCCTCTCCTCTCCTCTCCTCTCCTCTCCTCTCCTCTCCTCTCCTCTCCTCTCCTCTCCTCTCCTCTCCTCTCCTCTCCTCTCCTCTCCTCTCCTCTCCTCTCCTCT
>NW_008794408.1:890186-891661 GCF_000699145.1 Aptenodytes forsteri | reverse complement strand
TCCCCTCCCCTCCCCTTTCTGACACCATAATCTTCTGATACACTTTTTTCTGAGTGCAAGTATCAAAAGCATCTCATTCCTGTGCCTGAGAACTAATTATCACAGAGAAATGCTACACTTGGTGTAGTATCCTGAGGTTGCACAATGCTGTTTGTGTCTCTGCTGAATCCCAAACCCTGTTCTCCAATCTCTGTTTACAGGGATTCTTCTTATGAGGGCTCTCTGCAACAGGAGGGCAATACCTTCCTTGGTGTGCAAGAACTCTCACTTGATCTTGTCTCAGTATTTGGAGTTCATGTCACCCTTCTGCTGTTCCTTGCCATCCAGGTTGACAGTGGCAGGTGTCTCTTCCTTCAGCCAGAAAGTTCTTTCCAACCAGCTAACAGCCTGTGCTCTCCTGTGAAATGCGATCCCCATATAAATGTGCTGAAGCTCTGGGAAGTAAGAAATGGGAATTGTGCCATCTTTTTACATGTTCAGGGCCACCTTGTGTCAATAGAGATGCACAGCATGACCATAGTCTGAGCCTTCCCTCCCAGAGGGACCACCATCCCAGTGGTCAGGGGTCCATCCATACAGGGGACCAATACATTGAACAGTGGTCTGTTGTCAGTACATTTTCCCAAAGCCAAGAGCACGGTAGTGACTGGGCTGAATGATGAACAGAAAGATTGTGATAACATCTTACAAGCATTGGATGTAAGGTGGGTTTTTAATAATGGGAGAACAAGACTGTTCAGGAAGACCCTGGTTGTACCTGTCTACAGCTTCAAGATCTAGAGGACTTGCCATTTTGATGCAAAGGTGGGACAAGATCCTTGGAAAACCAACTGTGAGAATTAGAAGTGGACTCTGTCACTGTTTAAGCAACTTTACTGCCTCCCTTTTGGGCATTTATGGGCTGCTACTTGGAGCTTTGTGATATTACTGGAACGTGTGAGTTTGATGCTGCCTCTGTTGCATTTGTCCTTCAGTCCTTTATTCAACCAAGAATCCCCTCATCTCTCAAGGGTGTGTGCTGCTGGGAGTCACCTGTACCATGAATGAACCTGCAGGCAAGCTCTTGAAGCAGAAAGAAGTAATATCTACCCCTTTTAAAGATGTAATCTCTGTAGGTACTCTGATACTTGCCCTATCAAGGCCTAGAAGGATTTCCTGGAAATCTGGCATTGAGATAGAGGGACGTGAAACAATGCTTTTATGGCTGCAGGTACTTCTGTGGAGGGGAGTGGGAGCCTGTGTATGCCCCTACAGATATTGCAGAAGAGAAAAAAAATTGTGTTACCACTGCTTGTGACTATGTACGTGAACTCAATAGCGCCACATTGAAAAGAATCATAGAATCATAGAATTGTTTAGGTTGGAAAAGACCTTTAAGATCAAATCCAACTGTTAATCTAGCACTGCCAACTCCACCACTAAACCATGTCCCTAAGCACCACATCTACATGTCTTTTAAATACTTCCAGGGATGG
>NW_008794408.1:792297-890034 GCF_000699145.1 Aptenodytes forsteri | reverse complement strand
GTTACTTGGGAGAAGAGACCGACCCCCACCTCGCTACAACCTCCTTTCAGGTAGTTGTAGAGAGCGATGAGGTCTCCCCTCAGCCTCCTTTTCTGCAGGCTAAACAACCCCAGTTCCCTCAGCCGCTCCTCAGAAGACTTGTGCTCTAGACCCTTCACCAGCTTTGTTGCCCTTCTTTGGACATGCTCCAGCACTTCAACGTCCTTCTTGTAGCGAGGGGCCCAAAACTGAACGCAGTATTCGAGGTGCTGGCCACGCTATTTCTAAAACAAGCCAGGATGCCATTGGCCTTCTTGGCCGCCTGGGTATGCTGCTAGCTCATATTCAGCTGGCTGTCGACTGACACCCCCAGGTCCTTTTCTGCTGGGCAGCTTTCCAGCCACTCTTCCCCAAGCCTGTAGCATTGCATGGAGTTGTTGTGGCCGAAGTGCAGGACCCGGCGCTCAGCCTTGTTGAACCTCAGGGTCAGTTAGAGTTGCTTTTCCATGACTTCATCTTATCTTAAAACCATACTTTTTTCATTTATGCCTATTAACAATCAGACTACTGGCTGTACCAGTATAGGCCCTTGAAAACCATTAGCCTGGTAGTATTTTAGTAGCTTGGAAACCATAATGAAGAGTGCCACCTGCAAAAATTAGTGCTGGGTAAGATGGTAGCTCCCATCTCAAGCCAAATCTGAGGAGGTTGAGCTTGCTGGCTTGGCAATGTGTGTGCACATACGTGGCAGTACATGGCAAGGGTTGTTAACAGAATAGGATTTGTCATATGTGGGCTATATAAGGGAGTGCACCGTTACATCCCTTCTCCCACAAAGTTCATCAGTCCAGCATGGGAAAGGTTTATCACCTGAAGAAGATGTTGCACTCATCAGAAGCTGAAATACATAAATTTTTTGAACTGTAGTATCAGAAAGTATTTAGCTTCTTAGTGTACACATTTCTGCATTCTTCTTCTGCCACACATTTGCTGTTCATTCTTCTAACTTGAATTTTGCTTTTCCATATTTTACAATTTTTTTTTTTTTAACTTGTGTTGTTTTTCATGTTTGATGAGAAGACATTAAATTTGTCCCACTAAACTCTAAATGCAGAGATGCTATTAGAAGGATTTAAAGACAGATAAACGCGCCTTGTTTAATTAAAGGCATACCAGCTAAAGAAATAGCTAGATAATGAATTCTTTAAACTTCTCTCTTGTAGCTTAATTCGTGATAACATAGTTAGTTTTCAGCTTTGATCCAGAAGTACATGGATTCAATTTCTGTCTCTATTCTAGACCCACCTGTCACACATAGATAATAATCAGAGATAGTTTCCTGAAGTAAGTTTAGAAGTGTGAAAGGCTCATGTTGGCCACTGGAGGTCACTGTAGCTCTACAAAAAAAAAAGAGACCCGTTAATTAACAACTGACTAGGGAAAGGTTTAACGATTGAGTGTTCTGGGACTTTCTGTGTTTACGGTGTGAAAACTGTGGGATAAAAACAATAAAATCCTATTGCAAAATGTGACATATTTTGGCACATATTTTTTCAAATTGTGCATGTTTAGGATTTATTTTGAGCAAATAGTGTAGGAGTCCACTTCCCACATGCTCCATCTCTACATGCTGTGAAGATTTCAAGTGCTTGGTGTGAGAGAGGAGGCACTTGGCTAGTGCCCATCCTCTCATCTTTACACAGGGAAGGGATTTTCTATCAAGAAGTATTTCCAGCCTGGTGTGACTGTTATCTGAAGCCTCTTCTTCCCTTAGCTGGCCACCTCTTTGGGAGACCTAAACCATGAGGAAATAGGAAACGTAGATTACTGTTTTTTGTGATTTCTTGAAATTTCCCCTTTGTCCTTCTCTGTGCTCTCCAGACAGTGAAGTGCAACATCTGCCTTCCAACAGGCAGATGACGTGCTCAGCCACAGCAAGCCCTGCTGCACCCAGGCTCTTGGGGCAGCTCTCATTACTCCTGGTCACTGGTGCACAAGCGAGGATGGTAACCGGCTACAGCTGCTCTGTCACCGAACTGCCTTGACATAAACTTTCTACCTGCTGCGTGTATAGCAGTGACACCAAGGGAGGCTGCAAAACCTATCTGAAAAGATGGTTAGACTTTCTGGCCTTTATCCTGCCCTGAGCTCCTTGCTGCTGCAGCGGTACTGCCATCAGCTGATGAGCCAGCCAGTTTAAAGCCAGCTCAGGAAGGATGAAATTTTGGCAGTAATACACAAAGTGCTTTCCTGCAGCAAAGCACTTTAGCATATGCTCATGCTCAGGCATAGCTATGTCCCTGGCTTCAAATGGTGTATAAGAATAGTGTTGGAGAATGTAAAAACTTTTTAAAAGACGCAGAATTGGTTAAGTGCTTGTACAGGGTGCTCATGAAGCTTCCTGTCTCTTGTAGTCTAATAGCTGCTCCATGGAGAACTCACACAGGAAGACATAGATCTTGCCTCAAAAAAGCCTTCAGCTAAAGACAATCAGTCAACAGTTAATATGAAAAGTACAAGTGAGGGAAAATGCAGAGGGACTGAGATTCTGCTGCAGTAGATCCACATCTACTAAAAGCACTGAGGTCGAGGTTCATCCTACCCAAGGTACAAGCCTCAGTTTCCTTTTACAATTTAGCTCTGAGGGGATTCTCTCTCTCTGCCTCCTTTGAACTGTGCAGAAGAAAGCATATGAGTGAGTGAGGGTTGACACCTTCCCAGTAGGAAGTGCCCACCTTTAGGTGACTGTCTTGCCCGGTGGTGAGTAAGATGAGCCATGCTATCACGAGAGACTTGGTTTGGAGCAATCTGCCTGTTTCACCGGGAAACCTGTTGTAAGCGAGGCAAGCTGGCAGACCAAATGGCAGAAAAGTTCACAAATGTGGTGCCTTGCAGAAAGAGGCCACGGTTGCTCACATCTCTTTCTCTGAGGGAGGTGGTAACAAGCCAGTTTAATAGAAAATTCATGTGTGCTTAAGTGTTGGTTGTTTATTATATGTATTGACATCTGATAGTTTATGCAGATAAGCCTCATGCACATGTCTGGACACTGGACACTGATAATGCAAAGGGTGGCTGATAGGCTTGGAAGACAAGCGTGTTGTGGATTAAGATAAAAGATGACCAAATCACGGAGTGGAAGTCTATAGATTAATCTGTTTGCATATATACTTATACTGCATGCACTCAGCATGTCACGCCTGTAATGGGCTCATGCAGAGAACAACAGCCCTGCAAGGTATGTGGTGTAGGTATGTAATATGTCTGTAAATGTACTGCAGCTGCTGGTTTTATGTCTGTATCTCAATAAAGAGGCAACAAATTTGGAAAGGGCTTGAGATTTTGATGGTCATGTGTTGCCTCATTTTCCCTGGTGACAGAATGTCCTAAAAACCTCATTGTTTCTTGTTAGAGATGCTCAAAATGGTTACGAACGGGGCCTTCATGAGTGTCCATCAACCCCTCCCTTAGGAATATTGCCACTTAGGTCACCTATTTTTAAAGCTGATGTTATCTGTTAGAGTTGTTCGGTGTCTTCATGGACTCGCACAGCATCTCTCACCCATCTAAGGAGCTGTTAGGATGTTAATATCGATGTATTTGACTTCACTATGTGTGCAAATGGAATCAATACGTCATTAGAATTGAGTCCTCAGCCAGAGTTTGAAGGAGGATAGAGAAATATTATTGCAGGACAGTTCATTGCACGTGTCCCATGCACAGAAGATAGCTAGTGCAAAAATGCCTATGAAGACATTTGGGGAAAACAGGAAAATAGGGGAATAGGCTCATGGCTGGTGGCATTGCTGGGCAATGGTACCACAAGATGTACGGACCCTCTGGCACAAAGGGGTTAGTTACTAAATCCTTGCCTGTCACAAGGCTTGTCTTGACAGGATTATAGACAGAAGGGAGAGGCTGGTACAAAGGACACCATGTGAGGGTCAAGGTATGTGCTCTGCTGCTTCCAGCTGGCAGAAACTGGAGAGGTTTAAAATGCTGACTTTGAAGTTTGATCTGATTTAGTAGCCTTCTGAGTTTGTTTCTTTGAAAGGCAAGTGTGGGAAGAGAGCTTATTTGGGGCTGCAATTTTCCTTCCACCGTGCAAGCCTACGTTTGAGTCACATCAGAGACAAGCAGAGAGCAGTGGCACCAGACATGCTCGGAGGGGCATGGCGAAGGCTGCCAGGAAAAGGTGTCTGGGCTGTATGTGGAGGGCAGGCTGAGTCTGGATGCTGTGCCTGGGTTTCCTGGACAGACCTGGAGAAAAAAGGACAAAGAAGCTGCCAGGTGCAATGGTGATCCCCAGAGGGGGGAGCATGTGCATGCACCAGTCCGGGGGGCATGCACAGAAGGGAGAGTCCCAAGGGGAGGCGGGCGCAGGTGCCCCTGCTCAAAATAGAGAAACCTCCTTCATTCCTTTTCAGAGAGAAAATGGAAATCATGCACTTAACTCATCAGCCAACTCAGTTGTTTTCAAAATGTTTTGTGTTTACATCCTTTTTCTACCATTCGCTTTGTATATCAGACAGGGAGAAGGATTTCGGAAGAAGAGAAGGCAGTTTCCAAGGGATTTGCAGCAAGGATTTCACTGTAGGACAACTTCTCAAAGGGAAATTTTTTAGAAAAGTTAACATTTGATCCTGACCTCCAGTGTAATTTGGCAAATCAGGTCTCTAGCTGCTGATTAGAAAGTGTGGTTGACAACTCTGTAAAAACCAGCCATGCTTTAAACAGGAGATCTGGCATCTGAAAGACATTATCCATCAGTCTGTCCTTAACACCACATCACCGTCTCCAGGAGAAGCAGGACCAAACACGGAGCGATATACCTGGAGTTCAACTTCATTAATTATTGGTAACTGGCTGAGTGATTTTGGGCAAGCCTCTGCGCTCCTGCCTCTGTTTTCCTATCAGTCAAATATGTTTTTCCTGCCAAGTGCTACGATGTCTGCCTTCTCTCAGACACTCCAGTATTTTCAGTCTGTTTACCAGTTCCTCCCTCTGTTTTTCCAGGACAGCTTCTTGACCTGTTACCATACACTTGACAGGGATATCTGACAGCCATGGCATAAGCTGCCTTCCCCTCCTAGATCTTCCAAAGGAGCCTATAATGCATCTCATTCTCTGTAAGGCTGCGTGACACCTCCGGTTTCACACGGACCCGTGTTCACCACAGTGGCACATCTGAGAACAATAACCAAAACCTGCTGGGTCTGTGGTTTCAACCCGCTCATGGTGTCCCTGCTCTTTCTAGCAATACCAATCCTAATGTAATGGTAGGTGTGACTTCTACCCAACCTTTAGCTGGTGGGGATGAGCAGATTAAAGCAAGTCATGTTTGCGTACACTTGTGAGCCTGGTTCAGTGAAAAGCTTGTGCTATTATGGGTCATGAAACATAAGAGAGGGAGGTGGTAGTGATAACTGGATGTGTCAATCCATGCCAACAGTTTCACCAAGTCCTTTTTTGGGTCCTTCGTGGCAGGTTGCCTTCAGAGGAACAATTCAGTCTCTCGCTTTCTCTTCCCCTTTAGTAGATTCTGTCCTGTGTAACCTGATGTGTTGTTTCCTTTTATTCCTCTGAACTATCTGAAAGTACATTGTCTCCACCAGGACAATTTGGAAGCACAGGCAGGTTGTGGGGGTGTCACTGTCGTCCAGGAGAGGTCGTGGTCAGAGCCCTGCTCAGCTCCAGGGCGCAGGCATATCAGTCACATGAGCTGCATGAAGTCCTCTTCTTATCAAAACAGGTGAGCCTTATCTGCTGGCTGCCGCAGATGATCAAAGAATTGCCAACAAATGCAGGAACACCATAATGGTCCTTGCCAGGACACCTCTGCAGTAAGAATGAAGCTGTTTCCCTGCTTCATGCTCACGCAGAGGTGGAAGGACTGCCCTCGCTTTCTATCAGAGGAGCTCCGTACAAGACAAGGGAAGGGGAAAGTGCCTCTGTTCTCCAAACCTGGCTCCCTTTCTGCTGGGACAGACATGCCAGGACAGACTGCCTACCTCCCTGTTCTCTCCCTTCTCCCTGCCTGCTGGGATTCCCTGTCCTGAGATTCTGGGCTTTTTTCCCAGCCAGCAAATGCTCTATTGCACTTGGACCTTGCTCTGCTGGAACTTGTTTCTGTCAGAAGCTCGGAGATGTGGCCATCATCTGCAGCAGCTTGCACATTCTTATTTTTAACATTATAAATTAAGAAAACCCTCACCCCGAACTGAACAGTTTGTCAGCTCTGAGCTAGCCACCGGTTAAGACACATCATTCCCCCCCTCAGCTTGACAAGATTCGGCCATGTGGCAGCAGGTGTGACAAAGATCCAGAAAGAGGGTGCAGATGGACGTACATGCAATCATTCATGTGCTTATGTCATGTGTAGCTCATTGCTACGGTGGAAAGTCACTTCCATGGCTTATTTATCTTGCGTGGGCAACGGAAGCATTTTCTCCGATTGCTCACGGAGCTGTGTGTTCTTAAGTCACCGAGGGTGGGCAATTAGCAGGGCTTGTTTCTAGCTGTTGGGATTTTGGTTGCAACATGTACAATTTTGGACATGCTTCTGAAAGATCCTCTCTCAGAATTGAAAGATCACAAGGAAATTTCATATTTTATTTTTTTTTCTTAAAAACAAACAAACAAAATAAATCTTTCTGTGTTTTGTTAAAAAAATTGCTGAGGGACGTATCCTGGACTGCTGTTCTCACTCCCCCTTGGCAGATACTACAGTAACACATGATCATGCATATCCAGCCCATCTTTCATTATACATTGTACACGGTGAGTAATAACTTCTGACTGTGGGCCACAGTTTAGAGAACATAAAGTTGGGCAATTTGCAGTAAAATTTGGATTTAGACACATTACTGCTAGTCTCCATCATTCCCAGTAAAACAGGCAGTGGAAAAACACATTAAAATAATAAATTGTCCACTGAAAAAGCTGTAAATCCAGACTCTGGTATGAATTTAGCACCACAGAACTGCCTTAATGAGCCATGGGCTGCCACCTACTGACATGCTGTTCAGCAGGAAACTAAAAGCAAGAAGGCTGTAATGTTAGAAATGTTACGGGATTCACTGGCAAGCTGCAGAGGTATGAAGAAACAGGTAAGGAGGAAAATCATTAGTCTGTTCATGTTCGGAGCAGGAAATAACAGCTGCAGCTCAGGGAGGTAGTGTTGTCATACTGTAAATGCTTAAACATCACATAACTTTGTGATAAAATATTTCCTTAGGATTTATTTGCCACTGCCCTTCACCTTGCAAAATGGGCATGATACTTGGTTGGTGCAGTCGCACCAGAGGAATGAGTACTGAAAAGAAAGGAGGCAGGTAGGCATTCATTTGGCCCAGTACAACCTGAAAGTGTTCAAGTTTGAGTCAGTATGCTCAAAAGCAGAAAACAAGAAGAGCCACCACTTTTGCTTTTTAGACAAGTCTCAAGATTGTGAGGGCTTGATTCAGCACTGCTGAAATCTTCGAGTTATCAATACTGTAGCTGTCCAAGCAATTGAGATGGGAATCAGAAATGTATATATTATTAAGGGAATTGTTATTATTTAACATTATAGATGTAATTACCTTAATAAAGGAATAATTATATAATATACAATTGCATTTTGTTATTAAGAAGCATTTAGATTTTAATATTTAGATATTAAAAGAAATGCAAAATTCTCCTTTTGAATGGGAGGTTTAAAGAATTACGCTGGTTATACCACCAGGGGAATTCAGCTTCTTCAGGAAAGAACCCAAGCTTTAAACAGCACAGCAAAGGGGTTTAAAATGAAAGCAAAGGTAAATTATTTTTCACTTCCATTTTATGTATGTCTGCCGTTATGGGAGGTACCGATGAATGTATATTTCCCAAAACATTTTCACAGTGTGTGCAGGAAAGTGTTAGAGCACTATCTCTGGACTGGGATTTATCTTGCATAGTTTCAGACACTTACATTGTCATCTTCTACATTTTCTGCTAGATAGCAGACTTCCTGAGTGCTTAAAATAGATGCTTGAAAATGATTCACCTGTCCTGCTTTAAATGTCTACCTAAGGATGAGATGAGCCGTGTTCCTCGCCGTTGACGGTGAAGGGAACTGACACAGCAAGTTCAGGCGAGCCCACCCCTTCTCTCATCTGAGTCCTGAGAGCAGACACGGTTGGAAACAGCGACAGAACATTTCCCCAAGTACCCTACCGCTTTCTCCTGCCCTTGGTTTAGAAAAGCTATGCAGAAAGGGAGATTCAATTTCTCTAACCAGGTCTACGTGATCTCTGATGAGCAGCTGTGAGAGCATTTGCCAGCACAAGGTGCCTGTTGGTGCCCAAAATTTTTGCCTCCTCCTGGGCATGCAGCCTGCAGGCAGCTCGTCGGGGTGGTGGGGATCTCATGGTCTGCTCTCCTCGTGGGGTGCCCTTCACTTGTACCCAGGCAGTGCTGGCAGCTTCTGCCCGTGCAGACTTTGGCTCTTGGTTTAGCGTGGCAGTGGGCCAGCTCTCAAACACTGTGCAGACATATTTCTCCTTCTTCCAATTCTTGGCTTTTCTGTTGTCAGGAGAATCAAAAAAGACCAACCGGGGTGATAGTTCTTGTGAGGAGGACACACAGTCACCAAGATCCTGACTGAAACAAGCAATTATTTCCCAGGTGAGAACATTTCAATGACAAGCTGCCTTAGGATAAGAGAGTAATAGGAGCGGAGTGGGGGACACAGTCCATCTAGATGAGAATACGCTTCAGAAACTTGCAAATTTCAATGAAAAACTAATGAAAATTCAACCTTAATTTTTTTCCCTATAACCAGCCCCCTCACATCTTACAGCTGATTAATAATTTGCTTTGACATCTGAATTGCAAAAAGAAGGCGGAAAAAGGGAAACTTATGGCAATATGCCACCTAATTATATCTACAACACAAAATCACTGCTTCAGCTGCATCTGACAAACATCAGGAAAGCTTTAAACCTAACTATGCATGAAATTTCTAACAGACTTCCCACATGTGTGAAAATTGCCTGCAAAACATTAAAAAGGATAAATTCTACACTTTATTGTGTTCTAATTAAATAAACAATGAGGCACCGTATCTTTTTTTTTTTTAAGCCTTAGATTCTTGTGTATCTCATTATAATAATTAACAATACCACTGCAAGTGAAAATCAGTTTTGAGAGAGCTGATGCCCAAGTTGTCATGAAAAAGAATAGTGAGGAGAATTGTTTTCTACTTGGAGAAAAGCAAGCTGTGAGATTTCAAAAATAATTATCATGACTGTGAAAAATCTGTTTGGCAGCTCATCTCATTTGTGTCTCAGGGTTGCCATTCTTTCTTTTCAATGATCTCTTGCTAGGTCTAAATACAGACCTCCAGTCTGAAGTTAATTCCCCACTTCAACTTTTAAACTCACTTTTGAAGAGAAGTGGGAAAGAATTATGTTTGGTGACTTCCATGATACTCGGCATTTAACTGCACTTCATTTTCATTCCTGGATCTAGACTTCAAAGTGCCACAGAGCTATTAATCCATACTCCAGTATTTGCCATTTATTCTTACTATAAGTGCTTGTTTTGCTGTGGTTGGCATCAGAAAATGCAGGCTAGCCTTAGCTGGGGCATCAGGAGCATGTATCCAAGGACTTCACAGTCTGAGGTCTTGCTTTTGTGACTGTTTGTGCAAATGCTTAATTTTATTCTCCTTAGTAGTCCCAATGTATGCATTAAAGTATATTATTTTTTAATGAAAAGGGAAAAATGAGGAACCCTTATAAACAGTTTCAAATGTTAAATCTTGTCGTAAAGAATCCCTCGATGCTTTATAACATAGAAAGAGCACTCTGTTGATCACATATAGCACTTGCATAGTTTGTTTTTAATGTGCTGCTATGGGGAGTGTCAAGGGTATTCCTATAAGGGGAACTGGAATGAGAAGTGCTTATTATGGGCTCCTGTTAGGACTAGACACTTGAAACAAACTTGAAACTATGCTCTATTAAATTTTATCTTGGATCTGCCCCCTGGGAAAAAAAAAGAACAAAAAACCTTGGAGGGTTATAACCTCCTAAAAAGAATGGGCTTGAATGGAGATGTTGCTGGTATTTTTCTAATCTAATTGAAAACGTATTATTTTGTGAAAGACATGACATTAAGCAATTTTTTTCTCCCATGCTGCCCATTTTGCTTGCAAAGATTACCTTTTAAAAGGTAATCCTTGATGGCAAATCTCTTCTGAAAACATGCTGTAAGCATGTGCATGGCTAGTAGCATGGCAAAACGCGGTCAAAAGGAAGCACAGGCAGACGGGGAAGAAGGTCTCCCTTCCCCCAGCGAGGAAGAGGGGCAGAAAAGCATTTGGAAAGATGGCTTTTTGGAACAAAAATTTTCTCTCTAAAGCTCTGGTTGCAGAACATGACACTTGTCAAAAAAGGGCCTCTTTCTTTTGTTGTGTTTCTTGGTCCCACCTGTTTGCTGCCTTCATTTGTCTTTCACTACGTTGACAGTGAGCTTTTAGTGGCAATGACTGTCTTCTTGTGTAGGTGTGGGGTTTTTTATGCACGTAAGCAGAGGGGGATGTGATGCTTTCTGTCTTAGCACAACAGTAATTAATACTGAGATGACTGGCACTGGATGCAGCAGGGATTCTGCCTTAATTTGAAAAAGCATGTTGAAAATTTAACACATATATCTGCAGCTATTGTATAATGACAAATTTGAGATTAACAGTGAAAGTCTCTTTGGTTTATACAAGACTGGTTATGTCTGTTGACCTGTCCATAACTGCTCCATGAGGTTTTTTACATTTATATTTGCATAGATTTATACTGTATACTTTGGGGGACTTTTTTAAGAGATTTTATTACTCTCGCTATTTCTCCACTTATGGACAGAACTTCAAAGGAAGTTTTCTTCATAAGCATTAATGTGGTATAATGCTCAGCTTTTCCACTAGAAAGAACTAGAAGAACACGGAAGATATGACTCTGAACCCTTTGGCCTGGAGACAAAATATCCCACATCTTGGGCAAGTGCTCAGACTGCCAGGCAGTGATACAAAATAAAGGCACCGATCCTTCCCCCCTTGCCCTGTCACTGATGGACTCTGGGTGGCTGACATGTGAAGTCTAGGGTTTGCTGTCCTCAGCTGCGGGGTCCGAATTCCGTCTTGGTGCCATAGGACTGTCCTGCACCAAGTTACGTGGATGGTGACACATGACAGTTGCTCTTTTGAAGCAAAGCAAATTAAATGTAGCAGAGAGCAAAATTCTCTTTAGAAAACTCTTTTTATTCCAACGAACACATCCTAATTGCTTGCGAGTGGACATGAATGTACTGAAAGGAGACCCCGCTTATAACATCTGAAGGTTGAAAGCCATCCCTGGTGCTCAAACCCCAACGAAACACTGTTTTCCTTGCTTACAGCTCTGAACTGCTCTCCTCTCCTGTTACTGTATTTAGTGTTTAACTGAGACTAGTCCATTATCTAGCAAAGCAACTTGGGAGGCAGTTTTTAATAACAGGTACTATAAGAAATAAAGTTCATTGTATTACAAATCTGTATGTTGCAACCTGAATGTTATTACTGGCGAATCAACAACAAAACCCAAGTGATGATTTGTACATTCTGCTCTTACCATCAGAAAATGAATTTTGCTCTTTAAGTTTTACATACTAATTTTCCTCCTCATCACATGCTAGTCAAAAGTAGCAGACCAGAAAGGCACTGCCATTTCTTTGCCTGGACATTAGAGAAAACTCCATGTACGTACGTACTTCTGTGCAAAGCGTCAGTTGAGGCATTAATGGCCATTGCGTGAGTTTGATCCCTTGATGACTGACTCTCTCCATTTGTAGAAAGCAGAGCTGTCTCTGTCCCTCCATTTCTCCTGCCATAGCTCTGGCTCATCTCTTAGACTTTTGTCGCCCCATGTCAATCACCAGCTTTGGTCACATGAGTCTGTCATTTCAGTAAGTGCGGGAAAAACTCTGGTATAATGGACAAGCTACAGAAGATGATGTGTACAAAAATCACACTGTTGATTTCAGCTGTTTTGAATGTATTCTCCACCAGCAAAAATAAAATGACCTTTCTATGGCTGCAGTCAAAAGTTATTGATTCTTCAACCAAAACTTTTGCAACTCTGTAAAAATTTGAAACATAAATATATTTATTATCCATGATTTTCAAAACAAATGTGCATCTTAGGGCATTGGGGAGAGCAAAAAGGCTTTTCATACGCTGCTGAAAAAAAAGTTAAAGGATTATTTTTTGGCCTTTTTACCACAAAGATTTTATTTTCCTTACAAGCCTATAGACATTGTGCGACCACTAAGTATCTGTTTATTACTTTTATTTCCCCTGTTTTGCTGCAGCCAGGTGGATACTGCCACCCCCACTTTTGCTGCCTCAGCTACCGCTCTGTTAGCAAGGAGTGCTGCTGAGCCCTGGGCCAGCTCTCAGCGCAGCGGACTGCACTGTGTTTATCCAGACAGCGTGGCTCCCCAGAGACCTCCTCAGATCCTCCAGCTCTGCTACTTGGCTTCTAGTGTCTGGACTTTAAGTATTTGTATTTAAAATGCACTGTCTCCCAATCCTTACAGAAATGGGACAAACAGATACACAGTTTAGTCCTGAGTTTGAGCATGAAATACTTTTAGCAGTCTAGGCTATAAATCCTTCGGCTGGATGAAGGGAGAGTTTATCAGGGAAAAGATTAAGTTTAAACCCAGCGTTTCCATGTTGATAGCGGCATTATTATTGCCATCAAGCGCATGCACTGCATATCTCACTAGTAAGTAGCTCTAGCGTATCATTCAGCTTCAAGGTCTGTTCAAAGGATTTTTTGTTGTGCTCTCGTTAGCTTTGGATTGACCTTGCTTTCTTCCCCTTAAGTTTTTGTTTGTTTGAGGGACCAGTTTTAGAATAATTTTATAAGCATTTACAAAGACAAAGCTAAATCTACTCAGGCCATCTCATGTCATGGTGCACAAATGCTCCAGCTGAAAATTAAGGTATGTTATACCGTTATATTTTAATTATATATATTTATATACATTTCAGCATGTTAATATTTAATATTTGGTTTATCTTATTTAGGTGTGGCTGGTGGGAGGGGAAGAGCACTGGTATTCTTGTTGGCTGAAACTTCATTGCAAGCAGATACTTATACATTCACTCTTACTTTCCCTTAGCCTCTGCAGTTAACCTGATCCAGTTGCCCATGGTGCTTCTTGGTGGCTAGCCAAGGCCCTGGGGTGTGGAGCTGGGCTTCTGTCCAATATGTTTGGATGATTTGTGGGTGCACATCCAAAGAATACCTGCAAAACCTTTTTTTTTTCAGATTATACAGTCTGACACCTTCAAGGATTTATATCATGTCCTCTTTTTTGGCCTCCAACAGTGCTGCTCTTTCTGAGACTTCTCAGCAGTGTCTCTCTCCCTCATTCTTATCAAGGGTGACACTCTTTCTTAGTCCTACCAACAGTGTCGCTGTTGTTTAAGACCAATTGTGCACTGCAGCTGTTTGTCTTATCACATGCTGAAGGTTGAAACTACTGGACCTCTACAAACCCATTGTTCTTTGGCCGATTCCACAAACTGCACCTGGTCAATATCATGCACAAATGATCTTCATTCTGCTTGTTCAATATCATGCACAAATGGTCTTCCATGGACCTTGTGATCAAAGCACATTCACCTTCATCAGCCGCATAGTGATCCTAACAAGTAGAACATGCTGGAGCATTTGTTGATGAATGAAGTTGTTTTAAACATAATACCTGGGTGGTGTTTTGGTATTCCTGAATATAGAAGACCAAAACAGTAGTATATTTGCATAAAGCAAATGAATGAAATTCCTCACAGTCCGTCGTCTTAGTTCCTTGTCAATCTTGGTTGGTCTTGGTAAAGGGTTTGAAGGTTATTGGCACAGATCTCTGCATATTGGGTTTTTATAATCTGGCATCCTTAAATGACATACTATATACTTTTAAATTACTGTTGTTCTTGCTTGTTTGCAGCCCTCCAGCCATTTCCTACAGGTATTTCAGTATTAACACTTTATCCACCTCTCGCTCAGCCTCAGAATTATGTAAAGTAGGGGTTATCCCAGGATCTGACTTTAGGTATCTACTATAGGTGCCCAAATTAGGAATCAGTGTAGACAGTTGTTGTGGTTTAACCCCAGCTGGCAACTAAGCACCACACAGCTGCTCGCTCACTCCCCCTGGTGGGATGGGGGAGAGAATCAGAAGAGTAAAAGTGAGAAAACTCATGGGTTGAGATAAAGACAGTTTAACAGGTAAAGCAAAAGCTGCGCACACAAGCAAAGCAAACCAAGGAATTCATTCACTACTTCCCATCGGCAGGCAGGTGTTCAGCCATCTCCAGGAAAGCAGGGCTCCATCACGCATAACGGTTACTTGGGAAGACAAACACCATCACTCCGAATGTCCCCCCCTTCCTCCTTCTTCCCCCAGCTTTGTATGCTGAACATGATGTCATATGGTGTGGAATATCCCTTTGGTCAGCTGGGATCAGCTGTCCCGGCTGTGTCCCCCCCCAGCTTCTTGTGCACCCCCATCCTGCTCGCTGGTGGGGTGGGGTGAGAAGCAGAAAAGGCCTTGACTCTGTGCAAGCACTGCTCAGCAGTAACTAAAACATCCCCGTGTTATCAACACTGTTTCCAGCACAAATCCAAAACACAGCCCCATACTAGCTACTATGAAGAAAATTAACTCTATCCCAGCCAAAACCAGCACAACAGTCCAGGGAAAGAGTTCAGATGCTGCTTCTGTGTGCAAACAGCCTAGGTTTCCAGCTCAGGAACCTGCCTTAGTCTCCTTAAGCTGGATCGTACTGCAGCAGGATGGGGCTGCTCACTGTATGGTTTGAAATTATTCAGTGGTTAAACATGTTTAACTATACATCATTATTTACTGAGTGTAAATCAGGTGAACAGTTTTCAATCATGCAAATAATCTGTCCTATCTTGCACATTTGTTTAAATGAAAACCTCCAATTATGGTGGGGAACTGTTGCATTTTGCTTGGCAAAGTCTTGGTGATAACTTTGGTGGCCAGCGTTACAAATATCATTGCAGTCATATAAAATCATAAATTACCACTTGAATTGAAACTGTATTTGCTGAATGATTTTTCTTTAATACATGGGACTTCGGATGGTTTGAAAAATGGACTAATATTGCTCTTGGTTGTACAACATTGATCCTCAAAAGATGAAAAACCTCTCATATCTCCTTTTAAAAGCCTAGTGTGTTGCCATAAAATGAATTGTTTCATATGAATGTCTTAGTTCTATGATTAATGATAAAACTGAATAATTTTTTTTTTATGATACAGGAAAACGTTTAGCTCTATCCAAAAAAACCCCACCAAAAGGAGGGGTGGGAAGTTCATTAAATGGGCAAGAAAATTTGAGAGAGAAGAATTTTGTGGTGACCAAAGATTACAGTTTTGTAAATTCTGGCTTTTGCTTTGGTTACTTGTCTCTATATAATGCTCCCATTAAGTGTAATTTGTATAACTGTGATAATGTCAATGGGTGTAGAATGAAAAATGCTGCAGAAAAGTAGGTTTTGTGCATGTAAGTGTGTGATGGCTTTATGACTTCATATATGTTGGGAGTGGGTTCAGGCAAAGAGTTTGAGACATAAGCTTTATAACGATAGTGTCTGAGGAATCCCCTCATAACACAGTAGCGCCTCACTCCAGAACAAATGGAGCTCCGCTCTCATGGCTTGCTCCGCGCAGCTCCCTTGCTCCTTGGCTCTCTCTTAGCCTAGCCATGGCTTCAGCTTTTGCCACTCCTGTTACTCTTCACTCGCTGCTGCAGCAGTGCCCCAGTGGCCCAGGTTCACCTTTAATGACCTCAGGCCCTACCTGAAGCACACAGAAGTGGTTACGGTGCAACTCATAGGTGCCATCTGGGATTCTCCAGGGTACCTGAGACACTGGCCTGGGCCTGGCAGATATGCCACGGGACTTAGGAGAGATCTGTGTTCTTCCAAAGGGGCAGGTGCAGGCCAGGTGGGTACTCTGGGGCATCCGAAATAGTGCTGGCTACCAGTGCTCAGGCAACTAAATCCCACTGTCAGACCCCCTCTATAATCAAGGGGGAGCAATAATCATTTTTAGAGGATGGTTCAAGATACTAGGTAAGTTGAATCATGCTGCTATTTCTTTTTCTGTCGACTGCAGACAGACTCTTCAGATGATAATGCTCCTAACGCTAAGCATCTCAGTTTGATTAGGTCTGGGTTTGTATATCTAGCTGTTCCAGATGACACGGTAACTGTGCAGAAAAGCATATGCTGATTCTAATTAGTTTCTGATTAGACCCAGGCAAAGTGTTTTTCTCTGAATTACGTATTTACAAAAAAAACCCCTACCGTTTCAAGGTGGCTGAAAATAATTCATGATATTTGTCTCAGTTTTGCCAAAAGATTGGGTTACATAAAAGTGACAGCAAGCTGTAAGGAAAAGTCAGAGGAGTTTACTTTGATCTTTTTCAAAATGGTTGTTCCCACATGTGTCTGCTGGGTGAAGTTCTTATACTGACAGGAGCAGAAGGGGACAGGCACCACATTGCCAGAGGAGGAGGCATGTGCTGCCTCTTCTTCCTCATACCCCTGTGGCTTGCCTGCTGACAGTCATTCAAAGCCTTATTCTCTTTATTCTTCAAATCCTTATTAGAAACTTGTTATCCCTTGACGATAATGGATTGGCTGGTAGACTGAAGTTGTGGTACATCATGCCAGTTTACACTGCTTCTCTCTGCTGCTGGTTTGTTTTTATTCACTCGCTGCCTTGGAGCAGATGTCAGCTTGCTGGAGGCAAGGCTGGCCTCCCTGCGCTGGGGCTGCACCTCTGCCACACTCAGGGTGCTGCAGACAAGGGTTCACCTTCTTCCCCTGCCTAAAGTTTGTCTCTTCTCATCCTTCCCAGGGACGTGGGGTGAACATGAGGGTCCTCTGATAATGTTGCCTCAGCCTCTTCTGCTGACGCCGCTACTTCTGTACATTTAAGCCAAGAAAGACCTGGCTTAGAGAGGGGATTGGGGCTTAAGTTTCCCTCTTACTGAGTCATTCTCATTCTGCATTGAGTATTTCAGAATAAAGCAGAGCAGAGAGGCATCAACGGGAAGGATTACAACCCCATCAAGAACAGCCCACAGCTTGTTCATTAGGAAGCTCTCCTGGAGCAGAGCGATCCGTTACGTGGGACCCACATATCTCTAATGTGGGTGCTGTAACCGTTGGGCTGCTGGCCACAAGACGTGCTGCCTCCTTCAGCAGGCTGGCGAGTCTAGCCGTTTGTTTTCATTCCCTTTCCCTTTTTTTTTCCTCTGGAGAGCAAATGTCAGGATGACAGCACATTTTTCAGGAGTATGGTTTTGCTGGCTTGTTTTGACAAGGATTGGCGCATAGCATGGCTCCATCCCTGGGAACGTGTCTGCGTGTGAAATAATGAGCAGCAGTCATTGCAGAGCTTTCAAACTCTGCGCACAAAAGGCAGGGGTAACCTGAGATATCTCAGCCTAAGCAGCCAGGACTGCCGAGGATTTAAGAAACACCTAATTCTCTCCATTAGTTACACAGGGAATAAACAACGAGTCTAGGGGAGAAGGACTGCTTCCCTCAGTGCTGATCCTATCTAGCTGCAAGACGAATGTCTAAGGAGGGAGGGCCAAACGCTCTCCCCCCACCTTCACTGTATGGATCGGCAAATGCCAGAAAAAGTGGATGCAGTGACATTAAGATACAGTAATAGAGTATTAGTAAGAGACCTTGGGAATTCAAGTCACTTGGGAACTTGAGTAAATTGCCTTTTAAAGGCTTTCTATGTATCAACAGGGATTGCTGTAGAGGGGATGTTTAATTTATTTACTTGCTGTATTAAATTAGATAATTTACACAAATTATCAGCCATAAATTGGCCATGGAGGGAATCAACCCAATCTCTATGAATTAGTTTATGTGTGACCTGTTTTAAGATACCTGATAGGATTTTGATGCATAATTAATTAATTAAACAGGACAAATGTTGTCACTCTGAATGAGGTTCTAACTTACTCATCTTATGAATCACAGCTGTAGGTGTTCATCACATTGGCCATGCACTACTCTGTGATATACTCCTCATCTGGAAGACTGCTTGCTCCTTTAAAAAATCTATAAAATATTCTTGTTGATACCCATTGACCCAGTTGCTTATTTCTATACTGCTGAACTCATTTCCTCTGAGGTAATCGAGTCAATAAGTTTCTCATTATTTAGCTGATCCAGCTTTGGCATTTTAAATTTAAATATTCAATAATTTCTAGTCTATCAGCTTCTAACTTTGATATACACATCTGTTTATTACTGTATATTAACAATTTCCTTATTATTAATTTTGATGCGGTTGATATTTTATCACTAAGAAACACCTAACCATTACTTGAGAAATAGCACTGTGTTTTGAATTATTTTAGTAATGGATTTATTATTAATACATATAAGTAACCTGAAATGTAAAATAGACGTACAGACCTAACCACCTAACCATTACTTGTGAAATTGCCCTGTGTTTTGAATTAATGGATTTATTATTAATACATATAAGTAACCTGAAATGTAAAATAGACGTACAGACATTATATACAAAAATTATGGACGCTAAAACTCAATTTAGTGGAAAGCTGAAATAGTTATTTGATGGTTGTTATGGCTAAAGAAGTGTCAGATATTTAAATGTCTGTATTATGATGACATTTACAAAATTATTTGTAACTATTAACGTATGTATTCAGCAACTAGAAGAGGGACGGGTACTTAACAGTAAGGAGAGAAGATAATGATATACAATATTTACTATATAATTTTAGACATAAATTGATAAGCATGTGTAAGAAGTTGGTGTGAAAGAGAGAAAGGAGTGTGAAGAGAAAAACAGTCCTACCACACAGTGTCCTCATTTTCCAAAATACTTTCTTTTTGTCAAGGAAGTTGTTCTGCCTCTTTTTTTCCTCTCCATTTAACTGTGGAAACTTTCAGCATGGAATCCCAGAAAATCCCTTTGCAAATCGGTATAAAAAGTCCTTTACTTGCAGCAGGTCTAGAATGCTACCTTTAGAGTTCCCTGGCTTTTGACACTTCAACCCCCTTGTCTTCAGGGATGTGGCTGGGATAAATTAGCACTGGAAAGATATCTTTCGAGGCAACCTTGAGCTAGTGCTAGCTTGCTAACTTGGGCCCTGAAGCTGTCCTTTAGCTGGAGCTATACGGAATTAGTGCACTCTGTTTGGAAGCTGTTTCATGGTGACTCGTGATATAAACGTATTTTTATTTAAGCGCTTTGATCATGCTGTTGTCCTTAAGACGCAATTATCTGTAACTTTGGTGTTATTGGCCAACTTGAATGTGCGGTGCAGTTATATCCTGACTGCACAATGATTGAGAGGCATATGCAAACTAATGCTCCTTTACCACAGTGTCCTGGGAAAGGAAACCCTTTCCTGTGGTCTAGCAAGCAGAATCCTCATGACTGCAATTTTCTGAGGCCTGAGCCTTGCCCTGGCCTGACATGATCCCAAGATGAAGGGTGTTACAGTACACATTGCCCACTGAGGTTCTGCCTTTGCTGGCCTTTGCTGCTGAACCACAAGCATTTATTGACTTTATTTGACAACCTGATGTTCATGCTTTACCCTTCTGAGTGCTAAGATACTGCTTGTGAATCTAATGCAGGGGGTGAGTCTGCTGCTGGAACCAGAAACGTGGTGAAAAATACAGCTGCAGCATGAAATACTAGAAAATCAAGGAGGTAGTGACAACAGGCCAGGCACAAGTCAAGCCAGCTTCTGGGAAAGGTCAGTCCAGTGCATACAAGAGGGGAAGAAACCTTGGGCCAATGAACTCGCATAAATTAACTTTTGGCACTCCAGTCCCTCTTGGGACTTTAGACACTGTACCACTAGCAAAATGCAGACAGAAGCTTCAATTCGTAGTCTCTTTGTTTAAAAAAAAAAAAAAAAAAGAAAGAAAAAGTTGAACAGAGAAAAAGGCCACCTGAAGTGCGTAAAAGGGAAGAGATAATGATTGCTGAGGAAAATCTTTCCTCCGTCTCACTTCTCTCTGTGTGTTGGAAATTTCATCCCAGTAAGCCATACTTTCTTGTCACAGGCTTTACTTTGATGCCAGCCCCCCTGAAGAACAAGATCTATGGACAATAACCTGATAGAGTACCTTCTGCAAAAAGAGGACACCATTCCCAGTCAAAATCTCCTCCACTGCTGTTCTTCAGACTTAGCGATCTTATGTGATCATCAAACCCTTCCCAGAGTCCTCTCAGAGCAATTTGTGTCCTGCAAAATGCCACTTACCTTCCAGCTCTCTGATCCAACATAATGCAGTTGTTGCTTCCCCTGGTTTTCTGCAGTTTTTACCTGCAGTAAGTAGTACCTAGGTAGTACCTAGTAGTACCTAGTACCTAGGGTGGAAGTAAATAATGAGCTTCAGGTCTACAAACCAGATCTCAGAGCTTGGAAGCTCTGAGGTGTTAGCACTAATTCTAGAAATTGAAAAGTCTCTTATTCATATACATTCTTGTTTTTGTTGGTGAGCATAAAATACATCGATTAGCGGGCACTTTCAGAGTGCTCTTCTCCTACCTGTTAAGGAACAAGGCAAATTAAAAGTTAAATTTGCCTTCATGTATTGTGTATTAATAGATCAATTCTTACCAAGTACCAGTGGAAGAGAGACAGCACTCAGATTGTTTGCTAATGTGTTTCTAATATAAGGCAGCCCTTGAAATGCGACATTGTATTTAAAAGTGCCCTAAAAACCATTTAGAGAAAAATTTAGATGGGATAAAAATGCTGATGAAGTGTGTATAAATATTTACATGTTTGTTAAGAAGATGAAATTCAGCACTAATTTTACTGCTGTGGTAACACCAAAAAGGGCAGGATAGTTTTATGGTTATTCTGAACTTTAATTTGAGTGACCATATGGTAAGCATCACTGAGCTCCAGGTCCTCCACTGTCCTTGGAGAGCAGTATATGTAAAGATGAGATTTGTGATCATGCAAACCACTCTGCACTGACAGACTGTGTCACTGGCAAATTGTCACCAATGACTCAAGACGAAATGTCTTCCCAAATTGCCATTCTCTCTGTGCTTTGCGCAGTTTCAAGAATACAGCCTGTGAGAAGGCAAGAATGACAAATCAAAACATGCAGAGTAACTTAAATTCAGTGTCATGAGGGGATCACGTATACATGTGTACCGTGGAGACATCTATGGCTGGGTTCCTCAGGTCAACTTCCTTTATAGGCAACAGGGAGGAACAAGCATCTCCCATCCTAAATAAGATGTCAAGCATAGATCGGACAAACCATATCTGAAAGCACATCTGCTAACTAAGCACTCGGGATGACTAGCTTAGATGTAGATTGTAGACATTGGAAAAGTCAGATGAGGATGAATCCCGCTACATCTGACTTCTCATTTTTCAGAGTATGAACGTTACGGCAATACTTATTGCAGTAGGTGCTTTTGATCAGTCCCAAAAGTTATTTGCTTCTGGCCCTGTCTTTTCTGTTGAGGTAAGCATATGTGTAGCTTTTCTGAGTCTACTTTAAGTAGATAAATGTTGCACCATTCCAGTGTTGTCCCTTAATGCATTAAAATTTGTCATTTTCCTTGAGGAGAGAACTGAGCATACAGTGTAGAATTTAATTTCATTACACTTCTAGATGTGTGTATCAGCAAAAGCTTGTTTTATAGAGCATACTTTATGCAGAGTTGAGGGTCATGAAATATGAGATGGTTTAGCATTTCAGTGGAAACCATATACCACATTTGCTATGTCATTATGCTGCTGAAGGAGAATAAGAGAAATTAGTTCACCTACTTACTGTTTATCAGGTACCCAAATGCTGTACTGTTTACTGCTTTTCTGAGCTAGATATATGTTTCTACATCTTTAGAGGAAAAAAGGGATTGAATCTTACTGAAACGTCTTAGTTTCTCAAGTCAGGTGAAATGTAGGTTTGGCAAGCTACAAAAATATAATTAGAGGGGGCAATACACAACCCTACTGGAAGTTTAGATCCTTCTGCTACAAAGACATGCATTTTTGTTATAATGGACAAATCTCTTTGTAATGAAAGCAGAGTAGTCTCAAAGCAATTCAGATGCATTTCTGTAGCAATGATAGAAAGATCGTATGACTCGGTCAATTTTTGTTGCATACAAGATATCAGGGCTTTTTCACCCAACAGGAAATAATTTTGTTTCATGCTGTTTATCATCAGTGTCATGCAATCTATCAGTCTCAGTGTCTCATATTTTCCAGCACCAGTTATGTGAGGACTCCAAAGCTCAAGTCCCCAGTATTTCCTGGAAGCAAGAAGCTGGGGGAGAAAATGAAGAGATCCATCATAAGCCTACGTAGCTCACTCTGGTTCCTGCATTATCCTGAACTTAAACAGGGGCCTTCTGACTCCTGAAGCAATGTTCATCAGTTCTTTGCTCTGGGCAGCACTTGTTTCACTAACTTGAATCACCTCAAAGTCAAGTGCCTGGACTCTCTTTTCCAGTTAATGAAGAGAAATCGCTACCTTCACAGTGTGATTCATCTCTGCTGGTTTAGACATCTCGGCTGGGGCTTGCACTCCACCCACCTGTTTCTATGGGATCTGTGGCTAAAAGACACCAATGTACTCATGTGTATGAGTTCACAAAAAAAAAAAAAGAGAAATAGAGAATCTTTTTACTTGAGTGAGAGAAAAAGAACATCTTTTTCAAAAGTGAGAAAAAAGAGCATGAGAATCAGTATGTGTGTGAGAGAGAGAAGATGGCTGAAGTGAAGAAAAAGTGAATATTACCTAACATATTAAAGAGCAATCTCACTCTGGATCTGCTTCCATTTAGTTTAATGGTAACAATCCTGCTTACTTCATGGAATAGGATAAAGCCAAAGGCAAAGACAGCATTGCAAATGAACATATATCCATTAGGGAATTAAAGATCACTGTGATAGGAGTGTTTAGAAGACTGAAAAATCAGGCCAGCTTTAAACATTAAAATTTAACTTTACTAAATTAATTAATTAACAGCATACTTCTCAATAATGGCTAAATCTTACACAATATTAATCATCACCGTTTTATATACAAACCTGTTAGTCTTCAACACTTATCCTGAATTAGCCGTGAGTACGCAATATCAAGGAGCTGGTGCCATGTAGTTAGCATGGATGGCTACGGTCACTGATGGTCCTTTGTCACCAAGGTTGCAGTGATCAGGCTTGAGAGCTCACCCATGAGAGATGTCAGCGCTGAAGTGGGCTTGTCTTCTACAATTTACCTTGCTTATGCCTCATGTTTTTCTGCTATTGTCCCCTCTCTCCTCCCAAAAAGGGATCTTCTCTGCTCCCGATACTGTTTATCTTGTTTTTGATTTTGCCAGTCATCCTTCTTGTGTATTTGGGAGAATGTCCTGCCTACCTGCTGTTCCTTGTGCTTATCTTATCCTTTGTCTAGCAGCTTTTTGTCATGTATTAATCCTACATACAATGACACACATCTTTCTTTGTCCCTATGGTGATCATCTTGCTTGCATACTTGAGGTAAAACGGTTGCACATTCTGTCTGGCTATGCCATCACCATGTTACAAAACACTTACAGTTGCCAGTTATACTATTTTAGTGCTTATATTCATGATCAAGGCCAAGTTAATATTCACTATACCCAGATTAATACATTTATAATTTGTAGGGAGTCACAGACCTCTGTATTGGCTACTAGCGAGTGTCTGATAGGCACCAGTTACAGTTAGGTGTTCTTACTGTGATGACAAAAAACTACAGGGATGAAAGGAGAGTCAGAGCTCAAGCATAGCGAGATGTCTGTCTTATCACCTAAAACTACTGCCTGAGCAGCTGGGTTCAAAGTAAAAGTCAGGAAAGTCACAGGAAGGAAGCTCATGTATTAAGGCCGTAAAGGAAGAGAGACATTTCTAACACACTAAGGTTGTTGCTTACCCCGGTCCAAATAAAAACTTGGGAGTCCTGACTCCTCAGCAAATCAGAGATACCTTGGACACTCTGTACGGCTTTCTGTAAAATCTCAAATCTAACCCAAAGTCTGAGTTTTTAGTTTGAAGGGGCTTTGAAGTTTGCTTCTAGACCTAGCAATTTCTCAGTTAAGGACCATGGTCAATAGGCACGAGGATGATTTCCCTAAAAACTCCAGATCATCTCATTTAAGCCTTATGCAAGTGACCTTCTCCTATTCTTAGTAATTTGGAAATACTGTAATATTACAGACTCCTTGTTAGTTCCCCTCAATGTATACCAATGTACGTACAACCGGCTGAACACCCAGCACCATGATTACCCAGGAACCCAAAGTCTGTCTCCTTTTCCCTTGTTCTGCTCCAGGCTGACCCAGGTGTCAGCTGGGTCTAAACCAATCCACACAACAAAGCATTAGTTCTCATCACAGGGGCTGATGCATCAAGTTCCAGATCTAGTGGGGATGAAAGCCAACAAATGAGGTAGAACTGTTCTTCTTAAGTAGCTCATTTAAAGCACTTTTTGATGAGGTTAGGGCACTGGGGTGCTGTGTTCATAACTACCTGATGTGCAGTGAGGCTAAATTAAGATTCTTATGCTTTTTAACTGCTCACCACTGTGAACGGTACAAACTGATACAGTCCTTAAGAATTTAATTTGGATCAAAGGCGATGCCTGTAATGTATCTGGGAACGTAAACCTTGGGCAGTTCTGACCTCTAAATTGTCTCAATTCCAATGAACAGTAGCTATAGGACTATTTTATTTCATGATGCAGTACTCACCAGTGATTATCTTGAACTTTATCCCTTTTTGATTTTATAGAGTTAACAGTTGATGAAATCAGAATAGTACAGTGCAGGCAGTATTGCTGGAACTCGTGTAATGATTAGCTTGACAACATACCCTTAAAGTGAACGGCAGAAATTTGCTCCAAAATTTATTCCTTTTTTTCATGCATCCGTGACAGGAAGAAGTAATAATAAGTAAAGAATAATTTTGTGAAATGAAGCTTCAAATTAATTCTATACTTTCTCTCTCTAATTTCTGAGTGGGCTCTGTGAAAATCTCTCTTGAAACTCAGGGATAGTTCACACTTTCTAACTTTGGGTACTAAAACTTTAGGTACTCAACTTAGCTTAGGAAGTAGTGTCCCTCTCAGTCCGAATATAAACTCCCTTTAGAGAGAGAGAGGCTACTTTAAGGGATGATTTAAAGCAGAAATATAATTTTGAGTGCTCTGAGGGTGCATACAGGAATACAGCTGTCTCATGGTATCTCGCCATGGCTTGTTTCCTCAGCAAGGGAGCCACTTGGCATGTACAAAAGCAGAGCCTGTGGCAGTCAGCAATGCAGGTATTACTCACACTGACTAGGGCTCAGGAGTGAAACTGGGCGAGCTTCGACGTGGCAATACCTTTATCTCCCCATTGCGCATACAGGAAGCTTAGGAAAACCAGGCTTGGTTGGAAATACTGAGTGTCTAAAAGCAGGTGGTGGCAAAGCCCTCCATGTTCATTGTTGGTCAGTGATTTTCCAGAATGACAAGGCAGGTGATTGTACCATGCCTGTTTTGGTAGTATCTGATGCTTCATGCAGCCCTGTGCAAGTTTTAAAAGGAGCGACAATACCTACCAAATGAAACTGCAGCTTTTTGTAATCACTTTGCCCTCCTTTTGTAGAAAACTAGATGGCTACATTAAAAGAGCCAGCTTTATCACATGGAATATTTGGGGGAATGATGTAAACTGTTAAAATTACCGTGAGATAGAAGGTATATCAGCTGAGGGTTTCAGTTTTGACATAGTTGCATATGCTCCTCTTTCATACCAGTAGGAGATCAAGATTAAATCTGACATGTTTTCTCTGCATTAATACTGCTATCTAATTTTCCTTTTTTTGGCACAAATATGTATACTAATAGTACATTAAATGTTCGTCTTCAAGCTTTTTGCATTTTATTTGAAAGTGAATATACTTTCACAAAAAGTATTGTCAAGTTAAAAATGATTTAGTACTATAACTTTCTTCTAAGCACTAGGATTCATTATTTACATGACTGTCAGCTTCACTATTATTTAAGGAGCTCTTATGTATTCAGTTTTGGGAAAGAGCATGAAGGAAGAAGGTTTACGGGAAAGTCAACCTGTTGCACTGAGTCATATGCAAACATCTTCCGATCACACCTGATATGACATCAGCAAATTTCAAGGTGTGGGAGAAAACACAAAAGTGGGTGAGTGCCAGAACATGCTAGAGAGAATGGAAAGTTAATGCGAGACTGGGAATCAACACAAGCTAAAATGCTCATATTTAGTAGGCCAGGAGTGTGCTAATTCACATACATGCAGTTCATCCTCTTGGCTGGGATGTGGGAATGTGGCAATTGACGCATTTGCTTCTTTCAAAATGTCATTCCACCATGAAAAAGCAATTCTTTCCTTTCCTGACAATTAAGGACCATAAAAGCTGCTATGTACAATTCAGAGGTTCACTCAGAAACGCCTGATGGGTTCTTGTGTGACAGCAGGCTCTGGAGGCATCCCCTGCCCTTCAGGCTGTGAGGCTGGGGCTAGCTTCTCATGCTAAAGCCCGCTGGGGCTTTCCTGTCCGTCCTTTCACATGTTGCTGGGCAATGCGATCATGCAGAGGTCCGACACAAATGCCTGGTGTGATCCCACACTTCCGAATGGGATCGAGGAGGGCGCGGAGTCCCCAGGAGCCACAGACCCCCTATTTGCCTGCCTGGGGGCAGCTGTCTGGCAGCCTGCCCTCCCACGGGGCTGCCTATAGGCTCTGCTCAGAGCCAGTACACAGCCTTGATCCCATCCTTGTAGGAAGGCAGTGATGGCCTTTCTTTCAGATAAAAGGCTTCACTCTGGGAATAACAAGTGGTGGAGTTCTCCTTTTTAACTGTTTTCTTACCTTTTAGCTCCTTTCTCTGCCTGTCTTATTCTGGTAATATTTTTTAGACTCACAGCCAAAAATTTCAAATCTGTTATTTAAATTTCATAAATTGATGTTTCTATCTGTTGCTGTTTGAACATTCAACTTGCATTTACATGTGTAAATGCCTATTTATATATGATCAGCATGTTTTTAAAAATTACTAGTGATTTTCATAGTGGCAATGTACCATCTTAGTGCCAGTAGTTGAGTGGTAAAGGTTTTTAATGACAGAAGAACAGTGGAATTAGACTTGAATAATTTCTGGGAATTATTTTGATGCTTGTTTTTGCTTCTGTAGGTTTTTTCATGGGTTCATTTTTAAACTATTCATAGGCAAAAAGAGACATGAAGGAAGAGCTAGAGTAGAAAAAGACCATAAGCCCTCACAATTCATATTGTACCAACTGTTAAAAAGTATCTCCAAGCCTTCTAGGCTTCAAAAAATGGTTACTTCATTAAATAAGAAGCGCAGGCTAGACATGATGTTTCTTGCAGTGGACAGACTTTTAAAGATACCTGTTAATAGTAAAATTCCAGAGCTGTGAAAAAAGGATTTGAAGAAAGTAAGACACAAGTAATATTAATTCCTAGAAATTATTTTGAAAGTCTTAAACTGGAAGTGAAAAATGAGCTCATTGCGTAAAGCTTAAGAGCCTTACTCCAGATGAATGACCAGTAGAAAAGTCCCAAATATTTCCAAGCTTAACTTTCTTCGGACTACAGGGGGAAAATTAGGAGAGGATTCTGTGGAAAGTGTTAGGTATGTGGTCAGAAAATCTAAACATAACTCCTATTTTGATCTGAATAAAAGGGCAAAGATGGTTTACTCTTGCAATATATAAATTATTCTAACCAAGCCAAAACTTTATTTTTAATAATAGAGAAAATATCAGAAAATACAATGATGAATTAAAACATTAGGAATTCTCTTTGTTCTTAGTTCAAGACTGGTGCAGATCTTTCTGAATTAAAGATGAAGGATTATCTGCAAAGTCTCATAAATATAAATGTTTTCCAATGAATTGAAGACTATGTGTTTGCACACTGTACATTGCGTTGCGCTTGGTAGGAAATCCCTGGTGAATTTGTAGTAGCTAGGTAACTAATTTGGGAGATTATTTAAAATATTGTTTCAAGGGTACAGTATGAAAAGCTAAACTGGTTATTAAACAATTCAGTACAATGAACTTGACTTAGAAGATGTCCTGGAAGTTTCAAAAGAACTATACATAGCATTGTGAGAGTACTGTAGCACAATTCAGGATGATTTATTAGGATCACCAGTTCTAAGGCTTATGGGCAGAAAGATAAAAACTTCAGTCCTGACACCTTGAAAGCCTTCTGAGACAGAGACAATTAGCCCTGTAGAAGTTATAAAAAGAAACGTGGGTCATGAAAATGCTTTGACGAGAACGCTGCCCAGACATCTTCTTTTGAAGAGAGAGAAAATGTGAGCTTTGAAAATGAATGTGCTGGCACCTCCTGAGAAAAAATATTTTCCTCTACTGTAAGGTTACGCACTGCAGCCTTGCTAACTATAGTAGAAGGAAGGGGATACTCCTGTAGAAGGAAGGGGAAACAGGTAAACACAACCAGCAATGACATTGTCTCTCTTTTTCTTGAGGTCAGAGAGAATGTTATTGGCAAAGGTAAGAAACTGTCCCTCCAGTTACTGGGTATACAAGATCCAGGAAGCGCCAGCACAGCTCTGTGTGGGAAATGTACAGTCAGCTGCAGGAGGAATTTGGTAGAGAACAAAAAAGTGGGGATGTGTAGTAAGTGATAATAAATTTCTTAAAAACCAATGGGAACAGAAAATTCTTACCGAAAACAAGAACTGTTGAAGTTCTTTACCTGGCTATCATATATTTATTCCATATTTTTAAAAATGTTGTGTTCATTTTTGCATCTTCTCCATCTTAGTTGCAGATCCATTTAATTCCCATTTTAAAAAAACAAACAAACAAAACCAAAGCCCAAAATGCAATAGCTATCATAGGAAAAGGATTGCGATGTCTTCCATGTATGACTTACCTTGGAATTAGGTCCAGGAAAAAAAAGAGGCTTTGCCTTGTGAAATGATTATAGGACTGATTATAGGAAATGGCTATAGGTCCCCTTCTATAGTGGGGGACTTGTAACATCATGATTCATGCTCTGCAGACTACTAGTAATGTGATAGAAATGACACTATGTACCTGTGAATGATGGTTTTGTTATCTCAAAGTTTATGCTTCTAAGTATAAGTGGTCTGATTTTCAGATATGTTTAACATGTGCACCGTGCAACAAAATCAGCGGTAAGTGCCTAACTTCTGCTCAGAGAAACCGATGGAAGCTGTGGGTGCTCAGTATCAATTATAAACTAGGTCACTTCCTCAAAGAGGCTTACATAGTGATGTGGGCCATTGATTTCAGATATCCAGGTTTCAAAATTTTGAGTTTAATACAGATTTATAAAGCAAATCAGTCAGTGAAGATTTTATCTCTATGCTCCTCATTGCTTTTTGTGCTGCTGCTAAGGGAAAGCAGTGCCAGCTGTCTCTCTAAGCAGATAAGATTATGATTAGCTGCAGTAGTTTAGTAAATTCTTTCTCACTCATTTTATAACATACAATAAAGTATGTCTAGCAATATTTTACTGTTTTGTTCTCAGGAATATCCTTACACAATTCGTAAGATAGTTTTATTAGGATTGTTACAGGTCAAGGATCGTCATTACAATTGGCAGAAGGCAACGGACCAAATTCTTCTGTTAATTGCACATATGCAAGCTTACTAGGTACAGTGATGTTGTAAGGATGCAGTTAAGATGAAAATGTATCCATTTATCTGTCTAACAAATGCTTTTTAGGGAGATTAAGAGCAAAAGATATTTGTCTTGTATACGATCAGTTGCAGGTGATTTTGAAAAAGCTCAGAGCTCTTGGTGTTTCTGCTGAGATGCCTTTGGACATAGACCTACTCTACCTTATCATATTATTTTTCATATATTGTTTAGGCTAAACTATAGATCATGGGCCTCTGCAAATAAAAAAAAAAGGTTAATTCAGATGCATATGTAAAAAGTGACTTGTTATTTAAACAGCCTCAGTTTTGAGTAGCTATTTTGAACTTGATAGAGGTCCAGCTTCTTGAAAGATATTCCTTAAGATGCTCCCAGCTCCACACTTAAACAGACATTGAGGAGTCATCATTGATATGTAAGCTCTCCGCCTCCCATTTCCCAGGCTTTGCACCAATAACACTGCAGCAGTAGCAACTGCACACAGTTGTAGCTGAACTTGGGATTTGACTGAGCACAAAAGAGAATGAGACCAGTATTTCTGACAAGCGAGGAATGGAGAGACAAAATTCCCTTGCAAGTGTCTGTTCCAGCATCTGCTGGGAGTTCTGCATTGAGTCCTGACACTTGCCATGCTATTGAGTTAACCAGGTAGAAAATTCCTTGAGTGTCAATACACATCTGTTTTAGAGACTGGCAATTCCGGGAGACTGAGGAAACAGAGGTTTACAGAGCATGCAGGGAGAGCAAAGCCTGACTACACGTCACCATAAGAAATACAAGACAGAGTAGGTGCTAGCTGTTAAAGTCCCCATTTCTGATTTATCCAACACAGAACCAAACATATAAAAGTTTAGTGGATTTGGGGGTATGTTAATCCCATTGTGCACAAAAAAATATAAAGAGTCTGTAGTGAATGACATGCATTAAAATATTAATATAAAATAGAATAAAATAGTGACATGAAATAAAATATTTACACTATGGCAATGTCTCCTGTTAAAACTTCCTTGTGCTGACAGCATTGTCAGCTCTCTCTTTCATGGTTTCTGTGGCTCAGTCTCATAGTAGAGGGTAAATCAAAGCCATGGAGTCTATATATATTTCAAATACTGCTAGTTTAATTGCATAAAACCTTCAGTCACCCAGGTAATCAATCACAAGTGGGGCAACCCCTTCCATTGGAAATCTGACACCAGTACTGCAGCAGAAGGCTGCCTACCAAAAACTGTTTCATTGCAGACAAGTAAGATGGAGTGTGAAATTTCCTAAATCTCACCCAGGTGTCACAATAGAGTGACAGAGTCCTGCATAACCCAAGAGCTGCTAAATCATGGTGCAACTTAATTATGAACTTTTTCTTGAAAGTTAAGAAAAAAGAATTAAGGCTCAGGGAGACTTCCACTATGTTATGTGCCGAAATTCCTCAGTTGTCTTGTATAGGCAGTGGGAGCATAAGAGACCCCAAAAAGCATTTCAGATTCTGAAAAAATATTTCTGCCTGGAATCATGCTTCAGGCTGTCTCTCCATGCCTTTTCATTGACGAATTAAGTAAAGTAGCCTCAACTCGGGTACCTGTAGAAGACTGATTCATGTGACTTCCTCTCTAACAGCTTAGGTGTTCAAGCTGAGATAGTAATCTTCTCTCTCTCTAATCAATGAGTCTGCTGGTGTTGCTCCATTATGTCCTTCTCTTTCTTGTAATGGGGACTCCCCAGACTGGATAAAGTACTCCAACTGTGGTTTGACAAGTACCAAAAAGTTCTTCCCCGGATCTGTAGTCTGCACTTTTACAGCCAGGATACCGATGGCCTTTGCTGCAGCTGCTGATGCCTGTTCCACTTGTTGTTCACAAGGTTCCCGAGGTCCTTTTCTGCAGAGCTGTTTCCTAAATGAGTGCCCCCTAACCTGTACTATCTCATGGGGTTGTTCCCACCTGAGATGCAGGACTTTGAATTTGCTTTTCATAGAATCATAGAATATTTTGAGTTGGAAGGGACCCATAAAGATCATCGAGTCCAAACTAAACCATATGACTAAGAGCGTCATCCAGATGCTCCTTGAACTCTGACAGGCTTGGCGCCCTGACCACTTCCCTGGGGACCCTGTTCCAGTGACCGACCATGCTCTCAGATCGAACACCTTTTCCTAATATCCAAACTGAACTTCCCCTGATGCAGCTTCATTCCATTTCCTTGTGTCCTATCACTGGTCACCAGAGAGAGGAGATCAGCACCTCCCCCTCCGCTGCCCACCTTGAGGAAGTTGTAGCCTGCGATGAGGTCACACCTCAGCCTTCTCTTCTCCAAGTAGAACAAACCAAATGACCTCAGCAGCTCCTTGTAAGTCTTGCCCTCGAGGCCTTTCACCATCTTGGTCGCCCTCCTCTGGACACACTCTAATAGTTTGATGATCTTCTTATATTGAGGTGCCCAAAACTGCACACAATACTCGAAGTGGGGCTGCACCAGTGCAGCGCAGAGTGGGACAATCACCTCCCTCGAGCGGCTAGCTATGCTGTGCTTGATGCACCCCAGGACACAGTTGGCCCTTATGGCTGCCAGGGCACACAGTTGACTCATATTCAACTTGCCATCAACCCAAACCCCCAGATCTCTTTCTGCAGGGCTGCTCTCCAGCCTCTCGTCCCCCAGTTTATAAGTATAGCCAGGATTACCCCATCCCAGGTGGGGAACCTGGCACTTGCTCATGTTAAATTTCATACGGTTGGTGATTGCCCAACTCTCCAGTCTATCCAGATCTCTCTGTAAGGCCTCTGCCCACAGCTCCTCCTAATTCAGTATCACTGGCAAACTTACTCAACGTACATTCAACTCCTGTGTCCAGATCATTTATATAAACATTAGAAATTTTGCTGAACTTCACAAGGTTCCTGTCAGCCTATTTCTCCAGCTTGGCCAGGTCCCTCTGAATAGCAATATATTGACTCCTCCTCCACATTTGGTGCCATGTGCAAACTTGCAGAGAGTATACTCCTATCCACGTTGTTAATGAAGGCACTAAAACGTTGGTCCTGGAATTCATCCCTGAGGGATGTCACTATTAACTGGCTGCCAGCTGGACTTTGCACCACTGATCACAACTCTTTGAGCCCAGCAGTCCAGCCAATTTCCTACGCACATTATTATTCACTTATCCAGCCCATATCTTACCAATTTGGTGATATGGAGACTATGAAGACTGTGTCAAAGTCCTTGCTAAAGTCAAGGTATGCAGTGTCACCTGCCCTCATCCTTATCCACAGCGCCAGTCACTTCATCACAGAAAACAACCAGGTTGATCAGGCACGATTTGCCCTAGGTAAATTCATGTTGGCTGTTTGCAGTCACCTTATACTTCATATGACTGGAAAAGGTTTCTAAGAGGATTTGGTCCATCACCTTCCCAGGGGCTGAGGTGAGGCTGACTGGCCTGTAGTTTCTGGGTCCTTATCAGTGAAAACTGAAGCAAAAAAGGGATTGAGGACCTCAGGCTTTTCCCTGTTACCTGTCACAGCCTCCTTAGCCTTCCTCTCGCTGCTGCTGTCCTTACAGAAACCTTTCTTGTTGCCTTTTTTTTTTCCTTCTTTTTCCCCTGAAGGTCTTCTATCCAGATTTTCTACATAATGACCGGACACTGAATCTCTTTTGTCCCATGTGCTATTCACAGAGGAGGAACACCAAGACAAAACACAACCATATAGCTGATTTGCTATAGGATATAGTGAATCCCACCTAAGGATGTCTGGGGTTCTCTCAGCACAAAGAGCTCTTTAGGTGGTGAACAAGTATCACAGCAGGATCTCTGCAGCCTGCCTGCCTTAATTCTGTCTTCAATGTAAGGGGCATAAACTGGGAGCAATAACCATCAGTGCAATGAACTAACTGGTACAATTTAAAACAAAACAGGGGTAGGAGTTCATGCCAGCTGCGGTAGAGTTCTACAAAGGTGGTTATTTTTATGCTAGGAGCTATGCTGAAAACATTCATGTACTTCATGAAATCTTCTAATATCAACAAGATGAGACTCCTGTAAATAAAAGTTTTAACTTCTCTATCAGATGCAAGTATTCTGTCTGCAAAGTTGTCCTTCAAATAGTAACCTTTTGGTCAGAGTTTATTGGGTAATAAATTCCAAACATTATATTTGCAGAGATATATAGACAGCCAGCATTATGCTTTGCAGTTTCCGTAGTTACATCTGCATCAGCCCTGTAGGGTGATGCAGGCTCCATGCCATGTGGTCCACAATGACTCACATCCCTATGCCTCAAGGCTGGCCCTACCCAGGGTTTGCTTCTTGCATTCACCGCTGCTTGAGCTTAGCCCTGGGTATCTGATAGGCTCTGTGTGGTCTTGCGACATCAACATCATCATCTTTATATGATTTTTCAGTTCAACGTGTCTGAAATAATGCAAGTGGTTGTGTTGCAACCCATTAGGGTAGTGTTTTATAACATGCAATGGAATATCTACGTTTCACAAGCACATGGGAAGTCACAGGTGAAAATAGTTCTACAAGCTGCAAGACAGTGGACGACCAGGTGTGAAACTAGTGTGGAAATGTAGTTCCTTAATGTTAGATAATTTTTTTCTTTTGAAATTAAACTTTGCTTTAATTAGCAATATTTAAAGGATTCTTCTATTTTTCACTTGACTCCAGCACTAGTTTCATTTTAAATGTAGTTTTATGGAATCCTTTTACAGCTCTTACTAGTGACGATGGTTTTTAAATGCCATCAGATGCTTAATGTTTAACATGCTTTCTGATGTCCTTAACCTTAGAGGTTATCAGATTAAATATTCATTCCCTACAAGGGGGAAAAAGAAAAGGAAAATTTGCCTGGCTGATGTTAAGAGTACGTTCTAAGACTACTCTACAGAGGTTTGCATTAAGGCGTGATCTGTCATTACTTAGGAAATTGCAAAGGTACTATTAGCTATTACTTTTACATTATTACTAGAGTATGAAACTTTGCAAAATATTATTTCTTTCAGAAATTGAAACAATGTTCCATAAAAGTACTGCCTTATCCACTGCACAGCTTGGAGACACAAACGTCTTCAGGGTTTGCTGAAGACAGCAAACTTTTATCTCTGTACAACGCTTTGGGAAAAGTGGCTGTACAAAAACATATAGATACTAATAACATGTTGACTTGGTCCTGGATAACTAAAAAGGCTGCAAAGCTGCATGAAAGCAGTAGCTACTTTCCATCTGGAAGCTGTATAAGGCCCATTTTTTGAGTATATACAAGTATCTCTGATTGTGGAATTAGTGTCCCTAAAGATCTGCTTACAGTTTTTCCTTTAACTTCCTTTGTATTTTATTGTAATATACTTTTAAATAAAGTATTTCTACAGTAACAAGAAACCCATCAGTGCTGACTTGGTGCCTTTCTTTTAGGAAGGCTGAATGGTGTATCATGAACATTCAATCCAGATCTGTGGGAATCTCCCATGAGGACCTTGCCAAGCAATAGGAACAGATAATTTAGGTTCTGTTTTATTTTTAATTTCTTCACAGAAAGCTGAAACCATCCAAGTGCACTGTTGACAGAAAGGGATTTCCAGAAGATGCTTGCCTTTGATCTCCTGCCGTACTGTGCTATGCAAGTTATCAAGCATTCTCAGAGCTGCTAGAGCAAAATTTGCCCTCTGAATGCTCTTATCCATCAGAGCTGTGTCCCATATCTATAACAGCTGTCACAATTTTCTCACAGAGTTATCTCCATCTGAAGGAGCGCAGGTGTTACTTCTATCACTCCTTCGCGTCCTGGCATCGGCAGTCTCTCACTGTCACCGCAGGACCATGGCAGTGCTCCAAGCTGTGCGTTTCCCAGAAACACTGGATGGCGGGGATCTAGGGATTAACAAGAGGGCCCACACCTAATTTTCTGATATAAAACTATAGATTCGGCGCTTTGTTTCACCTACCTATATTCTTTTGTCTCCAGTCATATTAGAGGAATATTAGAGTTCAGATGACCATCATCCCAAGGACAGTAGGTCTCGTCTTTACTTGCTTTGGGCATACACTGTGGTCTCATGAAAATCATGTTCTTAGCTAAATGAAAAAAATGCTTCCTTTTCAACACCTCTTTCAAAATACAGGAAACAGATGGCTCTCTCCATGCTTCATGACTGTTACCACTTGATGTGAAGTATCTTCAGTGTTTGAATTTGACACATGCAAAGGCACTGCTCTCTGCTGTAACACATCTTCCATATCTTGAAGATATTTAGGGATGCTACGAGACACCAGTTCTGAGCAGTTCCTTAGACTATGGTGGCCCTATAGTGTAGTCACTGTAAGAGAAAAAAATGTCCAATCACTATTATGGAAAATACTGTGCCTCAGGCCAGTTATACACCTGTATTGCCTGGCTGCCCATTCATGAAAACTGACTGTCAAAAAGAAAGAACCACCTCTGTTTCACCTCTGTTACTCAACTGAGTAGATCAGAGCACCATCCAGGTTCATGACCCCATTCTGCTAGGCAGAGCACAATCAGATAGGAGGACTGGATTCTTCTCCGGATAGCTCTAGACAGCTCCATACAATTTAACTTGCCTATCTAAAGTTCCTATTTATCTATTTTTGATGAATCAGGTAAAAGCATAATTTAGTCTGAAACAAAAACTTTTAGAGAATTTGAAACAATTAGTGTTGGACTCATGAACCTAAGAAACCTCACAGGTTTTTTAACTTTTGGATCTGCCATTTCTTTACTACCTGCCCGTGCTCCAAACTGTGGCTTCCTAATTTTGGAGCTTCCTAATGAATGTGGGACATTCATTAAAAGATCCTGAGTAGTGTAAATAATGCTTTCTATAACTATATTTTCAGCAATGACATTTGTTTTTCTAAAGATTACAGAGTAACATTTTAAAAAATGAAAGAGGTGTAGTAAAATTTCCTCATTTTTAAGTTAATATAATATAGTAAAATTTCCCCAACTATTTTAAAGGAAGCTTATGCTACTGGCTTTCCACACTGAAGTCAACTAGAGGCTTAAGGGTGTCTTAAATGGTAATATTCAGTACCCTAAGTCAGAAAAAGAATTTGTATGGAAGTGACTCATAAATACAACACATAAATTAGAGATGCCCAGCAACAACATACTGTTACATACCAAACCTTAGGAAAAAAGGCAGAATCTTTATAAGTCATCATTGCGGTTTTGAGTTGCAGAAACAAAAAGCACTAAGCCTATTTGGAATGCTTATTATTTATTTCTTTTCCTCCAGAGACTTTTCTTCTGCCATTGACTTCATGGACAACAGAAGGAAATACTAAAGGAAACAACTATTTCAGCTATTGTACAGAAGAGGAATGGCAGCAGTATCACCATCTCCTTCTCCTTCAGCTATGTTTTAAAAGTAGAATACATTAATAGCCAGTTACATAACTTGAAGTCTAAATGTAGGCTGGTATTTGTGTCCGGGAGTCTTATTTCCACATTCCAACAATTTCGGGTATATTCCTTTCTCCACTGATTTTCAGCTTGTTATCTTATGTTAAGCTGCCACTTCCTTCTCTGCTCCAGAAGGTTGTTGCTATGAATCCCTCTCTCTGCTGCCTTCCTCTCCCTCTCTGTCACATGTGGAGTTCAGACAGTGACCTTGGTGTGCTCATCTTCCTGAGCCAGCATCATTTGTTTGTGGGTGTAGTCCTAAATGACTTGCCAGGTTGTCCCAGGAAACTTTTGACTAAGCGGTAAATTGAACCCAGATCCTAAACTGTCCTTCAAACCATTTTCCTAACGTCTACTTGTCTTTGCATAAAATATCCAGGCAGATCACATTGCCACATCAGCCTTTTTGCGAAGAAGTAATGGCTTTGGGATGGTGGCGACTGCAGATGCATCAACTGGAGATACCATGTGTTCACCTTTGAAACACACGTTTCTATTTGAAAGACTGTGCATTAGGTTGAGTACTACAACGGCCCACCTATGCAAATAATTGATATCTGAAGCTTCCTGTAACTGGGCATTCTACTGACAGTAAGGATTGTAAGTGATGATATGGACAATGCAATAAAATCTGATGAAAGGTAATGAAATCCTGCACTTTGTCTTAACAGATTTACTTGCTTACTTTCTTTTGATGTCTTCAACAGGACTAGAAGCTCAAGCTACCCAGTCTACTGTTTGTAGGTTGTGATATCACCCAAACATGACATGCCTTTCAAACAGGCAGAAGAATACTGCTCCAACCCTAAAACATGCCACTGATATTGTAAGTGGAGAAAACCCGAGATGATGCTTTCATAGCTTATTTTGAAGAATGAAATGGTTAAATAAAAGTGATTAAAAGGGGAGCAAGTACTGAGGCAGCTCATTTCAAAGCATTTTCTTTTACAGCCTGCAGTAGTGTCATCAACCTGTAATCTGCCTTCTAACTTTAATGTTTTTGTTGGGAGAAGGTGGAGAAGTGAAATTTAAATTTCTAATCTGATATATAATAAAGGAATAGCCCACCCTGGGAATGAACGCTTTTCAGACAAGAGGTGCCCAAACAGTTTCTTGTTTCTCCCAACACCCACACCTCTTCTCATTTCTGCTTTCCTGTATCTCCTTCATTTAAATCAGTGCAAAACAAACAAACAAACAAAAAATATTTATTTTTCTTTGTATTATCTGAAAAGGATGGCTGTTAGGAAAGAAAAGTGCTCCTTTAGAAATCAGAGGGTTGAAGTGCTTTAATTTAGCTCTCATGATTAAGGATGTACAGTTTAAAATTTGAGGGTAAATGAGGCTGGCATTCTATAAAAACTCAATACAGATCAACTCAGGTCCAATTATTTTCTTATCGCTATCCTAGAGAAGAACACCTGGGTTACCAAAATAGCAAATAGTAGTGGAGGTTCATTGCATATCACAGCAAAAATTAAGAGATAAGCTAAGAAAGAGGTAGCTTCTGGTCTCAGTCATGCCAGTGCTAGGGATGGATTTACTAAGAAGGATTTCATCCCACCACCTTTTTTAGCCTTCAGTCATTTGATTTTGGTTCCTACAATGGAGAACAGCTGTACAATGCCCAACTTAGCCCTACAATGTGACCTCATCCAATCTTTAACACACTCCCATCAACCTCTAAGGGAGATATCAGGAAAAGGAGTATCACTAGAAACCCAAGTTCTCTTTATCTGATGATAGATTTGATCCTTAAGTGGACAAAACCCAAAAGAATGACCAGATAACAAAAGTAACAAGTCAAACTGGACAGGATCTCTTTGTAGAAGCCTTAGTTGCACTTCTCTCTCTCTCCCTGGACTATTTGGGGCATTAGAACCTTATTTTAAGAAAATCAGTTCCCTAAGGACTAAAAATCTGAGTATAGGTTACATGCCAGAAGTAGGAAAATTTTACCTACCCCATGTGAGTTTTCAGTGACATCTAATAGAGGCATATTTTTTTTTTTGTGTGTGTGTCTATGTATCTGACTATTATGTGCACACATATGGCAATATCTAATTAACATGAAGAAAAAAATTATCTTCAGAAAAGATGTTAAGCCGTATAAAGGTGCGATATATATATCAAGAGCCAAGTTAGAAAGGACATTTGCCATTTAAATTGCCAAGTTAAATATGGCGCAATTGAAGCAAACCTGTCCCTCCAGGCATGTATAAGAGTACACTTGGGAGCTCTTGGAAGCTAACTTAACACCAGTTGTATCTTATTTAACTTGGCCATTTGAAGGGTTAACCCTTTAGCAACTTGGCTCACACTGACCATATCACACCTTTACATGACTGACCTTCCCCTCTCAACTTTCCCTCGTTTAGTGCACGCTGAATGTTTTTGAGAGATCTGATTTACGTTATTTTGGCTAATTAGCACGAAAGACAAAAACAAAACCTCTAAAGGACAGGTCTGTGAACATAAAATGTAATTGGATGGAAATGGACCTGTTCACATTCTTTTTGCCTTAGCTCAGCGTGTGAGTGTTAAGTGCTAGCTGCCTGGTTTTGCCTGTCAGCTGTGCCACCCTACAAGGAGCTTTCCTCAAAGCCTGATAGTTGAACCTCCTGTGCTCTTGCACAGGGCTCGTACACCGCACTAAAGTAAGCAGTTTTCCCCTGCTTTGGGAGAGGATCTGGGTTGGATGCAATTGTAACGGGAAGTGGAGAGGGCAGCTGGTGCCTTACTGAAGACTTCTGCTGTCATATGTCAGGGCATGCGTGTGGTAGAGCCAGGTGGCACTGTTAAAGGTGCAAAGAGGTCTTGCTTCTTCTCATATATCCATGCCTGAAAGAGACTAAATTAGAGCATGGATATCCTGTGGAAAAGTATCAGCGGTGACTACCACAACGAAGAAAGAAGAATTTGGTAAAGAAAGGAGTGTGTTTTAACATTAAAATGCTGTTGTTGTACAGGCCATGGGAAACTGAACTTCTTCAGATCTCAGATCATGCATATTTAAAGACACTCCCAGGTAGACTCCTATCATTTGAGTCAGCAAAATCAGCATCAATGACAATGGAATCTGATAGAAATATTGTGTTGCAATCTTTGTAGATTATTACCTATGGTAATTAAATGCTTAGAAGTCATAGTAATGACATCAGTATAAAGACTTAGACAGATTAGATAGAAAGAACAAAATTACTTCCCTGAGGTGCATATATCATCACATACATGGTCTCATATCATCTTCTGATCTACCATGAAATTCTAGTCTATGCAATAAAACCTCTCCATTCAAGGTTGTATATGGATGGAGCTGCAAGGGGAGCAAAGGGAAAGGGGTCAAATATGGCCCCCAAGAGCACTGGGGTAGATAAAGATGGATTTATTGGTGGGAGGAGAAGGGAATGAGTGTGTCATGCGTCTTCTTGGTGGTAGTGGCTGTGTAACACACACAGTGCACAACATCCTTTATGCTGCTCTGCCAGCACCTAGCCCTCCAATAATAAAATTTGCACATGGATGAGTGGGAAGAGAAATGTACAATAAGATCTGCTAGCCAGGAGATGCAATTTAGAATAAATTGAAGTGATGCTTCATATTCCTGCCTTCTCTAAGCCTCTCATATTAATTTAGGCCTTGATTACATGTGACTTGTCCTGCTGCGAAACGTGCCATGGGCCTAAGGTCTCAAGGGTTATCACTGCTTCTTAAACATGTTATGTGGAATTTGTGGTAAAATTTTATTCCTTTTTTTCCATGTAAAAGGTTTATAATAACTAGTTACAGTTCAAAACATTATTAAAATTAATGAGTAATATAATAGGAAAAAACACTTAATACTCTTGTAGTAATTCACCTCTATCTCCTCTTATCTTCTGTTTTCTTCCCTGAAATCAGATAAAGTATTTGTTGGCTGACAAGTTATAAGAGTATATAACCATCATCTGATTAATACGTGCCTTGAGTTCTAAAAGGAGGTGTTTTGTGAAGCTCTTACAAAACATCAACCCAAAATGTCACCATGCTTTATTACACATATAATACATCACAGGCAGTGAGCAGAAGACATGGAGATACTACTGGTGATTTAAGTCAGAAGGAAATTTATTTAATCAAACTGCCAGCGGTACCTAGCAGGTAGTCCCAACACTGGGCTGTGAGGTCCAGCAGCTCCTTCCAATCTTACCTGGAGAAGGGAAAGAAATATTCCTCCTGTCACCAAATCTTTAGTCCTGAAAATGTGAACATGAGGTACCAAACAAGTAAATGAGATCAGTACCACCAGGAATTAACAAGGTACAGTTCTACATCATGTTTCTAGCTATTACCAACCTCCAATGATAAGGAGGTATGTGAAAAAAAAAATTTCAGAAGAAATAATTTCTACAACTGTTACTATATCAGTTGAAGATGAATTGCCAAGAAACATAGAAAACATTGCACCTCTTGATCTAAGTAGAATCTACAAACCTAATAAATGGTCAAAAGAGGATGTCTGCTGTGTAAACTTTTACACCTGAGCCTAGACTCGTGTCTCTGGTCAGTGGGAAGAAATAGGATCCCATTACTCTCAGCTTAAAGATGCATATAATAGGTCAGATAAACTATGTTTTAAAAGTTGTCATTTCTTTCCCTTGATTAAAAAGGGGAGTCTAAGGAAAGTAGGCCAAATATAGACCATTAAAGTTAGGAAAAGTAAATCGCAGTCTAAGTAAGCAGGCTGGACCTTTTTCACAAGTGTGACAATGATGATTTATTCTTGTCTCTGCCCTGTGACAGAGTATTGGAACATATTAATGAAATCAAAAACACAGTTGCAGAGAAAATTCAGAAAACTGGAAAATACAAACAGAAACATTACTTGAAATGAACAGATTCTACATTCTAATTTTCTCTGAGATGTAGTGATATTATAATAACTTTAGTCAACATCATCTTCCCTCTTCCACAGAGTCCTTTCTATAAGACACTCCCTACCCCGAGTAAATCCAAGTAAACATGAGCTGTTTTAGGGAATCACTATGTACAAATTAGTCTTAAAAAAAAATAATGTCTGAAATTTTCCTCATCAGTTTAATATAGTATAAATAAGTTCTGGTTGGGTCTGTGAAAATGTAGATAAGGATACAGGCTGCAGACACCCTTTATTAGAACCATTTACTGAAGCCACAGCAGTGAGAAGTGCGATCCTAGAGTCCTTTCTGCCCTAAGAGACTGACAGCCCATACACCAGACTGTGTGAAACAAGCTTTATCATGGGATGGAATAAAAGAACATTTACAGCAGTGGAAAAATGACACAAAATCCAACTGACTGAAGTAGCAAAGGGAATACAGTAAACACAGTGCTTGGGAAAAATACACTGAATTTTGTGCAAACGAGCTCTTTCTTTTCAAGATTGCTCAAGAATTAATTCAGTCTTTAATACTGAACATTGCTTTCTGCCTTTGAAGTGCTGCGGCATGTGAAGGTGGTTTGCACAGCTCTCTGACAAGCAAGAAGAGAATGATGAGAAGGCTGGATGGCCACATGCTGCAAGGATGTAGAGGTAGTGTGGAGGATGGGGGAGGCATTCCTTGTCTGGACAGGACCTGCCTTTATAATAGTTTTGACTCTGAGGTTGCAGCACATCACGAAGGGCTGCTCCCAGCTGCGAGCTGAGCGGGAGAGGACTCAGCAGCTGTGGCCATGTGGTGGGACCGGGGGCACAGCTCCCACTGGGCAACGCTGGCAGAGGGGTTTTTCTTCCACCCTGCTATATGTGTGCCAGCCACTGAGCTGCCATTTTAATGACTGGGTGTAAGCCAAAAACCTGGGCTTCAGGTTTGAAATAGAAGTGGTTAAGTGCACAGACAGCTATTTAGGACCCGCCCACTGCATTTTGGAGGGGAAAAATGTTAGCAGTGTGAGCGTGAGCTGTGATGTGCCATGTATAAGGGTCTGAAAACTGGCCCCGCACCAACTTATTTAATATTGTATAGCCAGGCTATGGTCCCGTTTCCAGCTAAGCCCAAGGAAGTGGTGTCTCCCACAAGAAGAATGAGGAGGACCTTTCCCAGTGCCTGGGATGTAGCTCCTCTGCAGGACTCTTGGCCGTGTGGGGTGAGCATCCCATGGGCTCTGCAAACAAGCAGGGTGACGTCTCGCAGTGTGTGCAAAGGAAGTAATCAAGGGCATTTTTGTCCAAATCAACCAATGGGCCAAAACAGACTGGCCAAGGATATGTACAGGAGGCTAGTAACACACTGAATATTTGTTTCCTCTTGGTCTCTGGTTGGTGTTTTCGTTGAGTTGGTAAATAAAGACCCTTTAATAGAAGAACATGCAGCTTGACAGTATGCCATCAGTGTACCTTATATCTGTGCTGTTCAGAGCTAAAAATTAAACCAGTTAAGGTCTGGTTTTATACTCCACCTTGGTATCTCATATCTCTGATGTCAGTTTTCAAGAACAGGATATGCAAAGAAGCAATAACTTTTTCACACATTTTGCAGTAGATAATATTTATGGTCTTCTGTTCTTTTTATTTGAGCATGCTGTGCTGGCATGTGCTGCTATGAAGTGAAACCTTCTGATCTCAGGGACTGAATATGCAAAATGAAACTCTGGAGCTCAGCTCTCCTGCTCCCATCACGTGTCACGTTAAATGCTGATATTTTCACATTTCTGTGTAAATATTTCACATTATTTCAGAAGTTTAGCTCAGGACATAGAGTGAAAAATAAGAGACAAGACAAAATAATTTAGGCTAGTTGGGAGGAAGGTAGAACAAATACAGTAGGATGGTAATTTTTTTTTTCAGTTGAAATAGTAAGTGGCAGATCTGAGATGACCTGTGAGTTTAAGTCCACAGTTCCCTGTTTTTTTTAAGACTATTGAGTTCATTTAGTTTGGTGGTATAGGATGGGGCATGGAATTCACCCCATTATTTCTGCAGCCAAAACCTACTGTTGTTCTGAAAAGAAAGTAAGCTTTTATTACTGTGCTTCAAGAGATGGAGTACTCACTATCATCTAGGCCAATATTCCAAGGGATCGATTAAAATCAATATAAACTACAATAAAGGATTTCAGTTATCTGTGTTAAGATCTAAAATTAGTCTAAAATCTGAATTCACAAATTCCAATCATCTATGCAGAATCTTTCTCCACACGAAAGTGAGATCTACCTGCATAGGTTCAATATCGGAGTTAGGGATGAAAGAGAGAATCGATTTGTGCAGGCTACGACTTAATGAGAGCACAGTAAAACGGTGTTAAAATATTTTATATTTGCTTAGGCTGCTTTCTAAGCTTTGCCCTAAGAATATGTAGATTATATTTGCAGCAATTACGTACACCACTACTTAATGACACAATGACGGTGGAGAACAATACTATTCAGCTATTTTGATAAGTCAATTTCTGTGGAAGCTCAGTCTGGCATAAATTCAGTGAACAGTGCATTACATGAAACAGTTTAATACATATCTCACTTTTTCTGACTCAAACTAGCCAATCAAATTAATGCAAGCTGAGAAGATAGGGCCTGTACTGCAGCCAGTAAAACTAAAGTCTGCTTGAAAGTTACAGAACAAACCTGACTGAAACTTTTGTTTAAAAGAACAAAATTAGGGAAATCTTTGTATATTTACTGGTGTAGAGGTTGAAGGGAAAATAAACTATTTTCTTTTGATTCTTTGCAGTTTAGCAGTTGTCCATTGCTCACTTGCTAATCCAAACTGCATATCTTTCAGTTGAACTGAAAGATATCTCCTGATATCTCCTGTCTCATATCTCCTGAAATTTATCTGAGAAGAAAAGCCATTTTTATCTTTGAAGTTGTAAAGATGAGGCTCACTGGTAAAAGTGTATGGCACACCCTACTTGATTCAGCATGTAGTTAAAGACAGAAGGAACATTAAACTTCATGTTCTCATGGGAAATCTTGGAGCTGTTACTAAGTCAACTGTTTTGATCCTAAATTTTGAAGGTACATTTTCAGAAAGAAAAGGAGGAACATTGAAAAATGTTCCTTCTTTGGCAGTTCTTGATGTCAATAAGAAAGGCACCACAAACTCTTTTTCTCCAAAAACTGTTCCTACTAATTCTGATCCCTCTTCTCAGTTTTATTTCAGAGCTCTTCTCGGTTGGATTGCAGTGCTGTAATCGACATTTCTGTTTTTCCTTGTGTTATACCCACTTTTGTTTCTATCTGCTCAGGCTCTTGCTCCAGTCAATAGTTAATGCAGTTGCTCAGCTTTTACCCACCCTTCTTCCATTATCTGTCTTCCTCATTTCTTTTCTTTCCTTATAGTGTTCTCTATGCATATACTTACTCTGGGGGTTGGCCTCTGCCAGTACCAATGGGTATCACAGAAACAAATCTTGTGTTATACCCACTTTTGTTTCTATCTGCTCAGGCTCTTGCTCCAGTCAATAGTTAATGCAGTTGCTCAGCTTTTACCCACCCTTCTTCCTTTTTCTGTTTTCCTCATTTCTTTTCTTTCCTTATAGTGTTCTCTATGCATATACTTACTCTGGGGGTTGGCCTCTGCCAGTACCAATGGGTATCGCAGAAACAAATAGCAGCATGGATGAACTGCAACCCCGTGCTCAGACTTGCTTCCTGGCTACCTTGTCATTTAGCAGCATACCCTTGTGCACAGGGTAACTTCCACCGACAAACTGGAGCATGTAAGGAGTTGAAGTGTCAGGGCTGACACTGGTTGTTGTTGACACACCTCACTCTGGGATGCAGCTGTGTTGGTCGCTCTTTGCCTGTGTGATCCTCTCCTTCAATCCACCAGTTGAGCTGTTCTCATGATTATCTTCCCTCTGCCTGAAGAGCTTCTCCTGTGGGCAGCCCCAGGGGCAGAGGATGGTGCCTGTTTTGTCTCTTAGGTGTCTTGCAGTACTGTGGTACTGCACCGCTGATGTCAAAGTGCTCTTCTAAGGGGATAAAACACATGCCTCCATATCAAATTTTCTGATCAAAGTAAAAATCCACATGTTCTGCTGGTTCAGTTCAGTTATTTTGGTGGGGAGTCTGGAAGCAGTACTCTACTGTACGGTGCTCTGTATGCTCCCCCTGATGTCTATACACTATTCTCTGTGCTCTTGGGTCATTTTTATTTCAACCTTCAACTGAAAAGCAGCAATGTAAGCAGTTGTATTACCTCCAGGGAAAGTCGTCATGCTGTTTGGAGGACAGGACTTCTGCTTTTGAGAATGGCCAGTCCCTCAAAGATGTGACACGGTGGAAACCAGTCAAGAGCAGAACTACAAGGACAGCTTGGTGCACAGGCTGTGTGCTAAGGATGCTGAGATATGCTGAGCACAAGTGGAATAAAAAGAATTAAGTGGTTGAGCTTTCTTTAGGGAATTGGGAAATATGATTTAAATCTCCTTAGACAGAAGAGGAAATTGAACTCTGCCCTCCCTGCGGCAAAGGTGAATTGGCTAATGTACACTGAGAGGGAGAGGGCAAAGGAATAGAAAATGGGTTATCAACAACAGCTGCATATAAAAAAAAAGCAGCAGAACCCACCTGTTCCTGTAGGACTTGACTAGCTTTGCTCAGAACATGACCCTTAGACTGAGCCCCTGAGGAGAAGAAGGTAGGGGGAACTCCTTATTTCTAGGGCCTGGCTGGGCTTTGGGGTAAACTTGTTTCTGACCTGAATGGTGTTATAAAGGAGACATTTTCAGAGTCCACATGCATGCGTTACTTGAAGTGTCTGAGGAACTCTTAGATAAAACTGTAAGATGTCTTTGGAGTTCAGGCACCTTTGCTGAGTATTTTAGCATTAAGTACAAAAAACAGTTTTGCACATTTGCAAAGGTGTTTATGGATCTGACTGAAAAGCCTCACAGCACTAATCCTCCCCCTCCTCCCCTGCCAAGATGTCCTTTCTTATCATGTAGAAAATGCAGAAGTGACTCGGTATCAGCATATACATTTGAGTCACAGACTTTTGAAAAGCATGCCTGAAGGTAGCACATCACCTCTGAACCAGGCCCTGTAGTTCTCTGCAGTTAAACACAAATAACTCGTGCAATACAATTAGCCTTCATAACATAGTAAAAAGTAGAAATTCTTCTTTGAAAACTTAATCCGAGGGATCACTTTCATTCCCTCTCATAGCCAGTAACTTATCTAACAATAAAAACATATAATGTTCAAAGTGCAGTATAAATGGTACCAAGATGAAATTGTAAAAAACCCAGAACATTATGTCAAAGATATAATATTCTTTTGGGATGAACATGCTCATTTTTTGTATAAATGGAGGCTCTGTTCCACAGAAGTAGAAATTGTTCTAAATGAAGTATCTGCTTCGTTAAAGCTTAATTTATCATTAACAGCATGAGTCAGAGCTGCCATAGGTCTACAAGGAAACAGCATGGGAAAATACATGGTCTTTACCCTGAATTCTCTGGTCCCACTAAAGCCAGACGGTTTTGAGTGTTTAAAGAAAAAAATGGGTTTGGGCATGTACTGTTACATCTATACCAGTAAATAAGCCAAGAGGAGGGCACAGGCTTGAGGACTGTCTCATGACTGTTTGCACCCTTCCTGGCACAACTTCAGCTCTCGTGACCTGGCACTCTCAAATGGCGCCAGACAAGGGCTGATGAGGGGGACAATTTCCAGGAGGCAGCCTGAAATATATCCCTCCTGCTCGTGGGGAAAGAGAACCGAGCTTTGTGCATTTGAGACAGACAGTGCCGCTTGGTTTCGGGTCCAGAGACTGCTCCCTAGTTTATTTTATTTATTAGCAAAGGTGTAGCCTAAACTTGCATCTCTGCTGTCACATAAGCTTGGACTTGTTCCTGAGCACAGCCTATTCTCTTGTCCACACAAGCTTAAGTGGTGGCTTGTGGTCTGGCTCTGGTCTGCAGGGAACCAAGTGGGGAAAACTAAGCACAGAGAGTGGGACTGTCTCGTCCTCCTGCTCTGCCCTCACGGGTGGTACGAGCACAGCTGGTGAAGTCCAGCTGGCTGGAGAACAAAGGGTGAAATGGTGCTCTCTGCTCACCACTGCTTGACCCCAGCTTCCTTTCCCAGCCATGCCTGACTCCTCACCACCCACCCTGTGCGACTGAACCCCCTACACTTTTAGTAGCACGGCAGTGTTTCTGGGTAGGTGCCTGCAAAGACCTCGAGGAGGATTTGTTATCTCTGAATGAATGAGTTGCAATGACTAGTCTGACCATATTCCAGTGATGCACCAGATACCATAAATGACTTTGGTGTTGAAAACAGCCTAGCTATTTTATGTTTTCTAACTATGGGAGGTTTTTGTTTAGTGTACCAAATGGTTTCTGTGGAAAAATTCTGAAAAACACAACAGAATGGGTGAAGTATCACAGAATCAAAAGTCATCAATATGATGGCTGATCCCTCTATGGACAGCTAAGTATGTCTTCATAAAATATTTTTCTCTGAATTTTCTCCTGTCCCCCGTATCACTACATTGTTCATTTCAGTATATACTGTTCTGTCCTTCCACTCAGATGTTATTTCCCTTTCAACAGGCAAAATATTTGAAAGCAGCTTGTGTTTTTCCTTAGATTTAATGATTACTGGAAATGGCTGCACAAACAGACACAAGAACCTCAGAGCTCCAGTTAGCTTAGCAATGACAGAAGCAGGTGCTTAAGGAAAGGGTGTAAGAAACACAGGCACATATTTCTGCAGCTTCCAGCAAACAATTATTAAAGGACTTTCTGAGCCAAAACTTGTACCTTGAGCATCATATTAAATTGTCAGCAATGAATTTATGGTCCACGAATTAGTCCTTTTTTCACCTCTTTCTTAAGCCCACTTTTTAGATATTGTGCATTAATTTTATCCATTTTTTTTCAAATGATCATTGACTATCTTAAACCTGAAATATGTGTTCATCTATGTAAGCTCTATGTTTTGTTCTGTTTCCTCAGTAGGTATACTTTTATGCAAAATTGGTCCATATCAGCTGTGGGTTATTTTATGAGTTCAGGGTGTATTTTTAAAGAAAGAGCCTTACATGGAAAGAATTTGTGTTCTACCTACAGCAGATTTACTACTGACATTAGAAACACATCATCAGCACAACCTGTAACCCTGACATTTTCATGAATCCCTTGCAGTTAATTCCACTTGTGGGGAATTAATTGTACCATCAAATTATTTAAACAGGGCCTTGCCATCTCAATATGACCTCCTTACATCTATTTTGAATTCAGATGAGGGAAAGTGGCTTTTAAAAACTGTGATGAAATCTCCCAAATGAGTAATACATAAACTCATTGCAGAAGAAGGAGACAGAAGGTCTGCAGTCATATTTAAAAAAAAAAGTATCAGATTACCTTAATGATATCTGATCAGCATATATAATCAGCATATCTGAAGCAATTAAGTTACATCTATAAAATATAAAGCAATGTGAAATTTGTGTGAGATGGAAACACTGGGTGTGTAATTGCTAATATTTCTCATAGTCAGGAACAATTGCAGTGAATGAGAAACTGTGTATGAGCTGTGTGTGCTCTAAGGAAAACCAACTAGATTCTGTTTGCCTGGAACAGAAATTACTCCTTTTCATAGCAGTATCTAAGATATGTAGTAACCAGGGGATACACCACTTAAAGGAACTGATCAACTCCCCGTTGCAGTCAATAGGAGTTTTGCTTCAGTGTGAGGGATTTTTTTCCCTTTCTTTGGAGTTTTAAAGTATTTGCTGTGATTGTAAAAGATTTTGAGACCGATTGGTTATTAGAAAGGCAAAAGTCCAGTCCTTGTGGCTGAATCCCCAAACAATTAAAGTCCAAAAGACGAAGATCTTTATTTCAACTTATTAATTCTGGAGTCTCATGTTTTCTTACACCAAACTTTATCTGAGGGAGGAGGTTGATTTATGGTCTTTCAAGTGTTACTGGCAACACAGTTTTTATTGATTCATTTTACATTAAGTCCATTATGAGTAAGTAAAGATCACTGATACTTTTTTATACACTCTTTGTTTACATAGACATAGTTTGGAATGTCCTCACTGAATTTTACACCTAGCCCTTTCCAAGTCTTATGTAATCCTGTGGAAAGATGCAGGCCTGGGAGAAATTTAATGAGGAGGCATGCCTTTGCTCAGTTCCAAGAGGCAGTTGGAAGTAACATATTTTTGTTTGTTTTTCTAAATTCTGAAATATTTGGGTTAGCAATTAAATGAACTTCTTTGCTTTGTGAGAGGGAAGAAAATTGCAAGCGTCTTCTTCTGGCTTGCAATTATCCCATGCAAAGTTCTGGCCCTTCATCTGACTGTGCAGGGCTTATTATAGACCAGGGGAAACCCTGCAAATAAGGATGACTTGCACAGAAGTCACAAGGATTCAGCTGCCTAAACAGGTGTCTGGTGCCTTTTAGATGCTGTAGGGCCATGGTGGATGCAGGCAGGACACAGGACCTACAGAAGACCTGTGACTTTCTGGACCAGCAGCGGAAAGCCAGGCAGGACACCCCAGGGCATCTCACATCACACTAGGTGCCTATATTCAGGCAACCAAATTTGACATCTGATTCTGCATAATCTGTCTCCTTCCAGAATTCCTCCCGCCCTAAACCAGGTGTCTGAGGCATGTGATGGCTTGCTCTCCAGAGATATCTATCTTTTCCTACTGACAGTAGTGGCTGCTTGTTTTCAGGGAAGGATGAAGGTCGATGCTGGAAACTTACTTGTAGATGGTTAAATTTAATGGAAATTAAATGGAGATAGTAATATCATTCCACAGCACATATCTATTCATGGAAATATATTAGAACTCCAAGGCTTTCAATTATCCATCTTCTGCAACTCCAATTTGAAGGTTGGCAAATACCCTGGTGTCCTGGTTTTGGCTGGGATAGAGTTAATTTTCTTCATAGTAGCTAGTATGGGGCTGTGTTTTGGATTTGTGCTGGAAACAGCGTTGATAACACAGGGATGTTTTAGCTATTGCTAAGCAGTGCTTGCACAGTGTTTCTGCTTCTCACACTGCCCTGCCAGTGATCAGGATGGGGGTGCCCAAGAAGTTGGGAGGGGACACAGCCAGGACAGCTGACCCCAGCTGACCAAAGGGATATTCCACACCATATGACGTCATGCTCAGCATACAAAGCTGGGGGAAGAAGAAGGAAGGGGGGGAATGTTCTGTGTTGGCGTTCACCTGCCTGCTGATGGGAAGTAGTAAATGAATTCCTTGTTTTGCTTTGCTTTCACGTGCGGCTTTTGCTTTACTTATTAAACTGTCTTTATCTCAACCCATGAGTTTTCTCACTTTTACTCTTCTGATTCTCTCCCCCATCCCGGTGCAGGGGGGAGTGAGTGAGGGGCTGTGTGGTGCTTAGTTGCTGGCTGGGGTTAAACCATGACACCTGGCAAGTAACGGTTATTTTTACATTTGATATTTTAAGTTAAATTTAGTGCTCAGCTTAACTGAGATGTTAGTGCATCTGGAGCAGAATGCATATTCCTTAGCAAACAGAAGCAGAGATTTACTTCTACTGTTCTTCAGTTCTGGCTTGGAAAATCCAGTCAGGCTTGCTTGGTTGCCATTTGGTTGTGGTACTATTACACTATATTTGCTTTAATCCTGGATGTGAGCAAGCGATACAGTTAATCTGGGGAGAGCAGGAGCATTCTTGTCAAATACCGAGCAGTGAAGGTCTGTGCCTTGGGAGATAGGGAGTACTGATTATTGTTTTAGATTTGCATCAAGTGTACAGTATGTTAATTGGTTGGACCACAAAAAAAAAAAGTTCATTTCTCTTTTCTGAGGCTGACAAAAATAATACTGATTGGCAGAGATTATAATAGCAGTTTTTGAACATCATAACCTCATTAGTCTGAAACAAGAAACTCATTTAACATAAGCTGCAAATCAATTTGCTTGTTAATTCTATTCAAATTGCACTCTCTTCTGACTAACACAGCACACTATATAACAGAACCAGTTCTTCTACCTGTCTTTTGGTCAGCTGAAAAATTAGTTATATGTTCATAGGAGATTAAAATCACTATACAGACATTTTTGTGCCCAGTTTTCTTTTCTTTTTTCAATTACAAAGATCTGTCTTCCTGGTTAAAGGAAACACACTGGGTGCTCAGAGACTTTATGCAGAAAAAGAAATGAAGACTAAAAGAGGTATTTAGTTTCAACTACATTTTTTTTTTTTCTGTCTGAGAGTAAAAAAAAATTAGGTACTTGGTCTAATTCAGGCCATCTAAATCTACTTTATAAAGACAGACAATTCCTGTGGATAACTCATCCTATAACAGGAGTCTGAGCCAGAGGGTGTGATTAACTCTGTGGTGATGCTTCTCTCTCTTTGCTGACTAGGGAACAAGTCTTTATACCCAGATTTATGGCTACAGACTTTGGTTTGGCAAGTGTCATTGTTGCATCCTTGCAGCTCTTATACTACAGACCTTGGGATGAGCTAGGCATTAATTCAGCTGTCGTTTCAACTTTTAGGGTATTTCTAACCTTAGACATACTTCAGCTCATTTTGCCTGCAACGGCTTGAGAACCAGCAGTGCAGCAGAGTTAAGACTCAGGGACTACCCAGGCTCTCTGGACATGAATGCCTATCTGAAACTAGACTATCTGTGTTAACCTAGAACCTGTTAAGGCATCTGTATGACTTCTTAGCCTGAATGGGTAAATCCATGATTACCGGTATGTGTAAGAGTTAATTAGATTGAGTATCTGTTAGCCTGAACATCACTGTATGATGCTTCTAAATTACACATCCTGCAATGTCCCATCCACAGGTTGTTTCAATGAATAGAAGATTGCTTAAAAAGCAGTGGTGCCTAAGTGATACTGCCTTTGAAAGGATTTTCATGCTGGAGAATGTGAGAGGAGATAACGGGGAGCAGGTTAAACAAGCTGATCTCTGCAAGCTGGGGTTTTAATTTGACGATACCAAGAAAACTGCAACTGCAAGGCTGGAGGCCACCAGCCTCCTTCAACTGAGAAGCCCATATCTCAGCATTTATATGGCTGACAGCCAAAGATCCATAACATCTTTCTGGAGACCTTTGGGGAGAGGACACAGCTCCCCCAAAAGTCCCTTATGCTACTGTGAGATAGCCCAGCCCAGCTTCACCAGTGATGGACGGACATTGATGCTGCCCAGACTCCTACAGCTGGAGATTTAGTAGTTGTCACATCAACATAAGCCTGCTTCCAGCAACATCAACAAGCCCTGGAGTTTTGTTTTAGGTTCAATGTGCTCTAGAGGCATATGTTGGTCAAGACTTTTGAGCTGGCTTTGCTTCACATAAAGCTTGGGACATACGACCCTCGCTAGATGTAATTGTAATGGCTGCAGAAACTGCAGCCTCCAGCCTTCATCTGGGGCCCTAAGTGCACATATACATTAAAAAATGTATATCAAATATGGCATCAGACATCCCATGTTCATTTAATCTCATTATTATTAACCAAATTCATTTCACACGTGATCTGAGGTGTTTTTGTCACATCTCAAAGTCATAAATTTTGTCTGCATGTCAGGTTTCAGTCTCAATTCTTTCTACGTTAAATTACTCCAGTGGGCAAAATTATAAACAGTTTCTGACTTTATTCAGTTCAGTGGTTATACAGTTGCTTTAAATACACACACACACACAGTATAAGCAAGACAAACTATTATTCTTCAATACATTTTCAAAATCTGCTTAAAATATGCATGGAAGCATTGAAGTTTAGTATGGGGAAAGAGCAGCAGCTTGGTGTGTAAGACAGACGTGACCCTAACTACTGCTGCCCATTTTTTGATGGACGCAGGATAAAGACAATAGCCTTTTTACTAGAGATGTTACAAATAGTAGCTTACCCTTTTCTCAGTGAATGTGCTGTTTCACATTTATGATTCTTCCATAACAGACTTCACTACATTTTTCTGTTCAATCTTCGTTCTATAAAATGTAGCATGCCTCATTATGTGATAACTCCTGCTAAGTGTTAAACTCCTCCTTGGAGGTTACGACCACACTGAACTCCCCCTGAAAGCAAAGTAGCTTCAAGCCTCCCAGAACTCAGGAACATTTTGAGACCCCTTCCCCCACATATGGTAGATAGAAATAATTTATTCTTTGTTTAATACTGGGCACATTTCTGCAGCAGTGGAAAGATACACGTCGGGAACTTAAATTCCACAATTTCATTTGTGTTTGTAAAAAATCTGTCGCATTAACTCACAACACCTCGGAAGGTCCACTTGAATATGACAAAGAGGTGTATAGTTTCCATGTGTTGATAGTTGGCTCATTCTTGAATTTTTTGGTCAGCCAACCTCTCACTCATTTAATCTGAAGTTCTCTGGACGTCTTCTTTACATAAGAGCTACAGGACTAATGTTACTGAAGGTATCCACAAAAAATTACAGCTGCAAAAAATTTACTGCACTGTTTCTCTTAGAATTGCACTCATTTTCTCCACACACTTAGGACAGTTTTCCATATGTACTCTTGAATTTTCAGAGACAAATAACGTATGTTTACATACAATAGTTTCTGTCTGTGGTTCATATAATTAAAATCTTAAAGTTATCAACTACATCAGTGTCTACATGTCACAGACACCTGGTAAGTTCAGATTTCTTGAGTTCATAAAATAACAAAAATATATAACTCTCTGCAAGCACTATTGTCTCATGTTAACAGTGGTAAAATTAGTCCTGGATGAATCAGGGACAATTTTGTTCCACTTTCAAATGCCTCCCTTTCAGTGCAGAAGTTGATAATTTCTTACTCTTCCAAAATCTCTGCCTGCTCCTTTGTATGCTGTCACAGTAAAATTGCTCTAGGCTTATGCCCTCAGCTTTGTCTCTCTGTTCATGTTTCCAGCACCTAAAAGACTCAGACTGAGGATGCAAAGCTGTTACTTTCTATTACTTTGGGCAAAAAAATACAGTCATAAGGTATCTTGCACTTGTTAAAATTATAGCTTTAGAATAAATTAATGTTTCAAGCAATTAGTACAGTGCAATGACTTTAGTCTGCCCAGACTGACCTAAATGAAACTTTATTTCATTATTAGCTTGTTCCAATTTCATGGTTGATTCATGTTTAGTGAAAGTCCTCCAGCCTTATCAGATCTTCCACATCAACTCATGTTGCTGCTCAGGCACTTTTACGAGATTTATCTTTGTTTGGTGCGAGGGCTAAGACTAGCAGACGGATTTGCAGGATCATGGGCTGGAGTTGGCAATGAAAATATCTGCTTGTTTTTTTAGCAATAGCCCACCTTTATTCTGCCTTTCTTTAAATAAGCTATAACAAAATATTAAATATTTTTAGGGAATTGGCTTCAAAACCATATTCTACAATTGTAGCAGAAACCGTGTTCAAAATCAAAATAGAAATATTTCATAAGTTAATAATTTTAAAGTCTTACTGTGCAATATCAGCAGAACTTCTCCTGTTGTTAAATATTTCCATAAAGCAGTGGCATGTGAAAAAAAAGTTTTAAATAAACCATGTATCTTATATCTTTTCAGCTGGTAGGAAGAGAGGTAATTGTCTATTTGGTCTCATTTGATACAAATCCTCCATTTGTTTTAGCATGTGATGATGGTGATTTTGAATCCTCTTTTTCCTCTGTTTTCTCGACATCTGTCTTTGTTTTGACCCGGTGTCTTCTGTAAACACGGTAACCTGGGAATTGGCATATATTTAGTATTAAATAAAGAAATTACAACAATTGCCTGAAAAAGACACTGTAGTAACATGTAGCCATGCAATATTTTCCTTCCTTATATTGTTAAAACATTCCAACACCTCCAGACAGTTTCTTTAAAGCTATGTTTAATTATTTTATGTCAACAACACTCATCACCAGAAAAGTACATTTGGAAATGTACTTTCTTCACTTGAAGAAAGGAAAGTGTTCTAAATTCTGCATTTGGTGTTTGACTGCTTTGTGTTCCTGTTGTGTGCAGTGACTTTTAAAAGTATCGCCTGTCTCCCTTGGGAAGCCTTTGGGCCCTTGGCTGGGTCTGTGGGACTGACCCTTACTTCTACCTGAGTCCTGTTTGGCAGGAGCTGGGACAAAGTGTTTTGTCTGTCCTCACGCCGTTGCCTACCAGAAAGGTTGGAGCTGGGGCTGCGCCTCGCAGGCTGTGTCCCTGGGGCAGTGCTCTGGTGTTGGGTAGGATGGCTGGTTTGGGAGTGGGAGCTCAATAGCCACAGGTGGTTTTAGGTGTGAGCAACAGGGACAAGGTCCCGACCCTTGGTAAGTTAGTTGTAGTAGCAGCAGTGCAACTCATGAGAGGTGTGTGTGGGAGGAAAAAGGGAGCTTTACCTCTAATGGAAGATATTTTCTCACATTAGCCATGAAGTTAATGCCTGTTCTCTCAACCACTGATAGGAGGGGGAGTTTGTGAATGCTTGTGGGGGTGGCCCTGCCATGCAGCTTTATGCCCAGGCACCCTGGAGTGGTGGAAGAAGACACATTTGCCCTTCCTTGGCCAAGGGTAATAACAATCCTGTGCTCAAGGTATTCTCATGTGCCCGGTTGTAGGTGGTGGAGCTCCCCTCCCTTCTGCTAAAAAAAAGGGGTCTTCCAAATCTTGAACTGAGCCTTATATATTCCTAGTTATGTACAGGGCACAGCACAGTGGCAATGCCCAGCAATCATTTGGGTCATTATTTACTTAACTATTTTCCATTTGATTATTTTTATCCCTTCTTGTTTTCTCCGTATCCATGAAAAATAAGACTGCTAATAATAATGATAATTATAATGCTATAATAGAAAATATCTATACTTTACCTCCTAAAATTAGTAGTGCAAACAACAGCTGGAAAATGCTGTAGATGAGTGGGAAAGTAAACATCAGTTCAAGTTGTTCAGGACTGAAGGAGAGCTGTACTATAGTTGAACATAGCTGAGTGTTTTGCATGCCTGTTTCCAGAGACACTGTACGACATCTAAAGGGAATAATATAAAGACAATCGTGAAATAGCTGCCTGTGCGTCCTTATGCTTTTTAGGAATCTGGATAAACATGAAACATACAGTAACAGATAACTGAGAAAATGGTATCCTTCAGCTAACATAGTCAACAAAACACTCCACAAGTCATATGTTATATTCGGTAACACTATGTCCCTCTCTTGTAACGATATTTTAAATTGTAGGTTGCTGCATCTTCATGAGAAATTTTACTGCAGTCCCAACCCACTTATAAGTCAGGCCCGTTTCACTCATTTGAAGTATAGGACATGGGCGCACACAAGGGGGGGACGTTTGAAAGGTTGGAGGAAATCGTATAGTCAGAATCTGTAAATAAAAAAGTGCACAAGAAACGTAGTGCCCGAGAAACAGAGTTGGGGAATGAGTGACTCTGTAGCATAGCTAATGTTTAGGGAGCATTCTCAGCATTGATTAATCATTAAATAAAAACTTTTTTCACAGCTGAAATAAGACTACAGGTCTTTGTCACAGAGAAATCTATACCTGTGCCAAGACAGACCAGCTATGCGGGCCAGAAAGAATCCCAGAGAATAGCCAGCTGCTGGAAATACGGTGCCAATGATCCATAACTTGGGTGAGATAATCCAGGAGCCTTTATAAAGTATTCCCCCAACCACAGCAATGAGCACGATGAGGATCGCTCCCACAATGGAACCGATCTGTGAGAGGAAAGAGGAAAGACTGGGTGAATAAGAGACCCCAACGAAATTTAATGGCATCAAACATAGTGTCAAACATGCCCGTGAGTGTCTCTGAGTCACTGAAACATCTTATTAAACATAAAACCTAAAGTTTATAGCAATGTAATTCACAGCAGGCAGACAGATTAGATAGCTGCCATTTTTCCCAAAGAGGAGATGTACGATGTACTTCAATGTGTGACTACGGATATAGATCAAGGCACAGCTGTAATAGGTATCTATAGCAGATACCTGTAAAACTAGTCTCTTGAAACCTTGACTATAATTGTACTTAGAGCTGGAGATTAAAAATAATCTCACAGGTGTGACGTGAGCGAGGAATGGTGCACACATTAAAAAAATTTTCCCAGAGTTTTTGGGAAACTGACAGCCTAATAGCTAGTATAATGCACTTTTCCTCGCTGCTTCTTGGACAGTCACACTATGGGGCTTAGTATAGCGTATGCTAACTAGACACTAGATTGTTAGTGATAGGAAATTATTTGCCAAATGGAGGAGTAAATATTTAATGTGGCTGAAAACTTCTGTTTGAAAAATGGCTGTGAGCTCATATGGCATTTCTACGTAGACATAGTCACTGAATTGAGCTTATTTCCTGTAGCTGAATGTACTGAGATCCTCACCACTGCTTGCCGAAGAAAGTGATAACTCATTCTTTTCTCAATATCCAGGTAAAATGTCTGCCGTTATGGCATATGTTGCCAGGGATCTCACCGGCAGACTTCTGGGGCTAAGATTACATTTCTCAGCTAAAACGTGTATTCCCACTGAACTGACTTCATCAGTCTTTGGCTGAAGTCTCTTTAAGAACACTGAGTGAACAAGTACTTTTGCTTGACTGAGCTATTAACCACATGCACCTAGGAAGAAGAAACATAGTCTGTCCATGACAAGCTCTTCCATTTCACCTGGCACACCGTCTTTGTGCTCTTACCTCCATGTCTCACTATATGGACCTTAAACTGACATCTACGGCTCAATCTTCACTTGATGCTTCATTGTCCTACATAAAGCAAACTGTCAATGGACGCTACTGTGGGTTGCTCACCCACTCGGGGTGTTTTGCCCAGAGAGCAAGTAGACTATCTCTTCATGTGAGTTCAAGTCCATGCTTTTCCCTTAACTGATTAAGCAGGAATAGTACAGTTTTGAAACCAGCACTCAATAGTATCCAAGTTCATAAGTAAGCTGTGAATGCATTTAAAGATACAACACAGTAAGCTAACAGTTCAAGAAAATTAATTGGACTTAAAAGGACCTTATTTGTGTTCTATACTACCTGAGCAGAGAAATGATAACAAAGTATAGGTAGAGTAACCAGTTGCCAGATAAGTTTTGTTTAAGAAAATTTAGAAAATATGTGTGTTAACTAAGAGTCGTTAACAAAGGCCAAGGGCCTTTATCAGCACGTCTGACAATCACTTTAAACCTAAACCTAAACCTAATGTTCAGAATGATTAATCTGCTGTTAACACTAAATGCAGCTAAGTAGTAGTAGTTGTTGTTGTTATTATTACTATTATTTTGGTGAGAATAGTTTTTACCATAACCACATATTTTTGATGCATCTGAAACTGTCTTGCAGAGAGTTGAATTTTGTGAATAGTTTTGTTAGATTTTCTTTACAGTTGGAACATTTTCAAAGAAGTTTTTTTAATAAAAATTGACTTCACACTCAAAATTGCCCCCAAAAATCGACAAAATGTTTTTAAAGTAGAAAGTTTTTTTTTGATCCAGAATGTTTTCATTTTTTATTATTTTGCAGGGGAAAACTGCTTCCAGTTGACCTGAATGATTTTCCTTCCAATTTCAGTTTACTTTATAAGCTGAACTCAATTACTAACATAGTTGTAGCCAAAGACAAAAGTAGGCTCTTTGGATAATGATGGTTTCTAATAATGTATGCAACTCATGTGTGTTTGTGCAGGGGGAAAGCAATACAGTTCCGCAGCATCTCATTTGTTTTCTGCTGAAAACTTCCCAGCTCTTATGAGGTCAGATACTAATACTATGAATAGCAATGTACTGTTTCAGTGGTGCCTCTCATTCCATAATTTGTCCGTAATTATTAATGTTTCAGCTTTATATATCCTACCTTAAGTATGATTTTTGCTTTACTAGGCCATCTGTGTTTAACATATATTCCAAATGAAACGGGAATTATAAGAGCTACCAGTGAAATACCTGTAAAAAAGAAGAAAGAAGTTAAGCCCCCGTATCATGCAGAAGTTCCCGACAGGAGGACAGACATTGTGTAGAGCAGCTGGGGGTACGGAGCAAGCCTTTGGAGGATGTTTCTGGTATGCACACCCCAGAGCATGCATGCATGCTCTACCCACACCTGCCCATTTGCTTTTCTATAGAGTCTGTTGTCTTTGGCAGGCTGTTGAAGTAATTGCCATTCTGCTGAGCTACATGCTCATTCACCTGCATCAGAAAGGCAGACAGAAATTTGAGTGTGCTAATCATCACTATCCTGTGATGTGAGTAGCTATATTAAATGTTCATTTTGTCTGCAGGTGTTTTGCTACTGTACCATATCAACAACTAGTTTAGAGCTTCTTTTGTTTTGGCCTCCCCCCTCCAGTATTTATTTTGAAAGCACAAGCAATGTATGTGATTTTTTTTCCCCAGGACAATGGGAAATGAAATTGAAGAATATGAAAGTGACTCTGCTGGTTTTTAAGATTAGCACAGCATGGAACTGCACTTGATAAGCACTAGGGCCACAGCTCTGCAAAGCACTGGAGCATGTATTTCTAAATACTTTGACTATTTTCTCTTTGTAGCTGGATGGGATTTTTGACAGGAAGTCAAATGAAGCCACTCCTGGCGGTGTAGATTGCAGCTTTTCAAAGAGACTCAGCAGTTTTAATCACTTGCTTAATTATCCACATACGCTTAAGTACTTTGCCAGATTATGGCCTCAGCACTTAGCACTTTGCAGGATTGTGCCTTAAAGCTGTTACAAACACTTTCATCCAGGGGAAACAGCTATTCCTGTAGGAATTATTCCATATTCTTATCCCAGTACCACGCACATCTCCAAACCATTTGGAAAGAAAAACATGCACAATCTCGTGGTAAATATCCGTACAATATTTATAATGACTTCAAGTCTTTGTTCTGCAGAGTTATGGATGACATGACTAGGTACCTAATTCCCATGGAAGTTATTGGAAAGTAGGAAGATGAATATTTTTAAAAAGTCTGGGGTCATTTCTTCATGACTCTGCAGGATGATGGTATAAAGGTGGTTGTTACTAGAGGGAGGATAAAGGAGAGAGTCAGAAGGGAAAGTGCTGGTTCACCAGACTCACCAATGCTGTCATAGGGGAGTACAATTGCGTTAGAATCAGTCCATGTCTTGGTGTAAACAAAGAGGCAAAGTGGCATCATCCCCATTGCAAGCAGTGTGGAGCAAGTTGTCATGCTGATGCTGCAAAGAAATTGGTTAGAGTGACAGTTCATCTCATGCTAACCTATAGTCTTTCTCATTTTCTTATTATGACTTAACAGCTTATGAAAGGTTGGGCAAGAAATGCTGCTGGCTACAGTCAATTTATCCTGTATATCAAGTTAGAAAAAAGCTAAATGGAAGGAATGGCTTCTGCTGGAAAGGAACATAAAATATCAACATGTTCTGCAGCCACAGAACAATAACTTTCAGTGCAAATGAGGCAGTCAGACAGGCGGCCATCAGGAAAGTCTGTTGGCAAGTCTGTCTGTGTGCTGCCTGTCCGGCTGGCTTCTGAGAGGTTGGCAAGCTGGACAAGGTCAGATGGACGTCAAATGGAGCTTTCCATTATATCAGCAGTTCTGAAGTGTTAAAATATCACTCTGAAGTCAACAGCATAAACCAAAAATATTTCATTGTCTAGGATGTGTGACGTAATAAAATTCCCTTTTCTGGCTTGTTTTGCTCTAGGCCAAAGAGTAGGTGCTGAGAATTATTCAGTGAAGCTGAGCATAAGTATTGTTTCTTCCTTGGTTTTTGCAAAGACATTTCTGTATTAAAATATAAAGCCTTGAGACCATCAGACCTAATACAGCTTGTACTAAAAGATGCATTCTGCTACAGGAATGAAGAACGAGGAAAAGGCTAGACAGCTAAAATAAGGAGGAAATTCTCAGAATCTGAATAGATAAAATTATGCCTACAAATCACACTCCTCTGACACAAAAGTAATGAGAGAGGGTTCTAGTTAAGGGACTTCAGAAACTTCCTTATGAGCCTCACTTCTGATTTCTCTTTTGTGTCACTTGCCCTCAGAAAAGGGACTACTGACCCTGTCCCACAAACTGGGCGGATCCAGAGAAATCTATAACAATTAATACAGAAACCGCAGGAATATCTGCATTAATTTTGGCTCCTGTCACTTTCTGCTTCAGAGTCATTGAATAGAACTTTTTAGGAGCCTCTGGCAAGAGAGTTCCTACACACAGAGAAAAAAGAGCCATGGGCTACAGTTAAGGTCAGGTGAAGCCCCAAATGGATAAAAGAGCTTATTTTTCCTACCTCCGTATTTCTTACATCTTCTTACTGTCCCTGTATCTACATCCTGCTCCAAAGTCTGCATGTTCTCTAACCCCAGTCCCTGTGCTTGCAGAAGCTCCCTGGGGGAGCTGTGGGGGAGAGGAGATGGTGTTTCAGGAGCAGTTGTTCTTGTGAAATATCAAGAGATGTCAAAAACAGATGTGCCTGTGGGAAGCTTCAGAGGATATCATCTGGGTCTGAGTTACTAAGAAAGGTATAAAACCTCATACTTCACCTCCCTGTGATTATATGAGCAGTAGAAAATGAATTCCTGCTCTAACTTGTGGTCTGTTTGCGCTGGGACGTTTTGAAGCAGGACTGTAGACAATGATGGTGGGTTGTTATGTATAAACATAAAATATTATCAGTTAAAAACAAAACCTTGTCTGATATGATAGGCAGTCTTTCTAGAATACTGTGCTGGCTCCAGAAACCAGCCAAGCTACTTATACTGTTACTCTTCTAACAAGAACTGAAGATGCTTGCATTGCCATCTGTGCTGTACCTCCCATATCCTCTGGTCCCTGCATTATTGTCACAAAGATACTGACCAAAACCCTTTGACTTCTTAAGGTAAAGGTCTTTACCTGAAGAATAACCTTTTATAAGTATTTTCAATTTACTTCACCCTCTGCCAGCATCATGGGATATAAACCCTACTCATATTTATAGCATCATCAATTCGGATTTTTACCACTGATTTCAGTGGCGTGACTCTGAACATACGGAGCTGAGAAAACATAATTTAGCTCAGTGTATTCTTCCAAGGAAAGATTAGGACCGAATTTCAGACTTGTGCTGGATATCTTTCCATCTGTGGTTTCTTAGACCTGTATTTATTGAAATTAAGTGTCTTATAGTTCCTAATATCATAGGTCTTTCCTCTACAGTGAGGAAGTTGGTGATTAGCAGAGTTGACTTCATACATAATTTGAAAGCAGGTATTACATTAGCACCTGTATGTGACAAAAAAGTTCACTGTTTTCAAAGGATGGAAAAAATGTCTTGCTAAAGCTACAAATAGTAACATTCTTAGTCTATTCGCCCTAGCTCCACACTCCACATCTTTCTTAATTTTATTATTTTTTTCCATTTCTAGTTCAGACTGGCATATGATAAATTGGACTAACGCTCCAATTTATGTTACTCTGTGGGAAACAGAGAAATGATCCTGTTTATTTTAAAGCAAAGTAATCAGGATACAAAAATAAAAAGATGGCTCATTTTTAAAGGCTGTTAGTTAATGAACCCCCCATGGAATTTGCATCAACAGTAGGGTTCACTTCTCCTGCGTGTTTGACATCCTAGACCATGCCAGGTGCCTTAAATATCTATTTCTGAGTTCAGAGCACCCTGTCACCAAGACCATCACACTTGGCCACACAGGAGTTTTTTCATTGCACCCTATATGCAGGGCTGCCTTAGTCGGTGGCCTGTAGCCTCTCAAACTTTCCCTCAGTTTGAATACGCTGCAGAAGGTGCCAGGAGCAGATAGATTTACCACAAGTGATTTTCGTTTGTATCAGTTCCCAAAGAAAAAATCTATGCCTGTCTATTCATTGTATAGAACACAAAAAGAGGGAAAATATTTTTCCACAGGTGGTCTTTTTGAAGAAACATTACTTCAAGAACTATTGCACAGCCACTATTTTGTACACAGGGTTCAGGTCCTAAAATCCTTTGTTATTTATTTTTTTTTTACTGCCCAAGATCTTGCGAGAAACACAACAACAAAAGTAGTACTAACTTCGACAAAGATTTCATAATCTTTAGTATTTTAGAGGTCTTCATCAATACTATTTTCTGCAACATCTAAAGATTTACAATAAAGGCATTTTCTAATATACACAATTCTGTTGTGCTATCTTCCTCATGAATTCTCAAAGAACCAAGGATATTTGCTATTCTGCTTATATTTACTACTATTACAGTAACTAAACATCTTTACAAGAAGGAAGTTCTACCATGCATGGGCCAGGAAGGTAAGGAAAAGATCAGACAGACCTTTTCAATATAAAGTTTACGCTGTAAAAAGCTACATGAACTACTTAGAGAATGGCTGCTCTTACCTTAGGTCCATGTCTCCATCCACCCAGTAGGCGATGACATTGGAGGCTGTGCCCCCTGGACAGCATCCCATGATCAGCACCACGACAGCTTGAATAGGAAGCACGTTAAAGACCAGGGACAGCAAGAAGGCTGTGAGAGGCATAATTCCAAACTGGCAAAGGAAACCCACAAAAATACCCCAGGGTCTTTTTATGTGGCCCCAGAATTTCTTAAGTTCCACATTGCAACCCATGGAGAACATCACTAAAGCCAGCATGATTGTCAGAACAGTACTTAAAATTATGCTCAAAGTTTTGTTAAAATTATCTTCTGGTAACACACAAGAGGTGCCATTGCAAATAGTAGCATTTGCTGGACAAGCCGTGGAGTTTTCTGCCAAAGACCTAGTGTTAAATTGCTGGGAAAGAAGGTAGGTCTGCATTTTGAAATACAGAACCGGTCAGTACATCCGAGGCAAACTTTCAAGCCTGTGTAAACGGTTATTTGTCAGTGACTCCTTTTAAATGATCCAGGAAGCAATAAAGTGCAATAAAAACTTGAACACTCTTACTATTCTTGAAGGGTTTGGCACAATGCTGATTCATGTGGTTATAAAAGTTACATTTACTTGGTACAGTGATAATTAATCATTTATTCATATGATAATGAGGAATCCCACATCAAAAGAATAGCTGGGTTAATATTTAAGGGTGTAAAGGAGGCTTGTGGTGTAGCTGAGCACACAAAATGAGAATCACAGGAGTAAGAGAAAGTTTAGACTTCATTCTTTGAATTTCTTGCATGCCTTCGGGAGAGCTGCTCATGCATGCATCGTTACAGGGGTCTGTGGGGTGAGCGACCGAGACACAAGAAACCATGAGTAGGGGTCCTGAGCTAGGATTTGAAGCTGCAACTCTTGCTAAGTGATGCAGCATTCACCATGACACACCGGCTCATTTGAATGTGCTGGAATCCTCATCTGGTCATACTTCTAGTATAATAGAAGCTATGACTGGTGTACAGTGATAAGTCTACCACAGGACTGCATGCACGTTTGTGTCAATTTTGGCTCCTAAACGCAACTTTTAGGTAATCTTTCTGATTCCTTCTCATGCAATCCTGAAGATGGTGAAGATCCCTGGCTGCAAAGTTTCCCGTGATGCAGTCTGCTAAAACATCGCCTGTATTTTTGGCCTTGGCACATGGAGAACTGCCGCTGCCCTGACATCTTCACATCCCTCCAGCCTGGGCACTGGGTGACCACCCGGTGGCTGCTTTTCGCTGCTTGTGTCTCGCATTGCTCCTGGCCATGTCTACCTCCACACTGAGCTCATCAGTCAGGGAACAGAGGAGAGAGGCAGGGAGGGAGGGGTGCAAGGAGCCATGGGCTGTGCTTATTCGGGTGGTGTGGAGATTTATGGTCCTCCTGGCACCTTCTGCCAGGCGCAGCTGGCGCAGTCATGCTTTGCTCCAGCTTGGGCTGGAAATGGCAGGCGGTGAGAGGAGGAGTGTGGGATGGCGAGGGTGGAGGAGGAAGGAGATGCATTTTCTGAGCCAAACATGGGGAGCGGGGAGCAGGGCAGTGGGGCTGGCGTTCTGTTGTGGAGCCATGGTACCCAGCCAAAGCTGACCACGTCCCCTTCAGTGTGGCAACACGTTCAGCATCCGCACGGGGGCGAGGGTGCCTTTTTTGCCTGGTGTGGCAAGAAGGTTAGGAGACAGGTTTCCTGTGCCTAGCTTTGGTGTGGCTCGTTGTGCTCTGTCATCCCCATGGCTCAAAAGGAATGAGAGGCTGAGGCAGGGCAGCTTCTCTGGGATCTCTTTCGGGTCTTACAGCTCTAGGATGGGCACTGGGCATGCTGTACGGTGTGCCTAACACCTTGTTTGTACGTGGGACCAGAGGAACTTCGTGGCATCCTCAGTGTATTTGCCTCCTGCTGCGCGTCCCTGTTCTCCCTCCCCTGCCTTGATTCACGTCCTTCTCTCATGTGTGCTTTCCTGTGGAAAAACATCATAGATCAGTCAGCGCTTATGTATCTTTACTGTGCTTATTGCCCTACTAGGTGGATGCAGTGCAAATATTCATGCATTGGATATCAAAATAACTTTGTGCCACTGATATTCTGTAAGAGCAAAAGAAGGCACAAGAGCAGCCAGATGAGTTCTTCAAGCCCAAAAAACAGCAACAGCAACAGCAACAACAACAAAACACTAGAAAGCTGGGGTAATTTTGACTATGCAGCATACCTGAATTTCAGTCTCAAGTTTTCAAAAGCCTACCAAAGTCATTGGGTTTTTTGTCTGGTGAAAGGTTTAACCCACAGGCTTCCTCCAAAACTGGGAATGTTTTCAAGGGAAGAATTTTGATGCTTCTTTACCTGTACCCAAGCTTTGGGGCAGAAGTAGTTTCAAGTGTAGATCTTAGACTAAAATCAAGTCCGAAACGTAAAGTGCAATTGATGCCCCCCAAACATCTTTAATCTTCAATACAGAAATATTTTTTACCGGGGTAACATGGTAAGCCATAATTATCTTCAGCGAGCAAGACTCTCACTGAAAACCTCAGCATTTTGTGCCTAACCTCAGTATGTAAAATGATAGGTGTTGCTATTTTTTTTTTTTTTACTTTAAACCGTGAACCATTGAGGGGGAGCTGACTACATTAGAAGGGATTTCCCAGCATGCTCAGATGACACCTGTTTCTTTACAAGGGGGTCAGCTAAATGGCTGTATCTCCTAAGTCACTGTTGGGTGCATGATGGGATAATGTCAGAGTAGCTTTATCCTCCCAGGCAGCTGGCAACTCCTACCCTGTGATTAGTGCCACATCTGTGTGACTGTGATATGTCTAATAGAGCAAGGTAATAATGAGTAGAGGAAAGGAAGAGAAGGCTACAAGATCTCTGGCAGAAAACTTATTCTCCTTATTACGCTTGCTTTCAAACAGAATGTTTTAGGAGCTTTTATTTTTCAATCCAAGTCTTTTAAAGTGCTAGTTAGGTTTTAAAAGCATGCCTGTATTAACATTTTCTATAAAACCTGTATCAGAGTCTGGATTTGCACTTGAACTTGCTTCTTGTTAGAGCTAAAATTTTTGGCTAAAGCATCTTGAAATCTCCAACAAGCCTTGGGGCCAGGGGTGATTTTCCCAGGTCTGTAAATGTCTGTGATGTTGTGGGAACCCAGGGTGAGTGGTTTGGGAGAGGAGGTGAGGGATCTCCAACTCACAGTGGCTATTTCGCAGGCAGAGCCTCATGCAGGGGCTTGCTTTTGCCTCCTCCCTCCCCCTGCCAAGTGCATCTGAGCTGTGAAGGGGTGCTCGATGCCGTCCCCCAGAAACAGCACCCCCAGAAACAGCACAGAGGAATTGTCCTTGCTGTTGGTCTCCAGCCTCTGCTGAGAGATAAGTGTCCAGCTCTCATTTTGGAGTTTGACTTCTGGAAATGGAGTGGAGGGGGACACCTTTCTGCTCAGGCTTTGGGCTCGACTGAGAACAAATGGGACATCAGCTACTCACCTACATGGCCTTGTGGGTCGGCAGGTTGTGTAAACTTAATCTGCACTTACTGCTAGGTTTGCCTTCGTTTTTCCTCCTCTATTGTAAAAGGGATCGTTCCGAGTCATTAGTTCATCAGCTAACTGTATAAAACCTTAGATCACAAAAAATCCTTTCTGGAAACAGAACTGAGCCCTTCTGAATTCAACATATTATTAGGCTGACAATGCCACAATTTAGCACAGATGCTAATATCTATTTCAAGAAATCCTCATGTGTTGTTAGGGAACTAAAACTACATCCAAGACACTGAAATATTTACAGGCACATTTAAAAACTTGGTATGTTGTAGGAGGCACAGTATTATCAAGCCAGTGGGCAGCTCTCTCAGGAGTGCTGGATTTCAAACATCCCTTTAGTCTGTTTTGCTTTTTACAGTGTGCTTCTGGGATTTAATCCACATGCAGGCTACTGGGAGAAAATAGATCAACAACCCCAAATTTGGCTGCTCTCTGTAAGTTTCCCTGACATCCTCAGGGAAAGCAGCATTTCAGAGATGGTTGTCGGAGGTACTGAGCTGTACAGCTTCTGTTTTATTGCCTGTTTGCCACCTGGGTTATGGTGCTTAACTGGTGAGATGGACTATGTACTGCTTTGTGAACCCAGCTGGCGCCTTTTGCCTATTCCTGTTGTGCGTGTTATTTGGTGTGATTTTAAGAATTTGTCACTGACGTTCAGAGAAGAAAGCGGCAGTAAGCCTGGTGGCATTTTGGTGATGATTAACATCCCCGGTCTGATTCTGGACACTGTCTGTCAGCATATCTCAAAAATGAAAACAATCAATACTTAAATAAAGAAATACCAGCCTAACTGTATGTTTGTGTCCCAAAACTACCGAATTGCTGTATTCTGAATGATTGTCTTCTTCAATTTTTGTGGTGATGAGGTTGCCAGCTTGTGCAAGTGAGTTTAGCACCACTTCAGCAAACAAATCCAGGCAGATGAAACCTGTAAGGATCTGTCCCTGTGCCGACAATTAGATAATTGATTTATCCATTAACTCGAGCAGTTATAAAACATGAATAACAGTAAGTGCGTACAGAGACCTACACTGGGAGAGACAATTTAACATTTTGTCTTTTATGGTTATCTGGTGCTTATTTCTGTGATGTTTCTCTTAATGAGACTTATGAATCTTTCCTGTCTGCTTAATTCAGACTCTGAGATGCTTCTTAGTATATTTATGTCTCGGTTAGAAGATTTTTTCTTTCAGATAATTGATTTCCTAAAGGCAATTACCTGCTTTTTACCACCATTTTTAAAAGAGAGACAGCAGTTATACCTAGTACTGGTGACATGGTTTATAACTTTAAACTTTAGTATAACTATAGATGGAAGGTTTTTTTGTCTGTTTGTTTGGAAAAAGTTGTACTACATGATTGGAAGTTCTTAGAGGGCATTAAGAAAAGAAAACCTCCATGGAATAACAGGAGAGAAACTTATGACATTAAAATGTATCTGGCTCAGGATAGCTTCCTAAAGAATACTGAAAAGTCAGCTGCAAAGCTGACTTACTGAATCTTTACATTTACATTTTTATATTTCACTGTCTGGTGCATACACCTACATTCTGCCTGTTAGACTCGTGAGCTGAGTTTCAAATGAAATGTCGAAGGCACGGGTGCTCTTGCATTTGGCTGTTGATGAACTCCGCTGGGGGAAAACCTGATGTGTTACGTACTTGGACTACAGGCAAATTTAGCTTGCTGGTGTACTAGCCCTGAGAGATGCACCTTACACCCACGGCTGAACTCCTGCACACACTAAGTAGTTGATTCGAGGGATATGGTTCTGCTACGATTTGTCAGAACTCTAAATATTGTGTGTGCAAGGAGAAATACATAGTGCATTTGTATTTGCTGATACGTTTCAGCCTTGCCTATCTAAATCATGACAGAAAGTGTAATCTTACAGTGTACCCATCTTCAGTAGCCAAATGCAAGCATTTTCAATACAACAGAACATCTCATCCCAAAAGTGCATAGTTACTATGCAACTGCAGGTAAGAGCATGCAAAAGCCTTAGACATTAAAGAACTTCATTCTTTTTTGATGTGTGTATGAGGGGAAATCTGCACTTCCATGCTGTTCAGCAAGGACTGTCTGCTATGAGACAAATAACGGAAGTCTGCCAAAAGTCTAAGCCAGCCTTTTGGCTGCAAAACTGTAAGGGTGACCTCTGACATCGATTAAAAAGCTGAAAGATAGATAATTTCATACTAAATCAAAGAAATGAGTCATTTTACCACCTATAAAAGTGTAAGTTTTTGAATGATTCTGTTGGGTTGGAATCCCTTAATAAAAGCATATTTTTCATGTTCCTCAACCAGGATTGACTTCAGACTTCGAGGGCTAATACACTGCGCAAATATTTCAGTGCCTTTACTTGTCCTTTCAAAGTTGTAATTTTAATTAGTAGTAAGGCTTAATTTGGGATGAGTGGGCAAAAAATTAGATGTTTAAATTCTAGGTCAAAGGTCTGATTGATTTTAAAGTCTGCAAGGTTAAAGGAAAATGAAATTGTTATAGGAATTTTTATTCTCCTGGGACCAAAATTGACTCTTCTAATTTCCATCAGAAAGGGAAACGATTCATACAGTTTCTCATTTGCTGTTGTGTTGGGTTGGTTTATGACATTTGTCTTCTGGCAAGTAACAGGAAACCGCTGTTTTTGTCTGTGGTTCCGATGCCCTTTCCCACCATCATCTAAGCCTGGAACCTGGCTGCACCTTTTCAAATTTTTATTTTGATAATTGATAAATGAATTTGATAATTTGTCTTTTACTGAAATAATAATAATAATAATAGTAATAATTTAATTGTTCTATCTGCTATTTTGAGAGGTGAAGGTAGAGCACAGAAGGCACAGAATTAAAGTAGAATGAAACTGATAGTAAGTGAATAATGCCCATGCATTCATTTACCTGTCAGTGGAGGGGATGTAGCTTATCAAGGAACTAAGTCAGCACGACAGAAGCAGATCAGTAGATCAAAGCATCTGATGCTGAGGACTTTAAAATTTCCCTGCATGTAATTTGGGTATTTTACTTCAGAAGAGTTTAATCTGGTCCTCAATCTAGGTGTCCCTATCATAGAATCATAGAATCATTGAGGTTGGAAAAGACCTCTAAGATCATCGAGTCCAACCGTCGACCCAACACCACCATGTCCACTAAACCATGTCCCTAAGTGCCTCATCTACTCGTCTTTTAAATACCTCCAGGGATGGGGACTCCACCACTTCCCTGGGCAGCCTGTTCCAGTGTTTCACCACTCTTTCAGTAAAGAAATTTTTCCTTACATCCAATAACACATCATGTGTGCCTTGAAACTGTCTGAAGGATCAGTCATGGGTTTGGATCTGTATGTCCCTATTAAATATTGGAGCACATCGACAAATGTGCAGTGGGCTTTGGCTTAGTTACAACCTGTTAAAAGAAACCAGTTTTCACACACCAAAACTGCTCTGCAAAACAACCTGACACATAGTAAATGGGAACAGTTTGGGGATTTACTTCAACACTGCTCTGGTGCTCCAGGCCAAAACAACAAAGGGGGCACAACCTTAGGGTATCCCCGTCACCTGCACTGGGCTGGCTGATGTGCCACAGGCTCTGGGAGTTTTGTGTTCTGCAGGGGTGGTGGCCAGGTGGAATATCCTAGGGCATCGAAAATACCATTAGACACCTACGTTTAGACAGCTGAATCCCAGTCTGGATAGCTGAACTGGAGAAGGTGAGTTGTACCCTGATGTGCCTGAGGGTCTCTGCTGAGAAGAAGGTAAGTCTCGTGTGAACAGCTCTGAAGCGGACAGCTACACTGGGGATGTTGAGAGCCAGGTTTTATAGAGCACATCCTTTAATGAACACAGAAACGAGAAATTTGAGGAGAAGAAATGTTACTAAGTTCCTGCTTTTAGTTTGCCCAGGGAGTTGAATAGGAGCAGAAAGCCATGCAGCTGGAATCGCTTCATGTAAGCACTGAGCAGCACTGCTGGGAATGGGAAAAAGAAGTGAAGGAGAGGAAATGCAAAAGTAAAGCTGTGGGGGGGTTTTGTGTTTTGTTTTTTTTTTGTTTTGTTTTGTTTTGTTCTTCTTCCCATTCTTAAATAGATGTTTTGCTTTGAATTAAGGCTTTATTAATGAAAGCAAACAGATTCATTAATTGAGGAGGCTATGCCCCCTTCTCAAAACTGGGCTGGTCTCTGTGAATGTGGGAGAGGCAGCTCCTTAGCATTTCTTTCTTCTGATTTACAGCAGATATTTGAACTCAGGCCTTCCACATAGCATGTTGGGAGGCACTGGTCTCAGACTGTCTCCAGAGGAGCGGCTTTACCTGTACAGCTCGGTGGGCAGACCTGGGACCCATATATGCCATCTCTTATGTCGGTACCCTAATTACCCGGGACTAGTCTCACGTCCTGCAGATTTATAGGAAGTTCTGGGTCAGGTAGAAATAAATTTTTCTGGTGAATATAAAAGAATAGTCTCTTCATTAAAACGGTCTTGGATCCACCTGAGGTAAAAGATGGTAAGATTTAACTAATGCTGATTCTAGAGCTTTTTGATGGCATATGTGATGCTTTTTGATGAGGTGTGAGGGAGGGGAATCAGATAATGGCAGTTGTTACAAGCTTAAGATCCCACTTGTGCTAGATGCTGTGCAGGGCCATAGTAAACACCACTTCCCACCACTTCTGTTTTTTCTTCTAATATTTCTCATCTTCCTTCAACATATGGAAAATGCCAACACTACAAGCACAGAAATGAAGAAAAATCAAAGTGCAAAAGGGTATCCATTGCATATATAAATGACATATAACTAACACCAGTTCTGAAAATCCAGTCTAAAACCATTATCCCCTTCTCCTCAGGGAAAAATTTTATCTGCATGTCCATCTTCTTAACTGAATTTTAATTTGCTTAGAACACCCATCTTCATTACAGTGGGTAATACTGGCCGGGACTGCATAAGGTTTCTAGGCCTTTAAAACTTTCAGCTCTTGATAAGACCAATTTCAGTGACTTGCTTGGCTGTTTGTTTTCAGAATACCTTTTATTACCAGGAGACACTGTTTAAGAGTTCTTTAAAATTTGACTTAATATCTACAAGCTCAAATACGATCGTAAAACCTTCAAGAATGCTACCTAGATGCAACTTTATCTGGGAGCTGCTGGACTCTCAGCACTTGGGAAATTTGAGCCACCTACCTGGATATTGGTATTCTACTTTAGCAACACACCTTTGAAAATTCAGACAGGCGGCTCTTTGGTTGTGGGAGTTGAAAGTACGGAGGATGTGGTGCCCTTGATCTGATGTACTGTAGTGCTGATGCAGTTGATGATAGGACTGGTACAGTCTCTGTGTGAGTGTCTGTGTCGTGGGCTTGTGGAAATGGGGGCGTAATTCTTGTTTGGAGCTATACAAATAGAATAGATGGCAGTAATGAAGTTTCATTATTTAATAGAACCTGAGTAATGTTTTGGGCCTTCAGTTAGCCATTTGGGTTCCTATTTGGGTGCACAATGCTGAAGATGCAAAAGCTTAACAACAATGGCTTTGGGACCTAGGAGAATCCATGCTTAGATGCTTGGTGTCTTCATGCAACATCCATCAAACTGGGCGATCCCACAAAAGCAGTACAGCGGGGTGGGAGTCGTGCACAGCAATCAGTTGAAAATGCTGGGGGATAGGTCTGTGACCTGCACCCGCTCACCTTCTGCACTGCCTCCCAAAATACAAGAACTGTAATAGGACCTGGAGCCCAGGTTCCTTTTCCCACGAGCCCTGTTTGCTCATGCCCCCTCTCTGTCCTCGTGAATATTTGATTATACCGCATCGTTCCTGCAGGCAGGCTGAGGGAGCGTTGGCCCGGAGCAGCCTGCTGGCTGTGCCCAGAGCACTTTGCAGATGGCTCGCCTGGGATCTGGCTAATGCAAGCTCAGGTCCCTCTGGGCAGAGACAGCAATTTTAATTCTGCTCCCTCTTCAGCTCACGTGAGTTTTTTAACCGGTGGGCCTTGGGATAGAAAAAAGATCAGAGGTGCCAGACATGCTTTCTGCATGTTAGTGCACCTTGCCTGTGCTTTACGCCTGTTGGCAATGTTGGTGGAGCTGGGGCACAGTCAGGCATAAATGACAGCTCAGTGAAAGGCTCAGGATCTCACCTGGAGTCAGGCTCCTGCAGTGGCAGCCTGTTAGTACAGTACCCGCAGCTCTTCTTGAAGCATGCATGCTTGCTAGTGTGGATATCTGTTTTGAAAATGCTCATCAAAATTATTTCCATCAGTTCTGTTTTGAAATTATTTCCATGAAAATATAAACTGTGTCTTATTGCTCTCATTTCTGACACAGCTGAATGTCTCCTATTTGGAGTGTAATGAATCAAAAAGGTGGATTCATTCTATCCTCATAAGGAAAGGAATTTCTATATGAACACGTAAAAATAAACATATATAAACCACTACATATATATACATTTATATATAAATTATATGCAACGTGAATAATGATTAAATACACGTGGGGAGGTTTTTTTATTTTTTTTGCGAGAACATCTGTGCTTTCTGAGAATTTCCATGTGACTGAAGTGACTCTTCTAAAAACTTTCCTAGCCTCCTTCAGTAAATGACAACATGCTCAAGAAATATTTTTTTTTTCTGCTGCTGAAATAAGTACAGGCAGTATTAGATTTCTGTACATTGAGATCTTCTGTAGCTATTTCAGTAACATCTATTTTCTCTTTATGAAGATTTTGTGATCAGTCAAAAACCTGGTGACCTACTGTCAAGTGGCATTAATTAGGAAAAAAACCCTATGTAGTTTTGAATGTATTTATCAGAAATGGGGACGTGTAATCTCTAAAATGTGTTTTTTATGCTCCTAATGATACTTGTGTGATTCAATGCAGTTTATCTATCCCTTTGCCCTCTATGCCTTAGTTTGCAAATCTAAATGTGTGATTATTTACATACACGGTATTCCAGTTCAAAATGTTTGAAACATGTTTGAATGCTTTTAAAATCTTCAGCTATTAATTGGAGGAACTTGCTTTCTTTGTCTTCCTGGACACTTAGACTATGTTTTAGTGCTGTTTTTGAACTCTCATTCATGAGGGCTGGAAATGATCTTAAAAAGAGAATTAGGATGCTCATGCATGGAAAAAAACATCACTGTGGGACTTCAATAAAATTCATAAGTTGGTGGCAAAAAACAATTATCTGTTTGCAGTATTATCTGTAAAAACCTTTCAAATGAGTTTTAAATAAAAGCACATGGGCACAAAATACTGATATAGATGTGGCTTTTGCAACAGTCAGGAATATAAAATTGATGAGTGGGACTCATTATAAAAAAATGGGACAGCACCATACTAACCAATGTATTAAAATTTAAAGATTTTATTAAACTTCTTTTAAAGCAGTTCGTGTACTTTGTGTTAAATAACAAAGTTATGGTCCAAAAATTTTTCATCTACATCTCTAAATGTGTGGGTTTAACTTTCCCCTCCTTTTTTTTTAACCAATGTGACCTGGAGGTATCTTGCAGTGGAAATAAAAATATTGGAAAAAGGAAGACTTAAGAGTACAAGGTAGATCCTTGGAGACTGAAGTAATACCATTAGTGGACAAGCTGAAATAAAAAAGCAGCTCCAATTTAGACATGCAGCCTGGTGAAGTCCATTTACATTATAAAATATTTGTCAGAAGTGAAATGAAAGCAAAAAGTCTAAATTTTTTAGGTCACTCAAGAATATATTTAGAAAAAAAAAAGGCATAACTCAGGTTTAGTGCCAGAATCTGAACTAACTCCTCTTACTTTTCCTCTCTGCAGAAAAGCTGCTATTTCTGTAGCTTTTATGTGGAGGAACAGTCCTGTCAGGTGGCCAGTTTATTAATGTCATGCGTGTGTTCCCTGGAGGAGGTGTCCTGCCCTGGTCCCTCTGCGGGGACAGATGCTCAAGGCCAGGCACGGTTGACACATTTTGAGGGTATCGCAGGCTGCAGTGGTGATGGGAACCAGACTGCGCTCTGAGCGGGACGGTAATGAAAAGATCATCAAAACAATGCACAGGTCTCGCAGCTCAAAACTTTTCTTTGGCATAGGCTGACTTTCTGCATATACTTTTCATTAGCTACGCATTGACCTTGAGATTTGATATACACTGAGCATGTGGGGGAGAGAGACCTTTATCTCTTTAACCTGCCTTATCTTATGTGTTTCCTTTGGTATCTAACTCCTCTTTTGCTGATCACTAGCAAGAAAGAAGAAAACCCCTTATAAGCTTTGTAGAGTCCTAGAACCAAGCTTTTAAAAGCAGTCTCTGAAGTAGGAAATAGATAAATTTATGTTTATACATACAGTACAAATAGTACCATGGGGAAAAAAAGAGCCTTGTAAGCTGGAATTTTCAGTGCTAAGATGTGAATGCGACTAGGCTTTAGATAAACCTGTGCTTGCCAAACCTTGTGTATCCTGATAATGTAAAAAACAGCAGCTGAGAACTTCAGGGGAAAAATGTTTCGGTGTGAATGATATCACCTATATTCAGCTAAGCCTGGGTAAGAGAGAGACCATGACATGCCAAATAACAGACTTGCTAACACAGACTTGCTAGCAATAGCATTATGTGGAAATCAGGAAATAATTATTCAATTGAAAGATAAAATACTCTCTTTCTAATAAGGAAGCCTCCTTTCTTCACGTCCTACAGGTCATCAGCTGTTCTTAGGCAATATTAATTTTCTCCTGATTCTGTGACTAAGTGAATGAGTAGTCTGAAGGTCTCCTTTTGTTTTCAGAGCTGCTTGCGCTTGTGTTATCAGCACCGAACACACCTGAGCAAATGGGGCCTGGTGAGGTATTTGATAGGCAGAACTTTCGAGGAATCCAATGGTCCTACTGTTGCCCTCTGCATTTGCCCTTGGTGGGACAATAGTGAGACAGACAGACAGATGATGATTAATGCCTTATCCCCCGAGCCCTTTCTCCCCCTGAAATCCCCCGTTGTCTCTGGCCCAGGATATTTTTGGACAGCGGAGAGAGGAGGGATGAGATAGGAAGAGATGACTTCGCATCTGAATGAGATATTTTCCCCTTTCTGGTCCCCAGAAATGAAACCCCTCTGACTTAGCTGCAGCTCCACATGTGGTTAACTGGACTCCCAAGAACCGCTACAGGAACCAGGAGCTCTCCGGGCTAGAGGTTGTCTCTTCTCCTCTACAGGCTTTTCAGCCCATTACTGGAAACTACATAAGGAGGGGAATTTAACCCTTCGGTTTTGTCACTTTGATGAGAAAGCTGGAAAGTCATCTTATCCTTTTCTTTTTTTTTACTTTCTTTGCATGACAGGAAGACTTCTGGCATTGGCAACAACGTGCTGTAAGCGCAGTGGGTAAGCTTCAGCTAGGGCTGAGGGCTAGGAGTAAAAACATGTTGGTGAAATTAAACTCATCAGGGAAAGGTAATTATGGAAGGGTTTTCTGCAGAGATGTGGACGCTTTCCTTCTTGGGCTTGAGGAGGAACATAAACAGTGAGCAAGATAAATTAATTGATAGTGCCAAGGATTTTCTTGACATGACATGTCATACCTGCAACAGCCCATCAAACCTAAAGGTGCAGGCGATTACCAGCAATAGTTTGATATTTGGTTTTCACATTGAACAATGCTGGACAGCAGGAAATGGTGGAAACACAAACAGTGATCAAATAGCGTGGTGACGAGAGACACTGTTCAATCCCAAAGCCTTCTGACTGTCCCAGAAGGCTTACACCCCATGGGGCACGGGGCCGGACTCTGCGTCCATCCAGATGAACACTTCTAGCGTGAAGAAATTCCAGGTTTTAGTTTAGTAACAGCAAGTCCATTGGTAAGAACTGTGGGGGAAACATTGATAGGTATAACTTGCAGATTGTGTAACAGTCTTGAAGGTAGTGCGCATGTACTTAAAAAAATATTTTGTTACATCTGTATGGTGGTTCTCCATCTTCTGTGACTGGGATAATTAGGCTGGAAGTCTGGACCACTTGAACATATCACGTGCATAACTTGTGGTAAAAGAGGCGTGACTGACAGTAAAAGTAGCCCACCAGTTTTGTTTATGATAATATTTAGAAAGTTATCAGCAGTAGGAAGGAAGACATCAAGCAGAATGACTACATCACCAGCAAATACTTAGGCTGGGAAAGATAAACACTTGACCAGCCTCCTTTCACACTCACTTGTCATAAAAACCTAATGGTGACATTATCTCTGAGTTTATCTGGTTCAAAGTAGCTTCTCTGAATCTCTTTGAAGCAGTTCACGGACTCTTTGGGGTCTGAGAATGGCAGGTTGAAAACTACTGCTCTGTAGCAAAGTCATCTGGGTCTCAAAGCACTTTACCTCATGAGAGAAACACAAATACACATTTTTGCAACCGTGGATGACGAAGTTCCCCTCCCCACTCCTCAGGTGTGGAGGAGTGCAAAAAAAACTTTTACAAGGGCCCTCTCCACTGAGCTGCAATAAACTGTACAAATCCTCTCCTGCTTGTGAGGACAGAGAGCGCTGAACTCAGATGCTTTTCTAGGAGGCACTCAGTAGATAAACTTGAAAGATGTTACCTAAGCAGTTTAATAAACAGATCATCTTCAATTGTTTTGAAGATTTTACTGAAAACTAATAGGAAATGTGAGGCAGTAGGAGCAAATGTGTATATAGGTGTCCTTGAATGTATATTTTAGTGTGTCTTGCTATACATCGAGTGTATATCTTACATTATTTTTTATAATGCAAATTTTGAATCATGAAATTCTTCCTTCTACAGCAATGCTTTTGTCCACCTATGAGTCAGAGGCTCCCTGCCATCACAGACCTTGATTTGATACAAAAAACCTCATGTGACAAAACTATGAAGATGTATGTAGCCATGAGAAATCTGGAAACAGACCATGGTAGTTCAAGATAAGTATTTTATGAAGAATTGGTATTTGTAGAGGTAGCAAATTGTCGTGGTTTAACCTCAGCTGGCAAGTAAGCACCAGACAGCTGCTCGCTCACTCCCCCCCAGTGGGATGGGGGAGAGAATTGGAAGGGTAAAAGTGAGAAAACTCATGGGTTGAGATAAAGACAGTTTAGTAAGTAAAGCAAAAGCTGTGCATGCAAACAAAGCAAAACAAGGGATTCATTCACTACTTCCCATCGGCAGGCAGGTGTTCAGCCATCTCCAGGAAAGCAGGGCTCCATCATGCGTAACGGTTACTTGGGAAGACAAATGCCATCACTCCAAACGTCCCCCCTTCCTTCTTCTTCCCCCAGTTTATGTGCTGAGCATGACGTCACATGGTATGGGATATCCCTTTGGTCAGTTTGGGTCAGCTGTCCTGGCTGTGCCCCCTCCCAGCTTCTTGTGCACCTGGAGCCTTCTCAGTGGGTAGAGCATGGGAAGCTGAAAAGTCCTTGACTGGTGTAACTAAAACATCGGCGTGTTATCAACTTTGTTCTCACCCTAAATCCAAAACACAGCCCCGTACCCGCTATCCGCGGTAGGAAATTAACTCTATCCCTGCCGAAACCAGGACACAAATGTAACAGGAAGCTTGGCTGGGGCTTTTTTCATCTTGGGAACTGTGGTCACCCTACCCAGTATGAAGGCATTGGTCTACTCGTGTCACTGAGCTGTGGAGGAGGAGGAGGCGAAAGAACAGACTAAGGAGACTTTATCTTGAGCCTGATATAACATCTTGCCTACTGACATAGCTGAGCCAGTAGCTCTGTTGGTTATTGTGGTCTGTCCCAGTGGCTGTTCACTCTTTTGTTTAACTTTTGTCATATTAATGTTAGTTATGAACCTAACAGTCAGTTAAGCACCTAACAGTTATTTTTTAATCCGTGTGGAGCACTGTTTTCTGTCTAGCTTCTGGTTTAGATACTTTCCCCTCCCATCTGGTACAGCAAGAAAATTCTACCTATTCACCAGGGACTTCTAAGTTGTTGCGTCAAAATTTTAGCTCAGGAAAGGAAGAAATGAGGAAAAGTGAATGAAATTGAACAGCATTGATTGTGCTTTTTGGTTATAAAAGACCCTTCTTGCCAGAAATGTTGACTTTATGGAAAATTAGTGAGATAGACATTTTGGAATTGCTCATCCCAGTGACTCACCTCGATACCCCCCCAGAGGGGTTCAGCAATGGAGGAAAACGACACCTCCCACAAGCAGGAACAAGAATCCCCTTGTCACCTGGGTTATGCACCTTCACAGAAACCGGTTGTTGTTTGTGTTAGTTTTAATACCAAATCAGCATTTCATTATGAAGGGTAAAACTGTAAGACTGTCCTAAATCCAAGTGAAAACTTTCATCACTACCTTCCCAGCTTTTTCTGCACTATATTACTCCTCTCTACAGCCCTGTCCTTAGCAATCCTGTCTTAGCTTCTGGTGAAGTCCAAAGTGTTAGAGAAACATCCTTATCCTGTGGACACTGAGGTGAAATAAGGATTCCTGGAGAATGTTTTTCAATTTAATTTCTGGCAATAGTTTCTACATATAATAATTTTGGTTCCTAAAGCTATGAAAATGTTTCAGGGAAATTATTCAGACTGCTTTTTAATTTATGAATTCCATCATTTCTGCTGCAGTATGCTGATTTTGTAAAAATTTAATTGTGGCCAAACCTGTATAGTGACTAGACACTTAATCTTGAATTTTGTTATACTGTGAATTATGTTACAGATTTTTTAATTTTTCTTTATGATAGATCAGGAATTCCTGACTCTAAAAAAAATTCCACTGATATTTTCAGAGTTCTTATTAATGAAAAATTAACACGATAGTCCTACACATTTAACTTGACTCCTCTCCTTACATAAAATGGCTGAATTTAATTTAAGAGTTGAAGGACACATGAAAGGCGACTTAGTTTTATGGAATGTAGAAGTTTTACTTTTTTGGTTTCTATTCTATCATCCAAAAATATGTTTAAAGATTGTTAAACAATTGCTAGTCATTAAAAATAAAGAAAGCAACATTGTTCTCAAAGGTATCTAATTATGGAATAGATAACCGGTAAGAAAAAAAAAAAATATTTGCAAGTGAAATGAAAAGCATAAAGCAACCTGGCATATAAAAATTTAGGTCTATTAATGATTCTTTTTGGCTCCACGAAGTATTATATTGTTGGTAATGATGACAAAAAGAAAAACTAATGCAAGTTTATGTTAAGTGCTCTTTGGAATTGCTGAGTTGCTTTTCCCCTCTCAAAAACATAAGCTTAAGACCTTGTATCTGTACAAAATTTTGAAACAACCAATCATGGAAACAGCATCTGATTGCAGAAAACACAATTTCAAAATCAATTTGTCATGCTCCTATATGGATTTAGTGTCTTCCTTGTTTTGACATTTCTCATTTGCTAAATGCATGAACGCTACTGAAATTTCTCTATGTTGTGTTACAAATTAGAAGGCTGGAATGCAAAAAGCTTCTTCTTTGTTTTTGAATTTGTCCTGGATATAGAATTATTTGGTCACTTTTTTCCCCCCAATAAATTTCTTTTGTGATGCCTTAGAAATTATGCTGTCTGACTTCCATCTGAAAATCATTTGTGACGCCCAGTTCCCATCACAAAAAATCCTTGGGAATGGCTTTGACAACATAATTGGCTTTTAAGACCTGCTTGCTGAGAAGAAATATACTGATGCTCCTTCTAATGTTAAATTTCACAAAGGAGAGATTGGATTTTGATGCAACTCTGTGCAGTTACTACACTTAAAGGCAAGCTGATTTATGACCCTTTTTAAAGGTACTTATCTGGGGGGAATTGCTTTATAACACAAATGTATACAGTGAACTGGATACCAGTTGCTTTGAAGAAGATATGTAACATTGTCATATATGTAAGTGATAGGCCAGTGGTCATCATATTCTCAGAAAGGCTCAGCTTTTATTTACTAATCAGCACAGAGATTTACTGTAGGACTTTGAAATGGTGAAAAATACTAATGTTGAATAATGTGTCTGTTTTGTACAGCTTAAGCTTTTAATATGTTTCTAACATGGGTATCTAATGTTAGAAACTGAGATGTTCAGGTTTTGTTTTTCTTCAAACGTGCGTGGGCATTGTTTGTTCCAACAGCTTTTGGTATGAGTTAAAATACACACACTTCTGCCTAGAAAGTTGTTTAATGCCTGTGAATGATATTGCAATGCCTATGAGTTATATTGAACTAGTTAGTAACCTTCCTCCCCCTCAGCCATGAGGTGTGTCTGGCACTATTTCAAACAGTGTTACCATCTACATCACTCATCTACAATCTGGGGCCATGTTCTTGGGGAGGGTTTGCTAAAGATGGTTTAGATTTGGCACGGAAGTAACCTGAATCTTTATGAAAACTTGTTCACCACCGTCTGCTTTTTTGATACAAGTTTGCATGCTGAGAAATACTTTGTTGTTGTTATTTATTGTAATTTAGAAATACCTCAAATGAACACTCTTCTTTCTAGGTACCCTGTCAGGAATTTTGCACAATCACTATGTGCTGCTAAAACTTTTTAAGTCCTCTGTCTGTGGAGGGGTGAGATAACTGGCGACCAAAAGGATCGAGAAACATCTCCACCTCCCAAGCTCTACTTTTTCTTCTCTGACTCAGTCCAGTAACACACAGGCTTTCAGGATGCCTTCCAACTAACACAAGGGAGGGGTTCTGATGGAGCATATGCTTAGAAAATTAATAAGGATGGCTTTAAGTTTGATTTTAGGTAACTTTTGCTTAGCTGCCTGGATGAATCAGCTAAATTTCTGAGTGAACTGAAACTCCAAGCAATCTGTTTTGGACTCCATCCCAGGCAGACCTATTCAGCCATCCACTTAATTGCTAGTGCATCTTCATTTATGTACCTCTATTGATTTTAATCTCAGATGATTTATACACCACCATAAGCAGGTAACAACCAAACCAATGGCATTTCACTGGAGATGAAGATACTTATAAACTATCTTAATTTGTCCAAAATCTGCTCATATATACAAGGCGTCTTTTGCTGTGGTTGTGTGTTTAAAGTTTGTACTTATGGCTTCTCAGCTAAACTTTTGTTCTCTTTCCCACTACAGGTTTACAGGCTGCTTTTCCGTATTTTAAAAGTAAAGTACATTTCTGTTTGACTCCAAGCTACCTTCATGGCCTGCTGCCAGACTTCCCTGATATTTGTTTTTCATTCTAGCTGTTTGTTATTGATACACTTATTCCTGAATGTGTGTAGAATTCATTTGGCCTGAATTCAGATGCCAGTGCGACAAGGACCTTCACATAGTTGTGAGTGATGAGCCATCATTGGCTTAATTCATAAACACAGGGAGAAATTAAGTAGTTTCAGAGTAAGATTAATTTTACCTCTTTACATCTTTACTTCGGGATGAAATAAGTCCTAGACAATGTTTTTGCTTGGAAAAGGGTTTATTTATTCCTGAGATCTCTCTGTAACAGAATTAAGACAGTATGCTCTTAGAAGGCCACGGCTGCTACTTCCTTGACTCTGCTACTTGAATGTCCTGGAGCAGGATTAGAACTGAACTCAAATGTTCCTGCATATGTCTGTAGCACTCTTCAAATAGCTATTTAAAACAGCTTTAAACTAATGTCTGCAACGGTTCTTATGCTTGAATATTAACATAACTAACACTGCAATCAAAACAAGGAAGATTAACATTGCACAGACGAGCCATCAGTCCTACAGGTGTCTAAGCAGTCCATTAACACAATACTTTGTGTTTTGTGACTTTTTTGCAAAGTATTATGCGATCTAAAAGAAAAGTGCAAATGAGAGAAATCATCCTTGTTAAATGAATCCCATCTTATTTTAATTTTCCACTTCAAATCACAGTTAATATGTATTATTCACACCTTTTCAGATGCTTTGTGCAGACTGTCCAAGACATGGAAACAGATTATCATTATTCATGTTTTTCAGTTGTCCTTCACTGTGGGCAATAGTATAACAGAAGAGACTCACAGTTATTGAAAGCAAAGTAAGTTAACAATTTTAGGAGACTGTTCACAGGGAGGATCTAACCATTTCTTTCTGCAGCGACCACACGTATCATATCAGACTGCTCATCCTGGGCAGCGGGAGGAGGAAACAGTGGGTTCAGGTGGGAAGCACCTCAGGAGAGGAAGGTCTCCTTCTATATCATTTGGGCTAGAGATTTGTGGCTCAGGTTCTGGCGTTTTACCTGCAACTGCATTGGCTACAGTGTGCCAAAATGAGGTCTGGGATGAGTTTGGGGATAACCTGCACCCAATAAAGATCTTTGTGATAGAACTAATTTGGGATAGAGTTAACAACTTTAACTTAGCTTACTTGTGTAAAAGTTATTAGGATCTTAAATATGAGGTAATTTTTTAAGTCAAGAACTCTATGAGCTATAATTTTTTGGAGGAGAAAAGAACCAGCATCACTTTTGTCTGCAGCTGGTCTCTAGTTTTGAAGGCTGGTACATACCACATCCCAGCACCTGGGGAATGGCAAAGCTTAAGCAAAAGAACTGATATGACTCACTTGGATAACCTCAACCTGTGGTCTTGGTTAGAGGGTTAGCTCTAGGCTGAATTAACCCATGTGAAACGTATATATCTCTATGATGCATTCGGACTGTTTAAGGCCACAGAAGCTACCTGCACAGAATGAAGCTTATTCAAAGCTGAGTAGGGCAATGTTTTTCACAGAAGCACAATTATGCTATTTCTCCAAAAAACTGTAGAAGAGTGTGAACAATCATTTTTCTAACAATGTTGAAGAAGCTATCTAAGAAATACTATAGGACTACTCAAAATGCTGAAAACATTTAAAAATCAGCCTGAAAATATTAGTATCTTTTACACCTGCTGCTTAATTATGACAGTTCAGAATTGTGCATAATATCAAGTATCATATTGAATCTGTGGTGGAAGTAGAAAAATGTTACAGTAAAGATAGAAAAACAGAATCATTAGAAAAATATAAAACATGCAAACTCTCAGTTCTTAATCTGCATTGCATATTGAATTATACAAACTGAAATTACCCCTAACTCTTTACTAGCTCAATGAAAGTCATCTTATGGAATTAGTTGTATTAAATTGAAAATCATCATCATAAATCTTTGTTGTCAAAATGTACATATGGTCCACTGTGAAAATCAGATAAGTTACATTAAAATGTATTGTTTAAACACTGTATTATCTCCTTAGGTTTGAAAAAGTAATAGGCTGCTTTTATCTCTGATGTACAAGGATCATCTTCAAGAGCCATAAATATGGCTGAAAAGTCACAGAAGAGAGGTTTTTTTAGGACATCTTTTGAAGGAATCTTTTAGAAGGAAGGAAGGAATCTTTTAGAAGATAAGGTTTCAAGACAAACTGGAATAAAGGTATTTCAGAAAAAGAAATGCAGGTAATGATATACTCCCATAAGATGCTGTTCATTTGTTCGCTTGTTTAACACTGCAGTGATGCTTTTGGCTTCGCCAGTAATTTCTTGTGCTGTTCTATATACTATATATAGTTCTTGTCCTGCTATGATAAATGTCTTATTGAAAGTACTCAAAATATTTCAAGTGACAATTAATCGTAGAAGTCACCCTCACTTTCTAAAGTGCTGACTTTTAGTGCTGGAAGATGAATACAACCAGTTCTCATATCCCAGCTGAGGGCATTGTAAATGTAGCTGAAAGAATAGCACCTTCCTAATCTAAATTAACACCTTTTAATTTAAGCACTTGAGATTTTGTGATCCTCCTTCAACTGCTTTCCAGATCTTTCCAGATCTATGTTGAAGAAGTTTTTCAATTTTCTTAACTTACCTATTGGTCTAAGCTCCCTTTTATCCCCTGGAAAGAGAAAGGTTACCCAGTGCATGATATGAATCACCACATGCCTCTCTGGATTGACTGAAGAGAGTGCAGATTGCTAGTCTTTGATTAGATTTCAAACTGTTTCTCTAAACAGGATAAATTTTGACCTAAGGATATACTTAACACGTTGTTGAACTGAGTTGACTCATAGGTGTTAACACAAGTTACTCCTTCCTTGTTGATATTTTTTAAACTGTGGGATAAATTTTCAAAGAAAAAGAAAATAAAAGAAAATCAGTCTCTTCCTACCTACATGAAAATTAAATTCTGCACTGAATAAAATAGGCAAGCTATGTTACTGTTTTCCCAAGCACTCAGCGGCTCAATGAAACCCAACTCAATGGCTTAATGAAACCAATAAGGTTTTATGTGAGCTCTTGAGCACATAACTCATCTGATCACAGCTGAAATCCCTGTACTATCAGCTTGACCTCATTGTTTTGGAAAGCACTGAGATTTCTCAGTTGTTCCTGATGCTTTATAACATTAACACTAACATTTTTGGATGAGAAACAGTTTGTGAAATACTTATTTTCATTTGTCTGCTGGTGTGTTGCAGTTTAAAATTGCACTGTATAACTAATTATAGCCTTAACAGTGGTACTAACTAATTTTAAGAAGAATAGTATAAAAGACACCCGCACGCCATTTTTTAACTTTGCGCCTAGCCTATTAATCAAGGAACAATAGAGCTGGAGTCTGAGTATTGTTACTTTGCTATTTTTAGATCATGCCTAGCTCTGGTGTCCTCTGCGTATGTTTGTACAGCATGTAATATAGCGAGGTCCTGGGCTGCCTTTAGGACTCAAGTGCAATGCAAGTAAATGCACACAGACTGTCTGTACAGCTAGTGTTAAGACTTTCTCGCTTCCACTAGTCAAAAGAAATTATTCCGAGGCTTGCAGAGAAAACCCGCTGCAACAATCTCCGTCTGGGTATTTACACCACAGTCATTGCCGTGGTAGTGGAGGGCTTTAATGAGAGTCGTGTGCACAGTGAAAGGAGAATATACTCATTAGTGTCTAATGTATTGTTCAAGGTTATACACGGGATATAGAAGTTTAATGAGAACTTAATGGGACTTCTACTACTACTGATTAAGTGTATCTATCATTTTGAGGATGTGGGTAAAACTGCTTAACACTGTGAATTTAAGGAAAAATGAATGCCCAGTGTGTCACTCCCTTCTGCCATTAATCACGTTCATTAGCTGCGTTCCAGCGACAAGATTCGGACCCGTTACTAGTGCAGTACTGGGAGGACCACTACCAGTGGCCTGCTGATTTAAATAGTGATTAATCACATTAACTACTATGACTGTTTTTGTTCTTTCTGTCATATATGGCTTGTAGATTAAGCTAACTGTGACAAAAGTGAGAGTCCAGTACTTTACTGTAAATTTATCATCCATGGTGCCTTGCCGAAATCCTACTTCCAGAGCAGGAGAGGCAGAGCTGCTGAGATGGCAACCGGGGGGGAGAAGCAACGCATCGCTGCTCTGTTTTAGAGGGGCTGGGGGAGGTGGTTACCCCAGGCAGGAGCTCTACATCTGTAGAAGCCTGTCAGCTACTACATCCCAAAATGGTGATTTATTAAATCCTGATTTATTTAGTCTCTTTTTAATATCTAACTGTTATCTTTTGGCTGAGGGGGCATCCAGGAAGGCATGACCAATTATCCCTGCTTTTATAATGGACTTCGTAAAGGTAGGAATGGTATTTTTGATATGCTTTGTGTCAAGCAGATTTCATCCAGTGTCTTGTCGACATTTTTCTTTGTCATGGGGGACCCTACCTCTACAGTAATGAAAACAATACATTAATGTTTGAGAGATTGGGGTGGAAGAACTAAATCCAGATCACCAGATACTCCAAATACAGAGATAATTATTTCTTCTGTGTTCAATAGCAAACCAGACAATATCTGGCAGTTGCCTTTGCAAGTCAGCACGTGTTAACTTCATGTTATTTTACTATGTTACTTTACTTTTAAGGGGAAAGTATTTCTGAGTGTTTTTGAAGGCACCAAAGAGCTCACATTCCCCAAACTGAGTTTTTTTGGAGGCTGCTGATGTCCTGAGCATAACCTTGAAAAGTCCCCAGGTATAACAATAATGGCAAGTCTCCCTGGGGTGCCCTACATCCTCCAGTTTCCCCAAGAACATTGCTACTATGCTGGGACCTGCAAAGTGCTTCCTCTTGTGGAAGATGAGCTTCTGTCTTGTGCATGCCCTGCAGAAAATATCTCCTGGAGGACACCTGACTGTGCTATGGTCCTTTTACCTTGTGTTGAGGTTTTGACCATAACCATCAAATGGTCTTTTTGCTTCTTTTCTAACTTGCAAGAATGTGGGGGTTTTTTTAAGTTGAGAGAGTAATAAGTAGAGGGAAAACCCTCTAAATGTACATGCCTCACATGAATGTAGAAGTAGAGGGTAGAGGGAAAACCCTCTAAATGTACATGCCTCACATGAATAGCATTCTAAAGAATGTAGAGAAGCATTCTAACTTTAGCTAATGAGGTTAATATATTTTAAACTAAATCATGGGTACAATGGCACTGTAAGTACCATGTAAGAAAAAAACCCCACAAAACCAAACAGAAAGAAAGTAAGGAAGATGTAACCCAGCCTGTTCTTGCTCAAAATGCACTTACAGGATTGCTGTTGCTCTAATGCTGTGACTTCTTCATAAGTTTTACAGATTTAAGTCTGGCAAGTTTTGTTTACAGAGGAAGAGAGTACTTGAATATTGAATCTGAAAGATGTTTCATGTTTGATTGTAGCTCATTCATTCATAGGTCATATATGATTTTTTTATTCACTTGCTGAAAGCAGTGACATAATTTTTCCTAGCTTAGGGCTTTTATTGAACTAAATTAGTAAACTCTGTAATTTTATAAAATTGACATGGATTTGTATGAAACATGATTTGTCTACTGGAAGTTCTATGAATCGTTGTGACTAAACTTAATCATTAGATTAAGGCAGATTAATTAATCATAATCTGCATCCTTAACAGTAAGTATAGAAGAACAAATTATGAGCTTATTATATTACAAGATTAATATTTATTTTTTTGTTGTTGTCTTGCTGACTTCACTTAACTCCAGTAGTTGGTTTGGACCAGAGGCAAGCCCTCTATAACAAACCCTTTGAGTGATATCTTGCAGATATTTTCCCTTTTACTGATGCAGAAGCATCACTGAACAAACAGCCTTTAAGAGGCAACATTGAGACTATTTGTCCTAGAAGCTAGCCTACCTTGAAAGTTTTTATAGGTTGTTAATCTTAGCTCAAGCATTTTAAGGCAATTATTTCTACGGGGTGTGGAGCAACATACATAGTTATGGCTACCTAAGTGCTCTCTTTTTAAAGAGGTTTTCCAGCTACTATTAATTATCTCAAATGATAGCTATGTGAACTTACTTTTTCCTTTATATTCTGTCTTGCCTGAAAACTGTTTTTTAAGTTTGATCAAATTCCTTCAGGCACTTTTGGGGTGAACTTGATAAAGCAATTAAAGCTTTCAAAATATGTGTGAATATATGTATACTTAATGCTTCTCTGTGGCTCCGCTTTTGGAAAAGTTCTAGGGTTATAGGAATCTGGAAGGTTATAAAAACTTTTAAATCACAGGGAGAGTTTGTGCTCATATAACTGTATTTTTATGCTCAGATTTTGTGTCTTTAAGGAAGGGAAGTCATTCATCTTTAGTTTTGGATCATATGTTATCTGTTGGTTTTTGTTTGTTTCTCTGCTCGTTTTCTGCATCCTCATAATTAGATCAAATATATTTAGATTTCATTAGTTTTCATATGCAGCCTGGAGGACATGCTCATTTCAAAGCTAATCAGGTGGCCGCATTAACTTTCCCTTTCACCAGCTGCTCCAGGCAGCCCTGACCACTTGGGCACGGAGGATTTGAGCATTACGTGCTGCAGAAATGGCACCTGTCATCTAAAAGCCTTTGCCTTCAGGTCCAATTCTGCCTTCTCAGAAACCCTGGTAGGCTAAGTGTTTCATTTTCTAGAGCCTCAGCCTCATGAGTACTTTGCAGTAGTGGTTCTTATTGAGTGCTTTTCTCCCATGCTTTTAAGGGCTTAAAAAAACCCTTATGCTTTTTTTTTCATTTTTCTTTTTGAGTGGTTTCAATTTTCTCTCTTATATGTGACCTCTGAGTCTCGGAGTTTGTGCTGTTTGCTCCAGCCTCTACCTGCAGACGCGAGACGGGATTCCTCTGCCAGTAAAGCACACGTCTCCCTCCTTCTTTTGTGCCTTTGGGCTTCTTGACCTACCCCTCAAGCTTTTAAATAGATATACACACATCACAAGTTAATCCACAGCAAGTCTAGCTGTTCTTGTTTTGGAGAGATGTGGACACCTCCAGCTGTAATTTAATCTTGCTGCAGCAGTAGCCAACTGACTCCTGAACAAATGGCAGCTACATTTGTCATGTTTGAAAGTACCCTTCCCCTTGATGCACAGCATGCTTACGCGTGCTCTCAGAAGCACAAGGTGCAGTTCGGATGCAGCTGTCACAGTGTGATTTTCTTCAGGCTTTTTGCCTCAAGCTTTACCTCTCTGTTAATGTGTCCATAACCTCTGTGGTTTCAAAGACCCAGCTGTAATGCCTGACTTCTTTTGCCTGCTCCTGGGGAAAATGCTGCTGTTCCAAGTGCCCTACCTATGGGCAAAGTTATCTGGACTTCTATTATCATTCTTCTGTTAATGGACTGTATTAGGTTGTTTTCTTATAACTGAGAATCACCCAGATTTAGTGATCCTATCTTGTCTCCACCTCAGGATAGCTAAAATGTTCTCAGTGATACAAAAATTTTTGGAATGTCAACTCTTTGGAACATAGACAGGCTTCCCATGCTGCTGCAATCATAAAGGCTTTTTAAAATTACTAATATTTTCTTGTCAGCAGGGAGAGAGGCAAAATTTCCAGGGCATAGAAGATCTGAATAGCCCTCTGGAAGAGCCCAACTTTCACTGTGTGTGCTAGAGGGAACATAAAATAGCTGCGTTTCCAACTTTGGTGCATCACTCAGGAGTCTGGAGTTGGATGGAGTGACTCCAAGTCACAGGCTGTTGAAATTTTAAGAGGGTTGTTTAAAAGCCTGAGTCGACTGGCTACTAAAACAGGCTCCAAAGTTGGATATGTAAAATTAGATGGATAGACCTTGACATCATTTGATTAAAACATATTTATTTTAACACATTAATTTTTAGATGAGTCTGTTAGAGTAGCTTATCTGTAATGTTTGGGCCTTAATGCCCTTTATGGCTTTAAAAAGGTTTAATAGCTTCCATTAGGCTTCCATTAGCAGTGCCGGAGAAAACAGGAAGATGCACATGCAGAAAGGCAATGATTTGTTTTGTTATTCAGTAGGTATCGTAGTGGATGAAAGTGTTTGTATACACTGCCCATGGAATTGGATGTTCATTACAGTACAGATTCCTCCTGATGTTCTCTGGTTCTCATAGATATGGGTCCAGAATTCAAGTTTAATAGCTTTCTGAGTTTAATTTCATAAGATCATTTGTAAAATAAAGCAACTGGTCTCTCCTTCAGCCCTTGTCTTAAATGAAGTTCAGTGATGTTCACATATGCTCTTCATAAGTTTGACTGTATGCTCTGCTTACTTTTGCTTTCTGTATTTTACTACTTAGTCATGCATAGCAGGAGACCTGTAAATGTTTCTTGATGTACCTGCAGGGGAAGAATGGGATATATACTACACATTAAGTGGTTTCCACAAAAGTTTTTAAAAAAACCTTTTTTATTCCATACGACTCATACAATAGTGTATTTGTATGAAAATAAGCACCAAATTTTAATTAAATAATTCTGACAACTATTTTCTAGGAAATGAAGACAATGAAGATAAACTTGAGTTCCAAACCATACCTGTAAAAATGGGTTCTTTTTATGTCACAGTTTTCTGTATCCATAACCTGAGGAAACTGCATGTGCAAATCTGTTCGGTCGCCATAGGATCAGTTTTTGACCTTGGTGGAAGGCCAAAAGTTTGGACCCTTTGAAGCCAATTTAGGCTACAGTTTCCTTTGTTATTGGCAAGGACAGTGCTATTGGGACTGTCAGAGACTTGCATGGAAAACACACAAGTTTCCACATACAGAAAACTAGAGATTTGGGAAAATTTCTTAATTATCTCTTACCTAACCTTTATGTTGTCCTTAAGGCTTTCTTTACAATTTCTAATATGTTTTCAATGGCTCTCTTTCCTACCTAAATATAAAAATAATGTTTGAACTAAACCTGCTCTTTGCCATACTGTGCTAGTGCATAACATTATTAACTGCTTGCTTGGTGCTAAAGAAATTACAGACTTCTGATTTTTATTTTTTTCCCTAAAGATGATTGCAGCATTCATCTTAATATCTTATGGGTACAGAAGAGTGTTCCAGTAGACAGCAGGACATCAATTACAGATGTGAAGCATGCTCGCAGGCATATGGGTCTTATGTTAGCAGCCTGTTCAAAGAATTAAGTAGTGAGGATCCAAGACAGTCCAGATGTTAGAATTTTCTATCAGTGGTCACTGCAGCATGAAATCTCATGTGAGTTTCACTTCTTGGAATCATTCAAGGTGAGTTATATAACAAACCTCATAAATTATTATTATCAGGACAGGTTTAATGAGTGATTACCAGGAAAATTGAAGGATTAATTAACTTGAAATGTTCTTGCTAGGTAGAAAATGGTCTGAGCTTTTATTATGTGAAAAGAAGGTCTTGGCTTTTATACAAGTGGTCATCCTACTTCTTCAATGGCCTAATTGGGTTTTTCAGTTCTCGCTGGAGGAACAGAATCATTAAAGCAGTGTATAACTCTTGAGCAAAAAATGTGCCTTACACACTTTTCTCTTAAATTTTTAGCTATATTTTGCCTAAAGGCAGTTGTTAAAACTGATGTTCAGAGTCCAAGTAAATCAGATGAGGTTTTTTCTTGTTCCAGTACACCTGGAACCGACTGCCCCAGGGGTGGCAAGTGATGCACAATGCAATTGCTCACCACTCGCCGACCAATGCCCAGCCAGTCCCCGAGCAGCGGCCCCCCCGGCCAGCTTTCCCCAGTTTATGTACTGAGCATGACGTCACATGGTATGGAATGTCCCTTGGGCCAGTTTGGGTCAGCTGTCCTGGCTGTGCCCCCTCCCAGCTTCTCACTGGCAGGGCCTGTGGAGCTGAAAGGTCCTTGACTAGTGTAAGCACTACTTAGCAACAACTAAAACATCGGTGTGTTATCAACATTATTCTCGTACTAAATCCACAGCACTGTACCAGTTACTAGGAAGGAAATTAACTCTATCCCAGCTGAAACCAGGACACTGAACTGAAAAAAATTAGGAGTACATTGAGTCCCTAATTCTCTAGATCTGATTCAGAATTGCTAGCATTTTTATGAAAAGCACTTTTCAAAGTCTGTGGAGGCATTTGAATATTATAGATCAACATTCCTCTCCCCCAACCACAATGACAAATGAATTTTCTCAGCTAGGAGCATAATTTTTTTCTTGTCTCTTATGATGGGTGAAAAACATGATGGAGCAGAATGGCTATGGATGCTTAGCAAAGGTGACTAACTCATTGTTACCATAACTAGTGTCTGTAAACATTCCAAGGCCAGTCACTGAAATATAGAATATTATGTCAAACCAATTAAAATGGAAGTTGAGAGTTAAAACTGCAGATTTTGTTTTTGTTTTTGTTTTTGTTTTAATTTATCTCTATTGTAACATAAGGTTCAGAACAACAAAGCCTGAATGATCTAGTAGAAGATGTAGTTGGTTCATGACTTATGAAAAGTAAGAGAATAAAGCACTGGAAAATCAAGAGAGATTGCTTTTAATATCTTTTGTTGTTTGTACCTCTAGGAGTAACAGATAGAACAAAAGACAGACATGATGCTGTGGTTGATTTTTCTTGTTAAAATAAACACATGCCAGATACACAAGACTACTACATAGTGCAAAAAATATAAACACCATAGTCATTACAGAACCCTGTGAAGCTTTTAACATATGCTTATAATAAAAATATATTTTTAGAGCCTATGATATGCAATGTTTCTTTGGACTAAGTATTAGATGTGATACTCCCCCCTCTTCTCCTTGCCTTTACAGAAATGGGGGATGAAGAGAATATGAGCTACTCAGATGTTTAATGGTTTTAGCCTGTGTCCCACAACAGAGGTACATCTGTGCTGGAATTCAGTCCAGTACTGTAATTCACTAGCTGTACCTACAATATCAATAGAAATAGCTCTCTTGTACTCAAACCTAGATATTATTTGCAAAGCTAACAGAAGTTTCCCCCTCATAAAGAGAACATTTTGAGTTTGCTGGATGAACTAAAAATAAGAAAAAGCTAATTCAAACAGCAAAGGAATGGAGAAATACATCTCTGGTTTTCTATGCTTAACAGAAGTCTAAATTCTTTGCAGGGGGTTGAATAAAAAGATTACATTTTTCATTTTCAGGATTTTATTACTTTCTAAAAATATATCAATTTAAAACCTTTTTTCTTTACCTTTTTTTCTGAGCTCAACATTAATATACAAATGCCACAGTCAGCCTATAACTGTATAATTTAAGGGAAAAAGAATGTCCAGAAGAAAAAAACTTCCAAGTACAGCAAGATTGCAGTTCTGCAAGGATTTACATATTTCTAAAACTGTTTTCGCATACAGGAAGAGGGGTACTCTCATAACTGCTTGCAGATTCAAGGTCTGTGTGAGGAGTAAACAGTTAATTGACATGTAGATTTGAATGTAAATACATTTGAAGTTTTGAATTCTATTGCCTTTGCTTGTATGCAATAGTACTTTTATCGGCATAGTCCTGATTAAATAAACAATAGCTAAAATGAATCATATTAAGTATTATGAAAACATTTTCTAATAATTATTTTTGTTTCAGAAGTTCATTAAAGAAGTCTGTAATAACTTTTTGCTCAGGATCTTCATGTTTTTACTAGAACCATAGATGGCAGTACCCATTTTTTTCCGGTGAGATTTCTCACAATTGTGATGTCTAAATTTGGATGTGTTAAAATCATGCAAGAAGAAAGTAAGTCTGTGCCCCTGAAGAGTTACACTTAACGACAGACGTGCTACTAGTCAGTTTTGATAGTTGGAAAGTTTCTTCCTAAATGTTTCTTTCATCTGAATTTTTTTCATTAAATGAGTCTTCTACTTACACACAAACATATTTTGCATTTATTGCTTGTTGTAAATATCGTGAATAAAGTGTAGCTGATGCAATCATTTTACCAAAAAAAAAAAAAGAAAAAAAAAAGAAAAAAGAAGCCAAGCAAATTTTTTTATTACTTAATATTTAAGATGTGGGGTGTCTGCATTTCTACAGAAATGTTAAATCATAGAATCATAGAACAATCTGGGTTGGAAGGGACCTCGAAAGATCATCTGGTCCAACCCTTAAATATTGTTAATTTCAGTATACTACAAAATAGGAATTTTAATTAGAAATGTGTCTTTTTTAAAAGTCTTACTTTGAAGTGGGTTTATGTGAAGTAATCTCTACTTTCCTACTATCAAAGAAGTATATGAAATCAGAAAATTACGTGAGAATTAGTAAATATGTACACCAAACTTGGACAGAGCTTCAGCTATGAAATGTGTGGTTAAACAAAATGCACAGAACAAAAGGACTTTACACTAACTTTGCAAAGTGATTCTTCAGCCAGAGCTGATGAAGATTGAACTTCTGTTTGATGGAGAACTGTTGTCACTTGGTTCCACCATCCTTCTTGGTGACAGTGACAGCAGCTTCTGTCCAGAAAGGAGGCCTCTAGCCTTTGCTCTGAAGGGGACTGAGAACACTGAGCAATCACCACTCCAACGTTTTCCATCCAGATTAGCACAGTTGAGACATATGCAAGTTCTCAACTTGAGCATTTCTAGTCAGACCTTGAGTACAAAGTACAGCTGAGAGAAAACTTCAGTGTACACAGCTGAACTAAGCATAGTATTGTTAATAAAAAAAATTTTCTTCTGAATTTTTTTTACATTCTGAAGACTTACAATGTAATTAAATCCATATTCTGCTGCAATAAATATTGAAATCAAATGCTGATCCTACTATAAAGCACATTGATATGACAATGCATAGGATTGTGTGGTAATATTTCCAAAGGTTGCTATCAAAACAACAACACATGGACTTGTGGAAAGCTTAATTAACCTTTGGTGTTTGAAAAGTTACTACTTAGTTCAGCCACACTGAGGAGGTTATCTGGCAAAGAAGTTGGAAAGCTGATGATTTGAACACAGGCATGCAATTATTCTCACTGGTAGGTTATGTGCTAACGTGCTCCAACTATATGCCAACCAAGCCTCTCTGAATCATCAAAGAAGAAATGTTAAAAATTCCCTTGGCTCCCAAGCATGATCTCTACTGCCATATGTCATAACGGTTCTCTGACTAATGCAGGTCCCTGGAAGATACTTCTTTCTCATCCTTGCATTACCACCTCTCAGAGCATCCTAAACGATTAAATGAAAGTACAGGCCATTTCTTTGGGGTGTATGTATTAGTATGTTTGTTACCATGAAATTATTCTAGTAGCCTGTTTTATTTAAACATTACCATACTGTAGGGATGGAATAATGTGATGTTAGCTGATGACATTGAAATTATGTTTTATACAAGTCAAGGTCAGTTGGAAGAGAACAGGAGTTAAATATCCAACACACATGAGAGAATGATGACTACTTATAAAGATGCAGGGGAAAAAAATCAGCTTAATCTACCGATTCCAAGATACAAGCTGAAAATCGTTCTCTTTGCCTCAATGTCTACAACTTGTTGGCTATATAACTGTTGTGAGCAAGTGGCTGAGAGCTCAGTCCTGTTATGTGCCTTGGGTGCATCCACAGAAGAGGAGCTGAGTCTGGGAGACTCACATTGTTTGAGATTTTGACCATTGTTTCAAGTCTAAATTGAGCCTGTCAAGATCTTTATTTGTTCAGGGATATTTAACCTTCTCTTTCTGGAATACTAACTGTCCATTGCTACTTCTGATTTGCTTTTGAGTCGCTAGGATCAAGGCAGGAGAGGTGCAGGCAACTCCCATGTTTGCAAAATGAAAAACCATTGCTTCTCCAGGGTTTTTTGCTGTGTCTGGGAAGGTAATGTACTATTTCTGTAAATGTATTTCTGTATTTCTGTATTTCTGTAAATGTTCTGTAAATGTACTATTTGTAATGTAATGTACTATTTGTAATGTTCTATTTCTGTATGAAACATTTGCATAAATTGTTCCTTATTGTATCCTTATTGTATCCTTATGTATTAGGCTTGCCAATGTGACGCCCATCCACAAGAAGGGCCGGAAGGAGGATCCGGGGAACTACAGGCCTGTCAGCCTGACCTCAGTGCCGGGGAAGATGATGGAGCGGTTCATCTTGAGGGCGCCCACAAGGCATGAGCGGGACAACCAGGGGATCCGGCCTAGCCAGCACGGGTTCATGAGAGGCAGGTCCTGCTTGACCAACCTGATCTCCTTCTATGACCAGGTGACCCGCCTAGTGGATGAGGGAAAGGCTGTGGATGTGGTCTACCTGGACTTCAGCAAGGCCTTTGACACCATCTCCCACAGCATTCTCCTAGAGAAGCTGGCGGCTCACGGCTTAGACAGGTGGACTCTGCGCTGGGTCAAAAACTGGCTGGACGGCCAGGCCCAGAGAGTTGTGGTGAATGGAGTTAAATCCAGTTGGCAGCCGGTCGCGAGCGACGTTCCCCAGGGCTCAGTACTGGGGCCGGTCTTGTTCAATATCTTTATC